>NW_011888787.1:12891925-12899564 GCF_000151845.1 Pteropus vampyrus | reverse complement strand
GCAATGTCTAGCTAGTGTATTTTTTCACTTCAGATATAGTCATTTTCATCTCTAGTTCAATTTGAATCGTTCTTTTATATCTTCTGTGTTTGTAGTAAACTTTTTGAACATAAAAAATATGGTTATAATAAATGTTTCAATGTATCTGTCTGCTAATTCTAGCATCCATATCAATTTTGGATCAATTTCAATTGATTTGTTATTCTCCTCATTATGGATTGTGCTTTCCTGCCTCTTTACACCCCTGGAACTCTTTGATTAGATGTCAGAAATTGTGAATTTTAACTTGTTTGGCACTGGGTAATTTTGTATTGTTAGAATTTTTTTAGCTTTGTTTTTAGTTACTTGGAAATAGTTTGCTTTCTTTTAGATCTGGCAAATCATAAAAAGGATTTGACAGGTAAACTTGGATCAATGCTCCATCTAGAATTATTTATTCCCTGCTAATGAGGCAACATGTTCCTGGATAGTTTCTCCAATGCTTTGTGATTTAACAGGTTTTGCAGTCTGGCTGGTCAGGACAGACACTGGTCTCCGCCATGTGTGAGTGCTGGGCCCTATCCCCCACAATCAGTTTCAATTGTTTTTCCTACTCTTGGATAGTTTTCTCACACACTTGCACTTATTGGCGCCCCGCCGAATACTCATGCAGGTGGGGTGGGGAGGTGGAATGTGGTCCTCAACAGATCTCCAGGTCTCTTTTCTCTACATATCTCTCTCCTCTTTGGTACTTTGTCCTATGGAATCTGGCTGCTTTAATGTCCCAGGAATCTCAGCTCTGTCTCCTCAGTTCATGGAGTCCTCTACCTTTTCTGTCACAGACTGAAATTTCTTTCAAGGCAGTAAGCTGTGGCCCTCCTCATGTTTCCTTTTATGTTTTTTTTTCCCCTAATTGTTTCAGGAGGGAGGGTGAATTTCTGATCACTGCTGCTCTATCTTGGCTGGAAGTGGTTGAACGGGATGTTATTTTTAGTTTTTAATTAAAAATGTTTCATATATGTTTTCATTCTGTACATATTCTTTTGAAACTTATATTTTCTACTCAACAGAATGTGTCAAGGTTTACCCCTGCTGATTCATGTACAATTAGTGTATTCATTTTAACTGTTGTTTAGTAGGGATATCATGGTAATATTTATTTCCTTATTAATGACTCGAGAGTTTTTGAATCAGTTGCCATTAGTATAATTGAGCAAGTCAAATCTCTAAATAGTTCAAATTTCTTATCTGTAGAATGTTGATAGCAATAGCAGGATTGTTATGAAGTTTCTATAATCTCATGTCGTGCATATGGAACAAGGCACTCAATAATTATTTACTTTTCCTAACTTGTTTATCACTTCTTTTTCCTATTCTTATTCTTCTCCTGTTTTGTTTTGTTTTGTTTTGTTTTGTTCCTTTATCTTGCCTTTTTGGATGTATCAAGCCAGGTTAACTGGTATATTAAAACAATCCAGTAAGCGATTACAAGTCAGACAGTAATCATTTTATGAACATTTTATGGCATTAGCAGGAGAAACAATCCATGTGAGGCCAAAAGTTGGTTTGGCCGAAGTGTTTCGTTTTTAAAGTTCTGGCCTTCTAGAACTCAGCTTATCTCTCCTACTAGCAGGAAACACAAGGAAGACTAAAGGGAAAGGCCACAAATAATAATTTAAAGCATTTAAGTTCCTCAGAGAAGTGAAAAAGCAGGGCACTAAATCATATTGCCAAGTTGAACAGAATCTGCCTAATTTGCTCCTGGAGGAACTAATTCTTTTTACATTTTGGAAACCAAAGCTCTGTGGATAAACGCTGTGCTTTTTCTGACCCTCCCCCCACTTTTATTTTCCAGATTTTATTAAAATCTATTAAATCAGATCAAAGGGAAAATAAACCTGTGCATTAAGCTATACAATTGCAGTAGCTTTCCAAGGCATTCCCCCACTGCCAGCAATTCCCTCCTGCCATCCACCCCGCATTTTGTGGTCCTACTTATCTTCCTGCAATAAACCTCGCAGACATGGATGGTTCCCCATTGACCCCCTGAATTGAGCACAAAAGTCCCAACTGTCTTTCAAGACTCTCCACAGTGTGATCTATAAGAAGTCTTTCCATATTTATGTGCTATCCTTCCTGTACCCTGCATTTCAACTAAATGTGACTGTTCACCCAGAGCTGTTGCAAATGGTTGTGCCATCTGTGTACTACATACACGGAAGCAGAGGGGAAAAGGGAGCTGAAATGCAGCCTGTACTTTTTCCTAGCTAGACATTTTTGGGGTTGTGTCTGCTCAGTGGCGGGGGGCGGGGGACGGGGGCGGGGTGCCTTTTCCTAAGCTGCACATAAATGAGGTAACACACCTTATTATTTTCTGTTTTGGCGTCTTTGCTCATGCTTATTATTTTCTGTAGATTCTTTACCTCTTTTTCTGACCAATACATTTCTTTTCTTTTTTTTTTCATCTAATACACTAAAGCTGTTCAACTTTACTAGTGACATCTCACAACTTCTCATTTTTTAATTGTTTCTGTGATAATTTATTTGTTGACTCTTCCTCTAAGTCTCTCCTCTCTTGCTTTCTGTGTCATGTCACATATTTTACTTTTCTTCCAAATATTTGACTAATCATGCTTGGGCTTTTCCTGGGTTCCTTTCACCCCATCTCATACCCTGACCCTTAAATGTTATTATTTCTTAGGTTTTTGGTCTGTCTTTTTCAGTATTGGCCTATAGGTTCTATCTGGTTGATCTCATTTTTTTAGCATGCCTTCAACTCTCAATTATGTCTTGATTTTAAATCTAAATAAACAATCCTGACTTTTTTTTGATGTTTTTTTGTTTTGTTTTTTAATTTTTTATTTTTCAATTACAGTTGACAAAGTATTATGTTAATTTCAGATGTATAACATGGTGATTAGACATTTTATAAACTTATAAAGTGATAACTCATAGTACTCATCTGACACTATACATAGTTATCAGAATACTATTGATTATATTCCTGAAGCTGTACTTTATATCCTCATGACTATTTTGTAACTACCTATTTGTACTTTTTAATTCCTTCTCCTTTTTTACCCATACCCTCCAACCCTCTTCCCATCTGACAACTATCAAAATGTTCTCTGTATCTACGAGCTTGTTTTTCTTTGTTTGTTAGTTTATTTTGTTCTTTATAGTCCAATGTAAGTGATATCAGATGGCATTTATCTTTCTCTGTCTGATTTACTCCACTCAGCACAATACCTTCTAGGGCCGTCCGTGTTGCTGCAGGTGGCAAGATTTCATTCTTTTTAATAGCTGAGTAATATTCCATTGTATATATGTACCACCTCTTCTATATTCATTCATCCATAGTGGACACCCAGGTTGCCACCAAATCTTGGCTATTGTAGATAATGCTGCAATGAACATGTGGATTATCATGTCCTTTCAAAGTAGTGTTTTGGGTTTCTTTAAATAAATACCCAGAAGTAGGATTACTAGGTCCTTTTTTATCTCTTGTTATAACCTTTGTTTAAAAGTCTATTTTGTCTGGTATAAGTATTGCTACCCCAGCTTTTTTTATATGTTTGTTTGTTTCCATTTTCATGAAATATCTTTTTCATTCCCTTTACTTTCAGTCTCTGTGTCTTTCAATCCAAAATGAATCTTGTGTAGGCAGCATATGTAAGGGTCTTGTTTTCTTATCCATTCAGTGACCCTAGCTTTTGATTGGAGCTTTTAACCATTTACATTTAAAGTAATTGTTGATAGATATATAGTTATCGCCATTTTATTATTCAAAATTTTGATCTTTAAAAAAAAATCCTTTTTCTTAAAGACATCCCTTTAACATTTCTTGTAATATTAGTTTGGTGTTGATGAACTCTTTTAGTTTTTTTTCTGTCTGGAAAGCTCTTTATCTGTCCTTTGATTCTAAATGATAGCTTTGCTGGGTAGAGTAATCTTGGTTGTAGGTCCTTACTTTTCATCACTTTGAATATTTTGTGTTGATTGCTTCTGGCCCGCAAAGTTTCTGTTGAGAAATCAGCTAACGGTCTTGTGGGAGCTCCCTTGTAGGTAACTAACTTCTTTTCTCTTGCTGCTTTTAAGATTCTCCCTTTGTCTTTAACCTTTGGCATTTTAATTATAATGTGTCTTGATGTGGGTCTTTTTGGGTTCATCTTGTTTGGGACTCTCTGTGCTCTTAGACTTGTTAGTCTATTTTCTTCACCAGGCTAGGGAAGTTTTCAGTCATTATTTCTTCAAATAGGTTTCTAATCCCTTACTCTCTCTCTTCTCCTTCTGGTACCCCTGTAATGTGAATGTTGTCTCAGAGGCCCCTCATTTTTTTTGGAGTCTTTTTTTTTTCTGCTGTTCTGATTAAATGTTTCCTGCTACCTTATCTTCTCAATCGCTGATTTGATCCTTGCTTTGTCTAATCTACTGTTGATTAATCTACTATTGATTATCTAATCTACCTCCTAAAATATTCTTCATTTTAGTTATTATATTCTTCATTTCTGACTGGTTCTTTTTTATGTTTTCTATGTCCATTTTTATGTTTTCTATCCCTTTGTGAAAGTTCTCATTGAGTTCATCTACTCTTCCTCTAAGTTCATTGAGCATCCTTGTAACCAGTGTTTTCGAACTTTGCATCTGGTAGATTGCTTGTCTCCATGTTCTTTAGTTATTTTTCTGGAGCTTTGTTCTGTTCTTTCACTTGGGACATGTTTCTTTGACTCTCCATTTTGGCTGTCTTTCTGTGTTTCTTTGTGTTAGGTAGGGCTGCTCTGTCACTTGGTCTTAGTAGAGTGGCCTTATGTAATAGGTTTGTTATAGAGCCCAGTGGCATAGTCTTCCCTGGTGACCTGAGCCAGGTGCTCCAGGTATGTCCCTTGTATGGGTTGTATGTGCCCTGCTGTTGTAGTTGAGCCTTGGTTGCCATTTGTATGTCAGTGGGAGAGATTGACCCTTGGGATGATTGGTTGTGAGGACTGGTCGGTGAGGGGCTAACCCTATGAAGCAGGATTCACTTTAGCAGTGCTCTGGTGTCTGCCCAGTTGACCCTTTCAGTGTGTTTGTTGTCTTTGGAGGCAGTCCTGGGTGGTGCTCTAGATTGGTCTGAACCTGGCCACTGGGCGTGCTGGCCCCAGAGCCTTCTGGGAGGGACCTCCTTGCGGGCCAACTTCCACAGCAGCCTGCACCCTGCCTGGGGCCACCTGGCATGAGCAATAAGCAATCTGCAGATGGCCATCACCTGCAATTGGCCTAGAGGTACCTAGAGAGGCCAAGCCACAAACAAAGGCTGGCTGTCACTACTGCTGGGCTTGGGGCTGCTCAGGGAGAGGTAAGGGGCATATGGAGGTCAGACACTGTTAGGATTTTGTGAACCTTTGGAAGATCTTAGGAAATTCCATAGAAGCAGTCCCACTCAAGCTACTTCCAGTGGCTTTTCCATACAAATGACCTGAGTCAAGACAGATCATTTGTATGGAAAAGCCACTGGAAGCAGCTTGAGTGGGACTGCTAGTTGCGTGGGGCAAGGCGTCATGGAATCAGCAGGATGGGGTGGTGCTTGTCAGTGAGACTAATCTACCTCCTAAGGTATTGATGGAGACTCAGATATAACACCCACCTGGGTCTGTATGCAAGGGAAGGGCTCAACAAAGGAACAATGGATTTTACCAGCACTTTAGTCTGGAAGAAAGCTGCCCCTCCAGCCCTCGCCCTGAAGCTAGACAATTCAGTTCTTCCCAGTATTCCTTGGTGCTTTTGGAGCATCTGCCCCAGGGCTAGAACTCAGAGCAAGTGAGTCCATCAGCAAGTAAGTCCCTGTGGGAGCTCTTTAAGAGGCATTCCAGCTGCCCTCTTTCTCACTCATCCACAATATCCACTGGTTTTCACAGCCAGAAGTTGTGGAGACTTCTCTTCCTACCACTGGAACTCTGGACTGGGTAGCCTGGTGTGGGGTTGGGACCCCTCGCTCCTCCAGGGGGACCTCCACAGTTGAGATATCCTTCCCAATTTTAAACCACCACAGTTGGGTGTGTGACCAGCTGTTCTATATCTCTGCCCTTTTTACCAGTCTCTATGTGGCCTCTTCTGTATGTCCTTAGTTGCAGGACTTCTATATCTCTGCCCTTTTTACCAGTCTCTATGTGGCCTCTTCTGTATGTCCTTAGTTGCAGGACTTCTGTTCAGCTAGATTTTCGGCAATTCTCAATGATGGTTGTTCCGTAGTTTAGCTGTAATTTTGATGTGGTTATGAGAGGATGCAAGCACAGGGTCTACCTATTCCACCATCTAGGCTTGAAATCCCTGACATCTTTCTTGAGCTCAAGACCAATGTTTCCAGCTGCCTACTTAGACATCTCTTCTCAACAAGCATTACTAATTCAATATGTCTAAAAGAGTAGAATATCCACCTGCAAATCATCTTGTCTATCTGTATTCTCTGTTTCAAGTCCTGGCAGCACTATATACCAGGTTTCCAAATTATTCAATTATTCACTGCCCCTCCTCTCACTCCTGACAGTCAACCAATCATCAAAGCAATTCTACTTTTGAATGTTTTTTATAATTCTTCTCTCTTTCCTATTCCAGCTGCTATTGCCTTAGTTTCAAATTCATCATGTTTTGCTAGACTGTTATTAAAACACTCCTGACTATCATACATTCCCTTGATAATGCAATCCATCTGTCATGCTACCATCCTAGTTGTTTTTATAAAACATCATTTTACCACATCATCACCCGATCCCCCAGCATCAAATCAAGAAAAAAAAAAAAAAGCCACTGGTAAGTTGAGTGCCCGCTCTCCTAAAGACAGTACTAGACACTTCACATATATTTGTTAACACATAAAAGTGCTCAGTAATCCTGATGTTACAGATCAAGAAACCAAGGCTCAGAAAGAGTATGTAATTTTCTCACATAGCAATAGCAGTACAGTGTTTCAAAGATAGTTTACTCTGATTAAAAGCCCTCTCTTCTTCTTCTAAACCTTACTGCCCCTTTAAAGACTTGAACTGTAATCCTGACACTTCATGTTTTCAATGGCCTTGTCAAATTACTTAAGTTAGGTATAATAACATTGACAATATAAAACTCCAAAAGGAATTTTTTCCTTAAAGAAAAATGAAATACATATAAAAGTTCTTGCAAATAAGTGCTTTGTAGATGTGAGTTATTATTACAGATTCTTCAAAGCCCTGATGATATCTATTTTATAAAGCTTTCTTGATTTGTCAAGTTGAATTTATTCTTACTTCCTTACACTTGGTGCATATCTCAGAGTTTATTGCATTTACTTTAAAAAATTTTTCTCCATATATTGTGAGTTTTTGGAGGGCAAAGGCTGTGTCTCAGTAATTGCTATATACCCAGCACTTAGCAAAGTCCCTGACAGAGTATATTGAACATCTGTCCTCCCCCAAAGAAAAATAAAAACCTTGAGTCAAAACTAATTCATTAGCATTAAAGGTATTTAAAACCAGAAAACTGTCTTGTTCACCTTCAAAGCCAGTAAAAGTTTATAGATAGCAGAGGCTACACTCCAAGGAGAAAACTTGAAAAGTCAATGAACAGATGGAAGATCAGATTCACAATTCAAACATAAAGCATTTAAAATGTTACTGTTGCAGACCTCTTTAAGTAGCCCTTTCAAGTTGTT
>NW_011888787.1:12875717-12890515 GCF_000151845.1 Pteropus vampyrus | reverse complement strand
CCATCTTATGCTTGTGGCATTTATCCACATGATGACATATAGCAGAAGTGTGTTCTTAATTATTGTTTCAAAGTACTTCATTGCTTGAAAATATACTTTAAGAATTTGTTCTCTTCTTGATGGACATTTGGGCTGTTTCTGAGTTTTGGCTATTATCAATAATTCTGCTTGAGCATTCTCATATGTGTCTGTTGTTGCATATCTGGACACATTTTGGTGGCATATATAATTAGGAGTAAGCTTTTAAGCATTAGGAAGGTATGTAGTCAGATTTGGTAGATTCTGCCAAACAATTTTTACTTCATCTAGCAGAGTAAAAGAGTTTCAGGTATTCCACATCCTAACAGTATTGTCAGATTGACTGATAAAATTTCAGCCATTTTGGTGGGTGTGTGGTAGTATCTCATTACTAGTTCAGCTACCATTCCTTCACCTATCTCCTCTCTTTCTGGTTTAGTATTAATGATAACTCATGATTCTTAATGATGTGTTCGTTTCCTGCTTTTCCCACTTTTTTAAAGCTTAATTTTAGTAACCAAGTACCATTTGTTGTTGTTGTTCCTTAATTTTGTGTTTATGATAATACAGATATCAATTTTTAATTACTATGCAAATAATTGATCATGTTTTTCTTTTGTGTAATATTGATCTGATCAAAATTTCATAATAAAATTTTTGGGTTGTGGAGTCACCGCTAAGTTGAAATGAATATTCTGTGCATAAATTTCAGGTTAATTTAGTAACTGGAATTTACTTGCCTCTAGAATTTCCTGTTGAAGAGTGAGGAAGCTAACGAAACTCTTTTTGCAAGCAGATGTGGCCATTCCTGTGTGAGTACCCATCACATGTGAGTAGAAGGGACAAGACTTTTTAATGTGTGGTTTCTCCACTGGATCTTCCCCTTGCGTGAACATTGAAGATCAACACAGTGACCTTGGAAGATGGTAGTTCCATAGGTGGAAACAGCCTAGTTCTCTGAATTAGAGGAGAGCCTTCCAAAGATCAGGAACCTTCATTTTGGACTTTATAGGAGTAAATAATAAATTTCTCATGTGTTTAGGCCATTTAAAATTTGTGTTTTATTTGCTACATCAACTAACTTGTCTTTAATTAAAGTGAAAATTAGAATCTTAGAATCTTGAGAAAGGATGCTTCTTCGACAATAATTAAAATATGAGGCACTGGCTTAATAGGCTTGATATGGCAAGAAAATGCATGTTGAAGGCTGGAAATATGTAGATCTATATTAAATAACCAAAAAAAAATGGAGTATAGACTGCTGATTGTGTGTTGATTGCTTCTTACCGCATTTGGCAAAGTATTACAAAACAAAACAAGTATTGGAAGCATTGGCAATTTGAAAGCAGAAATGAAAGTGGATAGAAAGTTTCCAGAAATTTTGGGTCTTGCAGAGTTGGAAAAGCTCTCTATTCCTACAATACAAGTAAAACTGAAAAAATGCTTTGAGCAACAAAATGCTGTTGAAATTTTTCCAGGTAATCAACCCTGGGACAAACACCAGACGACGTATGTTTCCTTCTTGATGAAGCATAAAGTATCAGATGGCTTCCAGGTAGAAACCACTGAGTTTCAAGAGGATGCCATGGGAGTGAACAATTAAAGAAATCAGGTAGGCTTACACCCTCCAAAAATTTGTTCATGGTTTACATCACACAGAACCGACTGGCAATAGATAAACCAGCAGAATCTACTAGGGTTTTGAGAGATTCTTATTGCCAAAAGCCCCACGAACCTGGCCTCGAAAAAACCTATAACTATAAAACAATTTTTATACCAGCAGGAAGCAGGCTCTGCAAGTTGTACAGCAGGAAGCAGGCTCTGCAAGTTGTACAGGCCCCAAAGAGGTCTCACTCCTTAATGCTCACAGAGGACAAGGGAGAAGGACAAACCTTTCAGAGCTGGAGCCAGTGTCAAGAGACAGCAGTGGGCAAGAGCATTCCTACCAAGAGCAAGATGATGGGCTAATCTGGGAACGTCTTCCATCACCAGGTTGGAGGTGATAATGCCTACCCTTCAGGAGTTCATTGTTGCTGTGACTACACTGTTTTCCATGCTCTTTTCCTACTGGGAGTTTTTATTATAGTTTTCCTGTCTCTGCTTCTCTACTGTCTATTGAGAGAGAGGGAGGGAGAGAGAGAAGGAGGAAGGAGAGGAAAAGGAGGAAGAGAAGGGAGGGAGAGAGAAAGAATATGAGAATGTATGTAAGGTCAGTCAAAGCTAATTTGTTAATTTATAGGACCATGAGGGGCCACGTTTGGACTTACTTGGACTTGGTGAAGAAGTTTGCATTTTACTGGATGTTCTGAACTTTCCCCTGGGTGGTTTCTGAGTGGACGTTGGATGGTCTCCCTTGGGGAGAGCTTGACTTGAAGGAAAAGAAGTCCAGAGGGATGGATTATTTTAAAGAAAGACAGTAACCTCTCTCAAAATTGTGTCCCTCTTCCCATAATGTGGATTTGTTGTTGGGATGTGGTTTACCAGAAGCAATTACATTCACCAGTTTTATGATTCACTCTTAGGATTTTTAAATGCCTTATTTACTTTTTACCAACTTGATACAGGGGAACCTTACAGCTTTTGAAACCATATTTTGAAGATGGCAGAGCCAAAAGATTGGAGTCTGTGTCCTTGAATTACTGCTTGAAGGAGAGTTTCTAGTCAATCAGGAATGCTTTTAAGTCTTTAGAGGAGGATGAAATAAAATTTTAATGTATTCGAGCTGTTTTTAGGTTGGTTTGTTACAGTAAACTAATATTAGTCAACTAATAAACTCTGTATGATTTTAAATGACTTTCTTTTTAATTATACCACAATAAAGAAAGATAAGGAAAAATATAACAGATAAGAAAAACTTTGTTGATATTTAGGTGGCTAGATGCCAAGGCAAAGGGAAGTTTCTAGTGCTGTGCCAAGGGATCCTGGCCTGTCTGACTTGTGTAACATGCTTTGCAATTACTTTGCAATTTAATTACCTGACTGAACTTAAAAAATGATCATGTTTAAAAGATCTAGCAACAATGAAAACAAAACAGGAATAAAACTTTTATTTTCAGGTGAGTAGTAATTATAATTAAACTTAACATAGGAAAAAAGAAAATTACTGTCTTTTTATTTAACAAAATACATTTTTTAAAATGTCGAACTCATGGAAACAGAGTAGAATAATGGTTGCTAGGAGCTGGGGCATGGGGAAAGGTGCAGATGTTGGTGAAAAGGTACAAACTTGCAGTCATAAGATGATTGAGATCTAAGGATTTAATGTACAGCATGGTAGCTATAGTTAATAATATTATGTTGTATACTTGAAATTTTTTAAGAGACTAGGTCTTAATTGTTCTGAGCACACTCACACAGTAACTATGTGAAGTAATGGATGTGTTAATCAAGTTGATTATGGTAATCATTTCACAGTGTAGTCACATGTCAAAGTATCATGTTGTACACCTTAAATATATACAATTGTATTTGTCGATATACCTCAATAAAGCTTGGGAAAGAGTTCAGTTGAGTCATTTCCCTGGTTAGAACCTCCAGTAAAATGCTGAATGGAGGTGGCAAGAAATGACATCCTTGTCTTCTACTGGTCTTTGAAAAAGAGGTGAATCTTTTACTATCAAGAATAATGTTTTCTGTAGCTGCTCTTTGTCTTTTTTAAGTGGAGAAAGAGCCTCTCGATTCTAATTTTTCCTAGGGTTTTTAATCATGAATGAGTATTGAATTTTGGCAAATGCTTTTTATGTATCAATTGATATGATCATGCGAATTTTCTTTTTTAGCCCGTTAATATAGTGGATTACATTGATTTTTCAAACATCAAATCAGTCTTGCATTCCTGAAATAAACTTACTTGGTCATGGGGGAAAAAGACATGAAAGAACCTCTAATGTGTATTATGAAGTGAAAACTGTCAATCTGAAAAGACTGTATATTGTGTAATTTCTATTATATAACATTTCAGAAAAGATAAAACGATGGAGACAGTAAAAAGGTTAGTGGTCACCAGAGTTTAAAGATATGAATGGATGAAAAGGTAGAGCACAGAGGATTTTTAAATTAGTGAAACTATTTTGTACAATAATATTACAGTGGTGCATCATATCAGAATACACCTGTCAAAACTCACAGAGTTTTGAGTGAACCCTAATGTAAATTATGAACTTTGGGTGATAATGATGTTATTGTAGGTTCATCTTTGTGAAAAATACACCCTCTAGGGCAGATGGGAGGCTGTGTGTGTGTTGAGAGAGAGGCTCTATAGCAATTCTCTGAACCTACTGCTCAATTTTGTTGTGAAACTAAAATTTCTATAAAAATAGTTTATTAATGAAAAACAGAAAATGAGGATGAAGAAGATATGATTTGACTCTATAGCAGTTCATATAAAATATGCTGAGGTTTTTCACTGACCACGAATTCAATGCAAACAAAAAATATGATGAAGTTGGTAAGAGGAATAAAACCTCTCTTAATTTTTGATTAAATAAAATTGAGGAAATAATAGACACATTTTAATAAGCTTTGATTCAATTGCATCTGGTATTCTATATTTTAGAAAGAAACATTTTTAAGTAAATAAGTTTGCTGCTAAATTGAAAATGGTTCTTGAACCTTGTGATTTTAAAAATATTTGAGGGAATTGAAAATTTATGTCTTTCTGTTAGCTGATTTCTTTGTAGGTCAGAAAGGACCTATGTGAAATATTCAAAGAGATGAAAAGCAAAGATGTTCAGCCAAGATTACTCTACCCAGCAAGGCTATAATTTAGAGTTGAGGGACAGATAAAGAGCTTCCCAGACAAGAAAAGCTAAAGGAGTTCATCAACACCAAACCAGTATTATAAGCAATGTTAGAAGGACTTCTTTAAAAAGAAAAAAGAAAAAGATAAAAAAATATGAATAATAAAATGACAATAACTAATATCTATCAACAATCACTTTAAATGTAAGTGGATTAATTGCTCCAATCAAAAGACATAGGGTGAATATCTTTTGATTGAATAAGCAAACAAGACCCATACATATGCTGCCTATAAGAGACTCACTTCAGATTGAAAGACGCACAGAGACTGAAAGTAAAGGAATAGAAAAAGATGTTTCATGAAAATGGAAACAAACAAACAAACAAGCAAGCAAAAAAGCTGAGATAGCAATACTAATACCAGACAAAATAGACTTTAAAACAAAATCTGTAACGAGACAAAGAAGGACCCAATTATCCCATGTCTGAGTATTTATTTGAAGAAACCCAAAACACTACTTTGAAGGGGCATGAGAATCCACATGTTCACTGCAGCATTATTTACAATAGCCAAACTATGGAGGCAACATGTGTGTCCATCAATAGATTTATGGATAAAGAAGAGGTGGTACATATATGCATTGGAATATTAGTCATAAAAAAATAAACTCTTGCCATCTGCAACAACGCGGATGGACCTAGAGGGTAGTTACAAAATAGTCATGGGGATATAAAGTATAGCATAAGGAGTATAGCCAATAATATTGAAATAACTATGTATGATATCAGATGAGTACTAGATTTATCGGAGTATATAAATGTCTAATCACTATATTGTACACCTGAAACTAATATAATAGTCTATGTTAACTGTAATTAAACAAATATAAAAAAATGAAAATATATGTCCTGGAGAAGCGATAACTAAAAAAGATGTAATATCTGTATTCCAAGATTCGAAACTATCATGTGAAATTGTATCTATCATAGCTTCAAATGTCAGAGTTTGAATCAATTCACAGACATTAGAATAGTCTTTCTCTGGAAGACCTTTCAAAAAAGAGTTGGGTCATGAAGTTGAGAAATCTGTCATAGAATACACACAAGTAGAGCTCTCAAATAATCTTGTGCCAGAATGCTTGTAGTGAGCATTTCTTCTCAAGTAAGTTAGACTTCATGATCTCCAAGGTAGTGGTTTCTAATCATGCCTACATCATCACACACACACACACACACACACACACACACAAATGATATATGTGTCCAACAGTCTGATGAACTGATGAGACCACTTAAGGCAACTAGCTGGAGCTCTGTCCACCATATTCCCTGTTGGTGGAATAAACTATCTCTACCTTCCTCTAACCTATTCCATGTGCACCACGGTTGCTCATGAGTTGAAAAAATATTGCTCAAAAGTCATATCCAACTGTAAGATTGAATGATTCTCCATAAGCAGATGGAAGGATTTGAGATAGACTTTTTTTCTTCAGCAAGGAATGGCTTCCATATTAAAAACTAAACGATAGAAAATGGAATAAATGCAGATTAAGCATTCTTCATGGTTCCAGTTCTTATATCATGGTTGCTCCACTCGGATCCTCAAATCTAGCACTGGGCAAAGTGTTCTGTATTCTGGTCATTCTGGGAACTTGTTTCCAAAATCAGGCTACTACTTTGTAAAAAGTCAATTGTTTTATTAAATCAGTGTAAAGAAGCAAGGAGAAGCAAATCAGAATATTTGGCCTGTAGCAAAGAATTCAGGCCTTCTGCAGATGAAAAGATGTTAAATGCAATGCCAGAATAACAAATGATAATGTTCATTCCGGAGGGAGTAAGCCGAGCTGCAAGATCTTGGACTCTGTTCATATTTACTTCTTTATTTCAGTTCTGAATTTTTAGCTGTTTAGATCTAAGTTTGACTTCATCTGGAAGGATTATGACTATTTATGTCTCATTCAAGATACCAAGTGTGGTAACCAATTTGTGGCTACACATCAAGGGGAATTAGATTACACATTTAACCATGAGCTTAATACGAATCCACTAAGGAAGTCTTCTCTGTTAAGTCACCTCTTGTCTTTTTCAAAATCATGGCTTCTTGAATTTCAATTCTTTTGTGAAATCTTTTAAAGTGGGGGAAGTAAATGAAGAATCTTCTCATAAAGAGAAAACAGTACTCCAATATGTAATGCATTTTTGTTCTGGATGCTCACCATTTTAAATGTTTTATCATTTTGTAAAAATAATGCAAATTAACAAGCCTTTCTTAGTTATGGTTATTTCTTTTCCTGTAGCAGTTGCTATAGTTTCGATGTGAACTGAGTTACTGTTCATTCATTCTTTATTCATCCATCAAACGTTTATTCAGAATCTATTCTGTGTCCAGCACTGCACAAGATGGTGGTAAAAAAAAAGACGACCAAGAAATAATCCTTTCCCTGAGAGAATTTAGATGAGGAGATAAATATACGTGCTGACCTTTTCCATACAATGTAGCAAGTACTCTGATCCTGTGCCTTTTGGATCATGCACAGGGTGATAAGGGACCAGATTAGGTGGGAGGGTAATTCTGAGGAAAAATTTCATAACTATGTTGAACCCTGAGCTGAATCTTGAACTCACTGTGTGCTAAATACTCTTTAGATTAACTTACTGAACTATTATAGATTATACTGTCTGATTATTCCACAATATCAAGGCAGGTCTAATCCCTGCCCTTCCAAATAGGACTTATCAACTGACCTTTATCTTCTTGCTAACCCTATTCTTTACACTTCAGCTCTTTTACACAAACATTTCAGTTTTAAGGTAACCTATGTGTGTGCCTTGGTTTTTATAACTAGGCTTCTATTTGGATCCTTGGCTCTAAGCTCTATCTTCAAATGGGGCTTTGCCGCCTTCTGCCTTGCTCTTGTCAGTCTGCTGTCTAGGGACTGGAAAACTGCTCATCTGATGTCAAGATACTTTATCAACTGTGTGTGTGAGATTTCTAGTATCTACAGTATCTACAGCCTGCCGCAATACTCAGTGAATGTGAGTGCTCAATTAATTTTTTCTAATGAATAAATACTTCTTTACCAAAGCCTTATGGCTACTAGTGGTACCTGATGATCATTTTCCCTAATACCAGTTTCTAACCTGTTTTATCTGTTCCATGTTCTTAGATGTTATTCTCCATGTGCTTTATTTTGGTCTTCCTCAATATATTTATGATCATGAGCTTATTTTGTTGTCGAAATTTTTAAATGTTGGCATAATTTTGACCTTAGAAGACTTTCAAGAATAGCGCAGTGAATTCCTGCATACTCTTTGTCCAGATTCACCATTTGCCTCTTGATTTCATTCTGTTTCTCTCTGTCTCTCTCTCTCTCTCTCTCATTTCTTTTTAAAACATTTGAGAGTAAGTTGCAGACATTATATACCCATGACTCCTAAATACTTCAATGTATGTTTCTTAAAAATCAATGATAATCTCATGTACAACCACAGAACAATTATTAACATCAGGAAATTTATCACGGAAACTATACTATTATCTAATTCCCAGTTCATAATCAAATATCTTCAATTTCCCTAAAAATATCTATACTCAAATTTCATCAATTCTCTATAATATCTACTACAGCTACATTTGTATAGAGTCCAATTCGGGGTCATGCATTGCCTCTAGTTAGTCTTATTTAATCAAGATCAGTTCTTTGTCTTTCATGACCTCAACAATTCTGAAGTGCACAGGCTCATTATTTTGTAGACTGTATCTCAATTTGGTTCTGTTAGCTGTTTCCTCATGAGTAAAACCAGATTATACATCTTTACAAAAATAACACAGAAGTGACACTGCAATCTTCTTGTTATACCCTATTAGAGTGGCTAGATATTCATTTGTCTTCAGACAAAATTTGTTAATTTTGTTCAAATTTTATACATTCCTATGATTTATTTTTGTGTTTGATCTTCCAGATTCTGCAATAGGTATATTAAATCTTTCATTTTGATAGTGTATTGATCAGTTTATAGTTCTATCAGTTTTTGCTTTATATACAGCCAATTCTCATTGGTCTTGGTAGTTATGGTCTGTAAAGTTAGCTCAAATACTGAAATAGCGAATATTGAACCATTATTTCTAGGGGAAATAAAAGGTTAGGTTCCTGTGAGACTCTGATGCCATTTTTATCAACTCACCAATACATAATCTTGCTTTATGTGTGTTTTTTAAAGATATCTTAATTATTATATATTGTTGATGTATTAACATTATTTCACAGCCAACAGCACTGTGACTGATGGTTGAATGACACTCATCCAACACATGTTTTTGTTGTAAGGACCACAGTCTTCTAGTGCTGATGAAAACTTTACAGAACTACAGCACTACTCTTGGGGCCATACTAAGCAGTGAAACTACTAACAAAAAAAAACACAAAAATAAGAAAACACAGCGATCGACACACAAACAGGCATGAAAGACATATGTTTACAGTATGAAAATGGAAACGAGGCAGAATATCACCTTGTTCAACTTTAGCTGGCAATACACATTTTGAGCTCAAAATTTTTTTCTTCTCTGTCCATGTCTGTGTATGACCACAGAAGTGCTGCAAGCATTACTTTTGGGGTTACAGGTAAGGTTTTGTCAGCAGGCAAATTTACAAATGTAGAAGCCACAAATAATGAGGATTGACTCTGATTGAAACTATTATTGTGTTCCTGTAAGTTTAGAATTGTTATTTCTTCCTAATGAATTTAACCTCTTATAAATAAAGTGTGGTCTTCTATTTCTAGTAATGTTATTTGCCTTAAAGTTTATTATATTTGATATTAATTATGCTATATTAGCTTTCTTTTGATTGGTGTATATCTGTCTTTTTTATATTCAGCTTTCCTATGTCCTTATATATTAAGTGTGTCTCTTGTAAACGGCTCTTGGCTGAATTTTTTAAAATAATAATCTGAAAAAGATCTCAGTCCTTTAATTGGAAACTTTAATTCCTTTATAGTTGCTTTAATTATTAAATATTTGGATTCATTTCTACCCTCTTATTTTGTGTTGTTTTTTTCCCCACTTTATTTTTATTTATATTTTTTCTCTATGTATTTTAAACATTTTGTTTCATGTCTTTATTTGTAATGATGAAATTTTCTTTGTATTTTCCTCATTTTATTTTTGTCTTCTTTTAATTGCAGAAAGAATTTTTAGCTGTTTAGTCAAATTATTTAATGTTCATAAGACCAATCAGATTTTTCTATTTCATCTTGGATTATTTTAGAAACTATGTCCATTTTTTTCTTACAGTGGTTACCATAGACATTTTAGCACTTTTATTTATGGAAGATAGGACAGGACCAGGCACCAACATTTGAACACTATCCGTATTAGAATTCTTATATCCAAGGGAATTTATTATTTTTGGAGTAGTCTACTAATTATTTTTGTCTTTGGGGTAAATACTGAGCTGTCCTTTGTGCTCCATGACTGGAGTAGTGGGTAGTGGGTTGAGTAGTGCAGTTATTCTGTATGCAGACTTTGAAAGAATTCCCCTTGTTTTCAGCTTTTCTTCCACTGATGCTACAGACTCTGAGCTCAGAGATCTTCCTAGACTCTCATGGATGAAATGGCTCCCTTTTCCATTCCATATCACATTCTGGAGTACTATTTCTTCCAATTTGTTTCATCTGTCAATATATTTCTCTCTCTTAATTTCTCCCATTTTTTTCTTTAATATGTTGTAATTCTGTGTTTTAACTAAGCTAAATACATTTCTTTTGTCTGCAATCTTGAACTGGGGACTGGAAATTTATTAAAAATATACTTTATTATTTTTATCTGAAAAAAGTTACATTTAAGTAAACTTGAAATATAGAGAAAAAATTTAAATCTACCCACAATATTGTAACTGGAGATAACTATTGGTAATATTTGTGCACTTCTTTCATATCTCTATAATGTATATTTCAAGATGTTTGGGGTAGTAAACAAGAGCTTAGATTCTGAGAATAGGTTGAAATGTAGATTGACTTTGAGGTAAATACTGAGCTGTCCTTTGTGCTCCATGACTGGAGTAGTGGGTAGTGGGTTGAGTAGTGCAGTTATTCTGTATGCAGACTTTGAAAGAATTCCCCTTGTTTTCAGCTTTTCTTCCACTGATGCTACAGACTCTGAGCTCAGAGATCTTCCTAGACTCTCATGGATGAAATGGCTCCCTTTTCCATTCCATATCACATTCTGGAGTACTATTTCTTCCAATTTGTTTCATCTGTCAATATATTTCTCTCTCTTAATTTCTCCCATTTTTTTCTTTAATATGTTGTAATTCTGTGTTTTAACTAAGCTAAATACATTTCTTTTGTCTGCAATCTTGAACTGGGGACTGGAAATTTATTAAAAATATACTTTATTATTTTTATCTGAAAAAAGTTACATTTAAGTAAACTTGAAATATAGAGAAAAAATTTAAATCTACCCACAATATTGTAACTGGAGATAACCATTGGTAATATTTGTGCACTTCTTTCATATCTCTATAATGTATATTTCAAGATGTTTGGGGTAGTAAACAAGAGCTTAGATTCTGAGAATAGGTTGAAATGTAGATTGACTTTGAGGTAAATACTGAGCTGTCCTTTGTGCTCCATGACTGGAGTAGTGGGTAGTGGGTTGAGTAGTGCAGTTATTCTGTATGCAGACTTTGAAAGAATTCCCCTTGTTTTCAGCTTTTAAAATCTTAAAAACCAATAACTAGTTGTGTGGCCTTGGGCAAGTTTCTTAATTATTATGGCCTCTGTTTCTTCTTTCTACAATAATATCTCATTGGATTGTTGTGAACAATAAATGTGTTAGAATTAGCTCATGCAAAATGCTTAGAAGAGTGCCAGGCACAAAGTAAACACTGGATAAATTGTTAATCATTTTTATTCTTTCTACCCAATGATTTCCAATGGGAGCTACCATCTTTATGTGGATCACAGTGATTGTTCTAGGCCTGGGCACTTGTACTAAGTGGGAATAATGAAGTGGTTCTGACTTGGAAGGATAAACTGATCAGAGAGGTAAAGAGGGAGAGTTCTTGTGATGCTTAAAACCTTGGTTCCAATTCTTTTTTTAGATATATTGCCTTATTTGTGGGTGTGTGGCTTATGTTCTTTTTATGGCTCTGTTAGGTAAGCTAAATCTTCCTTTTACTTGTTTTTCAAAGAATCTTGAGAAATACAGGTATTTCCTGGATATTAATGAACAGAGCCACACATGTATTTAACAAACATTTCTAACACAAGTATTATGCACTTTACACATATATAACCAAACTTTAATCATTACCACTACTCTATGTAATAGATACTATTATCTCCATTTAATATATGAGGGTACTGTGACAGAGAGGTTAAACTTTATCCCAAACCAGGCAGTCTGGCTCCAGAATATATGTTTTTAAATGCTATGTCATGGTGACATGCCCCAGTTACTTGGACTGTACTTGAGTTTGCAAGATGAAAAAGAATGCAGATTTCTTTGATAAAATTTACACACTGAAGAATCTCTCTCTCATGCACACATACACCACACACACACACACACACACACACACACACAGGCACACATACTCACACACACACATGCTGACTACAGATAAATAAACAGCCTAATCTGGTAAAAGCATTCTTATATATAACATTTTAATTAGTATTTTTAAGACCTCAATATCTTTTGGCTTAAGAGGTTAGTATTTTAGATTTTCTTCACTTGCCTAACTCCTCCTTTAGGGGGTATTAGATTGTAAAAGGAAATTTTCCCCGTGTGAGATTTTGTCTCAGAAGTGACTCTAGAAAGGAAGAGGCTCTTTGTGGGACTTCCTTTTCTGCCTGTGTGGGTGATGGTGGTGGCAGAAATAGCAGCAGCTCTCCCCTCGAACTAGTTTCGTGTTGTGGTTTCTAAGCTGATCAGGGATTACTCTGACCTCTACTTTCCATGCAGAAATATACTTCATATGCTCGGGGACATGATTTATGAAGGAAAAAATGCTTTGTAAAATATTATCATCTTTAATATGATCATTCCAGTTTTCCTTGAGTGTGCTTTTGTCTGAAGTGTTTTGTTCATCCTTTAAATTTTCCAATTTTCTTTGTTTATTTTAGTAATTTTCTTGTAAGAAACGTATAGCTTTATTTTGTTTAAAACTCAAGATTAGGCTTTTGCTTTTTAATTGGCATGTTTAATTACCAGAGAGTATGTGTGTATGTTTTCTCCATTTTTGCTTATGATTTGGTGAGATATTTTTATGTGCAACGCTAGGTATTTTTAAGACCAGAAAGAGTATTTTGTTATACCTTTGATTCTTCATTTTTCCTTGCTTTTTCCTTGAGAACCTCTATATTTGTTGGACTCATTTTCTTAGTTTCTGTGTATATCCTCTTCTTATTCATTTTAATGTTTTTTTTTTCCCCCTTTACTTTCTGAGGTTTTCCCAAAATTTCCTCCACAGGACACATTTTATAATCTGTGGTGACTCTTCTGCTTTCTTAGCAGATCCTTTGTATCTCAGGTCTTTGTATTCCTTTTTGCTATATAAGGACCATGTACTCTTGAGCATCTTACAACATTTTCTTCTATCTCTTGAAGAAAACTATTTTCAGTAATGTTTTTCTTCTAAGCCTTCAAAGCAATGGCTCCTTTTCCTTGATTGCAGATATCGTTTCAGAAATCTCATGACCTTTGTCCACTCTTGAATGGAAAGTTTTCATTTTCTAGCAGGTGGGTAGGTGAAGGATGTAGTGTACTAACCTCTTTCAGTGTCCACTTGCCTGCTGGCATGAAGCCCTGAAAGGCACTTTTGTGTACTCAGCCCTTAGACTCTATTTGCTGAACACCGTGGACAACCGTCCACTGAGACTACTGGAGGGCTCGTTTCAGCTTCAGTTGTTGGTGTCTTTGTCTTGGGAAATGAGTCATATTCCATTGGCAGTCCATTATAAGTGAGGGACGTGAAAGCCACCCCTGATTCTTAGCCCATCCTTTCCCTGTCTTTCCATCTGGACTTGCACTTATTCTTCCTCCACACTCCCGAAGACACAAAGCACACTCTGCAGCTCCAACTGTGGCCTGTTTGCTTTTCTGGGAAACCCCCACATTCCGCCCACCTAGCCAAGGCCCTGGCTCCAGCCCGCGGGTATCCCCCACATTGTTCAAAAGAGAACGTCCCCTGATGCAGGGTCTTGAGTGAAGAGGCCAGCTTCTCAGGAGTAAGGGGCTGGCAGTGGGTGAGGTCAGAAGAGAGAGCAACGCCCCAAGGCTGTTCTTCGGAGGAAAGGCTCCAGGAAGAAGCAGCCATTGTTTGTTGGATGAATTCCTGAAAGATGCCTCGCTGCTGCTGGGAAGAAAAACTGCCCCCAAGATAACGGAACGGCACCTTGTGGTTGCCGCGCCTCAAGCCTTGGGAGACGGTGGACCAGGGCCCCATGGGTTCGCCCCAATATGCTGCATCCCGGCTGCGGCCTTCTGCCTCCTTGAAGGTGATAGACTTGTGGTCTGGGCATGCGCAGTTCACGCCCCGTGCCCGCCAAGGGCTTTCCTGCCCGCGCACAGACTCCGGGGCAAAGTCCCGCCCCCCACATCTGGCTGGGCCCCTGGTAGAGGCGCTGGAGCACTGACTGACTGAGGCGTCAGGAGAGGCGTCGACAATGGACCGGGGTTTGTCTGATGGGTGTCATGAGCCAGACTCCTTTCTGATGACTCTGCGATGAGGGCCCTGTGGCACTGGTGGTGCCCAGGTGGTTCTCTTCAGAGGCCTTGCCCTGTCGGCCCCCATGGAACTCCAAGATCTCGCGAGATCAGCTTCCTCCGGAAAGAGTCGTGCGGCCGCGGCCCCCAGGCCTGATTTCCGGCCCAGGCTGAGCTGCTGCGAAGCTCGGCACGACCCGGCCCGTGCTCTCTGCGCCCGGCTCTCCGACACGCGCGTTCTTCTCCCTGCACACCCGAAGCCACAAAACGCGTCCTGCAGGCTCCAGTTGTGCCCAATTTGCCTTCCCGAGAGACTCTACATTCC
>NW_011888787.1:12791263-12874082 GCF_000151845.1 Pteropus vampyrus | reverse complement strand
CTTAATTAATTTACCCAAATTCTTGTTGTGAATAACAGATTTCCACGATTAAGGTTGTGGGGCTCAGATATGAACCCAGCTCTGTCAGTGTTTGTCATTCACACACTTCCATCGACGAGAGGCTGAAGAGCATGGGGGTTGGGGGCGGTCAGTAGAGCAGGAGCCAGAGTGCCTGTGTTCATATCCCACCTCCCCAGTTTTCAGCTGAAACAAGAGCCTTAATCATTTGTGCCTCATTTTTCTCTTTACTAGTAAAAAGGAGAAAACAGTGGTACTTACCTCATAAAGTTGGTTTTTGAAGTTAAAGTGAATATGTGTATGTGCGGGTGTATCATGTACATATGTGTGAGTATATATGTGTATGTATTGTATAGGTATCATGCAAAAAGTGTATATATCAAGCCCTAGGTAAGCGTCTACTGTTAATTAGTGCTATGACATGTGCATTTAGGGTGAAATTGTTTCTTAGAGAGTTAGAGATATAGATGCAGAGGCCAGATTATGCACTGTAACGTAGGTCATAATTAGAGTCACTGAACTAAAAGGATACTATGTTCTTTTTGGCTTTAAAAATTATTTTAAGTATATAAAAACCTGAATTTCTAGACGAGAGCTTTCTTTTTTGAAATGTCTTATATTTTTATTATAGTAATAATTCCTCCAAAGTATATACTTCAGAAATCTTCACTTGTGCTTTTCTTTTAATATGTTAAAATCCCCTTTGGTGTCTTTGATAAATTAAGTTTATCTAGGTTTTTCTAGAAATGCTTTAGGGACTTTAGTGAGGAGGGGAGAGAAAAAGCAGTTTTCATATGTAAGTGTAAAGCACAAAGCAATCTTTTCAGAGTAATATAATAAGGGATTCACTCAAGTCCTGATGGAATCAAGCTCCAATTCTCACACAGTATTTCAGAAGAAAATTATAATAAAGGGAAAGTGAGTATCATAGATATATGAAACTGGGATTTGCTTTCAAAATCGTCTTATGTGGGGTTGGAACTGGTAACCACCTTAATTGTCCCAGAAATTTTAAACCTCTATCCAAGCTGTTATTATGATGATCCTATAAACCGTGCATTTTGTTAATGTATTCATCAATTCGTCAAGCATCTCTTGATCTCCTTTAGGGTCCAGATACTATGCAAAGGGCTCAGATACATGATTGACCAAGGGACAGTTCTTAATGACAGGCAATTCATAGTCACATGGGAGATACAGATATAAATGGATTACTCAGCACATGGTATTGTGGGATACAGCAGGTCTTTGAATAACATCATTTTGTTTAGATCCTTCTCTTTGTAATGTTGAGATGCCTTAGGAACCTTAGGAACTTAAGTCTTGTTTCTATCAATTAGCCTATGGTAAAATTGGTTTCGTTATAGTCATTTTGCTTAAAGTTGAAGAATCTATTGACAACTTTAAGTGAGGACTTACCATACAAAGTAAGACCTGATGCTGTTGCGAGTAAGAAATTTCTGAAGGAAATGACACTTTAATGGAATCCTTAAGGGTATGTAGGGTTAAGCAAGGGGAATGGGAGAGAGGAGGGAGTGGTGTTCTAGTTAAGGGCAGGAAGTAGGATTACATCATGCAGGTGAGCTATGGCCTGATAAAGGCGGGAAAAATTCGTGTTAGCTTTTCAGTTTTGCTGAAACATAAAAGGCAAGGCCTGGCTGCATTCCTGGTGAGAAGGGGAGGGCCTCAGATCAGTGGTGGGCACATTTTTGGACTACTTAATATTTCACTGAAGAAGACTCTCAGCTAGATACAAAATTCGGAAGACAAAAAAAATCAAGAAACCACATAAATGTATTTTTAATAAAATCTTATTTAGCTAAAAATCATAAACCACATATAAGTGACATGTAAAGATCTAAACTTCTTGGAATATATACTGTTGTTAAAAATCAAGAAGAAATACGCATGCAAACGATAGTATTCTTGCAGCTGGCAAGATCTTGTCCTGAAGACTCAGATCCTGGAGAAGGCTTCTCTACTTGGCCTGAATTTGTTCTCTCTTCCCTGCCAGCCACTATGTCAGCTGGCTAAGATCATAACTTTCATGATGAACCCCCAAACTTGTACTAGAAAGCAGCAAAGAAATAATGGAGACTACTTGTCCTCTAAGCTATATGATATATGTAAGATGATGCACAGGATGACTGTACATTTAAATAATAATAACTGTGGAATATGTGTGTATATATATATATATATATATATAGAGAGAGAGAGAGAGAGAGAGAGAGAGAGAGAGAGAAACTGTACATTATCCATAGGAACTATTAACTATATCTCTAACCTAGGAAGACTCTTTATAAAAGGATAACATTCCTCTCAAAGGACCAGAGGTTTTCTTTTTTAGTAACTATATCTATATTTAAACAAGAAGATGTCTTTAACAGGTTCAGTTCATCTTATGGACTGATGTCAACTGACTTGTGAAACTTCCAAAGTAACATTTTAGCTTAGGCATTGCAGAGATGTTTTTGTTCTACCTCTTCTGATGCCTGGGCAAACTCACCCATTTGTATGTATAATCCAGAAGGGAGTGAGGTGTATTCCCTGTACCCAACATATGGTCCAGTTTAACCATTTCTCTTGTAGAAGAAATGTGCAGCTCCCTCCTTCTTGGTTCTCTAAATACTGAGATTAATCTGTTCTGTGTAGGAGGCAGCTCTGCAGACAAGGGGGTATACTGAATTTTCATGGCAAGGATAATTTTTCAGAACTTTATATTTACTTTGGTTTCCTTTATGTAAGATATCAGATACACTTTAATAAAGGAGATACATTAGAAAGGGATGTAAAAGGAAACAAAACACCATTTTCTATTGCATACATGGTATAAATTTTCAATATCTTCTTGTTCTCACGAGGAGATTGAGTCCCCAGATCCTATTAGAGAATATAGATTGGGTTTGTAAACTGAAAGATCTCTGGAAATAAGTTGGGTCGTAGTTTGTGAGTTTAACTTAGTTATGAATTTTCTAAACTAGAATCAATTCCATTCTTAGCAACAACAGAAACAAACATGTATTTGAATTCTTATTTGCTTGCATACTTTAGATAGACTTGATCAAAGTGGTCACATTTCTATATAAAAAATTGAGTTTGTAACTGAAAAAGGAAAAAAACAACAAAAACCAAAAGAGACATCCTTAGCAACTGTTTTTCAGCCAGATGCTACTTAAAAATTCAGGAGACTGTCTTCAGAATACTTTTATATGTTGCTGAAAGAAAGTACTGCAGCTAATATAGCTACAAAGGAGAAACAGTTATTCTTAAATGTCATCTATTTGCTGGACCTGAACTGGGTAAGGATTCAGATTTGATTCATTCAATTACTGTTCCCAGCAGTGTTCTCACCAGCATATTGCTTTTTTGGCTGCTCAAGAAAGCTGAAATAAGATTGGGCTGTATGCAAGCAAGACCTCAAAGAAAGAAAGAGAGGGTTATTGGCTTTAAAAACTACTGACACTCCATTTTATACCTTGTATTGTTTGAATGAATTGAAATATAATGTGTTTTCTTTTAACCTCAGAAAACAAAGCTTATAGAAAGAGTCATAAAATGGACATTAAATCCAAAGCATAAGTCTAAAATTTTGTCTTTTGTGTATTTCAAAACACATTCTAGTTTTATGATAAATTTATATATTCTCTATCACATAGTGTAGAAAAAAAATGCATAAATTAAAAACTAGTAGAGTTAGGTAAACATTTTTCATTGCTATTATGACCATTTTCTCTGTATAAATCAAATATCTGTAGAGATGACTCATGCATCAAAGCTATTTTACTGTACTTGAAATAATTTGCCGTGTTGCTAGAAAATAATCTCCTAAAGGGATCTTATTTATTACTATTTATAGTGAGCCATGTCTAGTACAGTTCTAACAATGTAGTAAGTTCTCACATTTTCACTGAACTGGACAAATTTGAAAGCTTTCTGGCTTTAGACATCTTATTATATGTGAATTAAAATTAGCATCATAGTAAAATTTTCTTGAGCACTATTTGCAAATTTAAAAAATTATCTATTAGGAAATTATTGACTATGGCTTCATTAAAGTCACAAAGACAAATAACTGTTTGGCACATATTCCTCTTTTAAAATATTTATTTTAAAAAATTATTTTAAAATGTTTATTTTAAAAGAATTATTTACCCGCAACCCTAGAATCTCACTGATAGTGCAGTGTTGTAGCTGGTTGATTGAATTACACTGGAGTTATTGCACTGGTCTCTTATTTTCAAGACTGTGCCAACATACAGAGAAAATGCATTGTGAAGGAAGCCGAACCACTTTGTGATGAGAAAATACCTCCTAGGAATCACTTCCTATTATATTCTCTTGTAGTGAGTTTTAGAATTTCATAATTTTAATGAATTAGTTTATAGAAGGCTATTTCTTCAGAGAGTCATTAGTAATATATAAGAATTCTACCACCTTGGACAGATAAATTTAAAAAAAATAAATAGGAGTAAAATGTGGTATTATTTACAGATTGTTTTTCTGTTCGGTGATTTTTATTGGGATACCTCTTTTCTAACTCAGTAATACAGAGTTCCTTAGTACCTAAAGAATATACTGTTAAACCCTGTTTTTGTTTATCTTATCGTATATCTGATGACTTGCAGATTGAATTACATCATTTAAAACAACATTAAAACTAGATTTAATAAAAGCCCTTATAAATCTCAGGTAGACTATGAAGTGAATAATAATCTTTCCTCCTCAACAACCATTTTATCAAGGTGTTTCTTTGGGTGGGGGTTTAGGTAGAAAAGATTGATACATGACCCGTGATATTTTCCCCATCACACTCTCAGGAAAGATGTTTGTTGACCTTCAGATAGTACCCAATACCAGCCCTGGTGGAGCCCATTGCTCTTTGAGGTGCTACTCTTTTGCCTTGTGGCCCAAAATGAGCCAACCTTCTTTGACTCTTTTGACTCATACATTCACTGTTTTCCCAACATTCCACAGTGTATTACATTAATTTAATGGAGCGGAAGAAAACATTTTATTTACCTGAGTTAATGAGACTGCACAGTAAGCCACTGCAGGCATACCTCGTTTTATTGCACTTTATTGTGCTTCACAGATGTTACATTTTTCACAAATGGAAGGCAGGACCCTAACACCAGCAAAAAGATTATGACTAGCTTTATTGCAGTGTTCGCTTTATTACAGTGGCCTGGAACCGAAACTGCAGTATCTCTGAGGTGTGCCTGGGCAGTGTCCGAAGGAAGCCAGATTTAGGAGACTGGAGAGTCGCTTCAGCCCTTTAAGATCACTGACCTAAAATTCTATGTAACATGTTAAATAACACTTTAAAGTCTTGATTAATTTTACCGCTTTCCAGGGACACCTAATACACTCATAGACTGGACATAAGTCTGTGTTAATAACCATAGTAACTTTACATCTGTGATTTTACAAGACAAGCATGATTGCAAATATTTGATCCTTATAAATATTTTCTAAATGTGTTCCAAAGTAATAATGTTAAATAAGTTTCAGAGGTCAAATAATTTTGTTGCTGGTGGTGGTTTGAATATTTTATCAAGCATCTGAGAACTTTATTATGCTCATATACATTGTGATTCTCCAAGCCTTATTTGATTATAGGTCTTTACTTAAGGTCATCCACTTACTTGGGAAGTTCATCTATAAATATTCTTTTCTACTTTTGATGTGTGAAATAAGGTGACTGTTTACATAGTACATTTTCTTCACTACAGATTTCCAAGGCATTGAAAATAAAGAATTCATGATCCAACATATTGACAGAAGCAAAGTTTGTGCATCTGTGGTTTAAGCACTGCAGACCACAATGTTAGCCATGGCTTTTCCATATTAAAGAGAGTTCTTGTAATGAACTGTATGGTACAAAATATTGCTACAAAGCTGTCTTTATAATTCTTTTACAGCTTTGGCTTTATTCTTTCCATAAGGCCAAACATTCAACTTGAGATTTGGAAAAATGTCCTCATTATGCTAGGATGTAACTGTTCTTTCAGTAATACAAAGAGGCAATAAACATTGCCAAGAATCAAGATAACTATTGTATAGTATTATGCCAGCTCGACAGAGGTCATCTGAAGTTGATAAAATAGCTCCTGTAAGGAACAGAGACCTTTGACTTAAACAATGAAAACAACTACGTCTCTAGAGAATTGACCCACTCAGTAAAGTTGTTTTGAAATAAAAAGCATATTTTCTGGTTGGAATGATCTTTTCTGCCAAATGACACCTTAAAATTTTAAATGAGCTTAGATCTAAAACCTTACAAAATAGATGAATTTGTGATACCCTTGACTCACTGGCTCAGAGTTCACCTTTGTAGAAACTGCTGGAAAAGCACATTTGCTGTACCTACAACAAGGACGGGCTGACTCTTTGCCAGATTGCAAGTGAAGCTTCCCCTCTCTCCCCACCTCTCAGAGAGCCTGCCTCCTCCTGTCCTAGAACATTTTCTTAAAACCCCTACTTGTGGTAGCATTTCAGGCACATTATAAGGCAGGGATGGAAATACATGGGAGCTTAAGGTCTAGTTAGAGTTCTGGCAATGCATAGAAAAGTGAAATAAAACTGTTGAAAGAATGAGCAAATAGATGAAAGACTTGCGTGTTGGATTTAGTTCTGCCATCAACTTCCTGGATAAACTCTGGCAAGTCATTAACCTCAGAATCCTTACCTATAATAATAACATGACGATATTGGAATAAATTATTCTTTTGGCATATTGTGTCATTATTCTCAATCAGTATGCCTCTTGTCTGTCCCAGAAGGGCCAGGTAACTTCTGGTGCTTCTATAGGTGAGGTATACTTCCCACCCATGTTCCAAATATCACATTGCATAAGCCAGCACATTTTCATTCTATCATGAGGTGGGCTTGAACAAGGAGCTGACTAGCTCACTTTAAATGGAAAGCTGAACCACTATCTACAAGTATTATTTTGGCAGCAGCCTTAATATTTAAATAACTCTGGTGCTAATGGTAGCTCATTCACTTCGTTAGATTAAAGCACTAAGGAAACTATTTAAGGTGTTCTACATGCACTATTAGTCATATAAGTTGGTCTGCCAGGTGAAGTGAAGGTGAATGGTGAAAGGAGGTAGAGAGAGAATTAAGCAATGCAAAAATAACTTTATGTCAGGAAAAAAACCAGCAGAAAAAGCAACTGTACTTCCTGATACTCTTCCCCTCATCTCTTCGGCACTCATTTATGCCACTCTTATACTTAATAGGGGCTCTGGGCCTCTCTGTGCTGTTTTTCTCTACTCCCTGTAAACCAACATGAGTTTCAGAGGATAGTGATTTAAGGCGACTCACAGTCCCAGTTTGGCCAGGATTGAGGAAATTCTTGGGATACAGGAAACCTGGATGGTCTAGGACATGCTGAATGCTTGGCCGCCCAGGTTAGTGAGCAGTTAAATGTTCTTAGGGCCCACCTCCCTCTCCCTCCAGCTTAGAGCTGTGGTAGCTGTGGTAGCTCAATGGATCGGAGAGAGTGTGGCTTTTAAAATGGAAAGGTCATCACTTAACCTTAGCCAAGATAGTAAACATTTTTGACCCTCAGTTTTTACATTTGTAAAACAGGGAAGAGAATGTTTATTTTATAGGATTAAAGGAGTTGATACTTGGAAAAAGCTTGATATAAAAAAAAAGCACTAAATAAATACATGTCAGCTTCCTCTCATTTTCACAGGTGTTTACAAAACACATGAAAAGTCCAAATTTCCACTGTAACACTTGATTTCCTCCATCTCTTAAAATTGCGAATGAGAAATGGAGTCTTGTATTTTGAGGTTATTTTATAGTCCTTGAATACATAAGAGCAGTGGCCTTTGAGATGTTATCTTAGGTGAACATTTTTTCCAACAAAATTGTCTATGTAGCATCAGGTAACTTTGGTTTGGTTAATTCCATAGGAAAAAAAGTCAACTGCTGCTTAAATTGACCGACCGCTTTCCTGATTTAACTTGTAATTTTTATCAGAGTGGTAGATCTGGTAACTATATTAATTATAGAGCAGCTCTGGGTTAGATATGACTCGTTTCATCAAAGACATACTATTTTATCTTACTTCCATCCTCTAATTTCCAGGAGTGGACTAGACTAAGTCTAAAAGTATAGCACTTTTCTGGTATGGAAAACAAACACATCTGCTCTGTGACTCTTTATGATATCTGGTCACATATTTATGTTTCTGAAATTTGGGGATCCACTCATACTTTTATTGATCATGAACTTTAAGGCAACTTTTACACATGATTAAAAATCTTAAACTAAGAAGATAAAATAGAACTTGAGCTTATGTCACTAAAAGTCAGTGGACTTTGTCATTCTTTAAACATCTTTTCTTTTTTCTTTTTGATACTTCTCATATATTTACTTTTAAAAAGCCAACAGAAATCTTACTGTTCTCCAAAGGCCAGAGAAAGGAAGAACTTTGTATAAATCTGTGTAATGTAGGGAGCCATTTTGGGGATCCCTCATGTGCTCCACTGACTGCATTTGCCTGCGTTCCAGCCACTCCGAGACTGTTTTCATGCTCATCATTGCCTCTGCTTTTGCACCTGCTGTCCTTTTTTTCCTGAAATGCCCACACTGCACTATCTTGATTAAATTAACTGGGCACATTTCTGTTCATTGGTTAATACCTAGCTCAGATGATGTCCAATGTAAAGCTTCCACCAAGAATGTTTAATATAGTGAATTTTTCATCACATACCTATCTCCTTAATAAACCGTGATCTCTAACTATAGCCTCATTTCTTTCCTGTACCCCAGCTCCTAGTTTGAGTTCTGGCAATGCATATAAAAGTGAAATAAAACTTTGTTGAAAGAATGAGCAAATAGATGAAAGACTTGAGTGTCAGGTTTAGTTCTGCCATCAACTTACTGGATAAACTCTGGCAAGTCGTTGACCTGTCTAAGCCTCAGATTCCTTATGTATAACAGTAACATGAAGATATTAGAATAAATTATTCTTTTGACATATTGTGTCATTATTCTCAATCAGTATGCCACTTGTCTGTCCCAGAAGGGCCAGGTAACTAACTCCCTGTGCTTCTGTAGGCGAAGTATACTTCCCACCCATGTTCAGAATGGCCAGTGGAAGTAAATGTTTCAGTTTTGAGCAAATGCATTAATAGGCATCTTGTTTCGAATAGTGCTTCTGGTCCATTCCACTGTCTCAGGAATGGAATGTTCCCAATCAGTGCAGCAGCTTGTCTGGATCCTGGCACAAAAGAGGCATGGAGCACAGCTAGAACCTGAATTAGAGCCATAGCTGACTTGCAACCTACATATATTATGAATGAGTATTATTGTAAACCGTTTGACCAATTCACTCCTTAAGTTTTACTTTTTGCTCTATATTTTTTCATAATATTACTAGCATTCACTAAAATCTTTCTACTACTGGTTATTACTGCTTAGGTATTTTAAATACATTTAGACAAAATGAACTTAAGCCCTGTGAAAGGCAACCTCAATCCATAAAGCATGTCTTCTAACTGGTTTGTCACAGAATTTTTAGGCTGAGCCACCCACATATGTGCAATTTAATGACTGGTAGAAACTCATCATAGATGTTCCAGCATAACTCTTGGTACACACCTGTTATGGTAGGCCGACTCCAAGTTCATCTCCAGTAATCCCTACCTGGTATTCATGGCTTTGTGTAGTTCCCTTCCCATGAGTAACTTGCTGCTAACCAACACTATACCTCAATGTTGAAGGGATGCCACTTCTGTTATTAGATTTCAAAAGGTTCTCACTTTTGTCTTGGTAGCAGAATCTCCTTTGCTGGCTTTGATGAAGCAAGCAAATAGAGAGCTTTCACATGGCAAGGAACTGAGGTTGGCCTCTGGCAAACAGCCAGCAAGGAACAGAGACCCATCAGTCCAACAATCTGCAAGGAATGGACTTGTACAACCATATAATTTTAGAAGCTCATACTTTCCAGTCAGGCTTTCAGATGAGATGGCAACTCTGGCTTCCATCTTGATGGCAGCTGTGTGAGAGCGAGGTCCTGAAGAAGCAGACACATTGAAGCCGTGCCTGGGTTCTTGATCCCCAGAAGACATATGATAATAAATGTGTGTTGTTTTAATCCTCAAATTTTGTGCTAATTTTTTTTTCAGAGAAATATATGACTATTATACCTCTGATTTATATGTTCAACCATCTGTTCATTCCACAAATGTCAATGAAGTTTTTATTATATGCTGGGAATCGTGTTGGCACTGAAGACATAACAGCGAACAAAGCAGAATGTAGTTGTTGTCCTGCTTATTGTTTAGTGAGGAGGACATGTCATCAAATAATGGGTGATAAGAGGTTCCAGAATAGGATCCTGGGACACTGTGGGTCTTTATGGTAGAAAAACCTAATCAGTAATGTTGACATTGGGAGGGTTTAAGAAAGTGATCTTTCATTTGAAGTCTGAAGAATAAGACATTTATTAGATGAAAGATGAAGGGAATTTTTCAGGGAAGGGGAAGTTATGTTCGATGACCTAGAGATGAGAACGAGTTTGAGGAAAGGGTAGAAATTCTCTCCCTTTATAGCTGAGAGAGAAGCCTATTTAGATAGGTTGAGGTTGGACCATGAAGGCCTGGTAAGCAGTGTTTCAAAATTAGGACTCTATCCTGAAGGAAATGGGGCATCATTGACTTCTGTTAACAGATAAAGAACACGATCACACTTTTTCCTTGGAAAGAACATTTCGATTGCGCTGTGAAGAATGGCTTGTGTATTGGTCAGAGTACACGCGAGGAAGCAGAGCTATGATTTTATGGGATTAAAGTTTTGTCGTAGGAAAGGAACCTTACACAAATGTAGGAGAATCAGAGACAAAGATCTGGAAAGGGAGCTTTGCATGGAAATCTGAGAAGCCAAGCAGACCCAGACCCAGGACAAAACCCAAAGGAGCTGCTCGTGGAAAGGTCTGTGGAAAGTGGTTGCCTCTGGGGGGCTGCTTCCTCTGGAATCCACAGATAAGAATCTGATGGGGCTGGAGTTGGGAAGGTGAGCTGGACATTCCACTCTGTTCTACTTTTTCTTTGTCCATAGCACTCATCACTTGCTATTGATAATTCTCCAAATTCATTAACTGTCTCTATTTATCTATGTTAAAATGATAAAACTTAAACATATTTAAGTGTTGCTATGCCAGGGTTGAAAGCATTTTATTTTACTTCTTACTTTATTTGATTTAGTATACAGTTGAAAATCAACTTAATTTGTTAAAAAAGAATTTTTTTAACTTCAAAAATTCAGATGATGATGATTATTTATATTAAAATGAGAGGAAATTATGCTCCTGAGTTAATAGTCATATGAGAACATAAATCATTTCTCTTTCTGTTATATTTATCTTTAGTTCATAACTGATCAATTTATTTAGGATGATTCACTTTCCAAACTATGAAGTTCTCCCTGTGGTTCTGCATTTCCATATTATTAGATTGTTCCAGCCATACTAATTTTCCTAATCTGTAATTCTTGTTAAGTTTTTATGCTTGTTCTGCATATTAGGACTTAGATCAGAAAATAGATTTCTGTTTCCATTAGAGATAATGTCTTGTTAAGATAGAATCAATTTCAGTAACTCGTTCTCCTGAGGTAAAGCCCCTTTGAAGTTTCTCAAATAACTTGCCATTGGATTTCTCATTATTGATATTCAACAAATTCTTCTGCTTTGGAAATCTTTTACATATTAATGTTGCAAAGATATGCCTGGTTTTGATTCAGTGGTTCAGGTTTGGTAGTTCATTCCTTGTTCCCTGGGAAACTCAATGAAAAAGGTCTTTTTAAACATGAGCTTGTTTTCATACATATACAGTGACTACCTGAGGCTGTTTGTGAAAATTCTGCTGGAAATGAATGCAGGCATCATGGAGTGGGGGTGGGATGTCACATAAAGAATATGGATTCTATAATATTTTATATCTTTTTTGTTTTGCTGTTTCTCCTTTACCTCCTACCTCTATCCCACATCTAGTTCTGCACTAGACTGGCAACGTAGGAAGAGGCTTTGAGATAAGACAAAATTGGGGCAAATTACAGCTCTGCCAACTTTGCCATTTACAAACTACATGGCTTTGGAGCTTTGGGCATTTTACTTAGTTTTGTTGATCTTGAGTTTTTCCATCCGTAATAGAAATAATTTCTGTATCTAAGTGATATATAAGAATATAAATTACATATGTGTGTGTGTGTGTGTATGTGGGTGTGTCTGTGTGTGTCTGTGTACCTACACTGGTACACTGTAGGAACTCAAAAAAATAATACTTTCTAGTATTAAAATAGGGTTGAAAATTAAAATAGCATAAAAACTTACATGTACACTAGAACTAGTTTATTTACTAATCGTAGAAAACAAATCTACAAAGGATGGAATTTAAAGGTGTGGGCCACGTGATCTGAAATAATCGAGAATCATTTTCCTAAGGTAACCTTGCTTTAGTTCTTTTTTTACTTTCTCTTTTATATTATAATTTTAAGGAAGAAATTCTGGTTGGGTTATGTGATATATTTAAGTAAGCCAAACCTCAACTCGTTTTATTTTTTAAAGCTGTTTTGGAGCAATATTAACTTCTCTCAATTTTGCTGTTAAAGAAAAAAGATATGGTTCCCCTCCCCTTACCCAGCAATCACTTAGATACTAAACATTTAATCATTATTTACAGTGTGCCCAGACTTGATTATACACAAAAAGTTGCCACTGACTTCCTATTGGATAGACAACTTTATGTGCTGATATGCATTGAACTGAGTAAACTGATTCAACTAGGAAGACAGATGGCCTCAAATGTCTAGGTTATAGAGCAGCGTGGCGTCTGCTACATACATTTGATGTTAACACATGCTTATTTTTAAAAACATGCCTTCTTCTTTGACCCCTTCATAGCCCAATTTTCCAAAAGTGCTGCCTCTACAGGTTTTTTGGGATTTTATGTAAATTCAAAACATAAATTTTAAGTGGTGTGGTATGACTCATTACTAACATACCTATGTGCACAAAATTTGAAGTAATGCAAATCACTACAAATGAAATGTTAATCAAGAATTGCTTTAATCCAAAGTTGGTAGGTGGAGTAGTTGTTAATTCTTTAGTTGCTAAGAGAGTAGATTTAAAAGTTCTCGTCATATGTAACTATGTGAGGTGATGGATGTTAGCTAAACTTATTGTGGAAATCATTTTACAATATGTACATAATCAAATCATTTTATACCTTAAACTAATACAATTTATATGTCAATTATATCTCAATAAAATGGAAAAAACCTCTTATGCTGTTGTCAGATGTCAGTACCATTTATGCCGTATACATAAATATCTACCATACTTTGTCAGAATCTATCTTGAGTTATAGCAATCTTGAATAATGCAAGTTTTTCAAGAAAGTTTTCTTCCCATGATGACCAACTGTGCGGTCCTCTTAGTCTCCATGCCTTCACCATCTTTTGTCACATTCTCTCCATATCACATTATTGAACCAACTCTTTCTAAGAATTCTATACCACTAAATCCAGTGGACATTTGATGTCCTCACCTTCTAGATGAAGCACAATCTTTCCTGAGCTTGGAGTTCTCTCTACCTCTGTGGCTATTTTCTGTCTTATTTGCAAGGTCATTTTCCTTTAGCCAACTGTGAAATATTACAGATCTTCTAGGCTCCATCCTAGGCTTTCTTCTCTTTTTACACCAAACCTTTCTGTGGGCAATCTCATTCATGTATATGACTTTAATTATTAAAGATAGGCAGAAGAGTTACAAATATGAATCTCTTGTTCATCAGCTGATATGACATCTCATCGTTGCTGATGAATTTGTCCACTTCTCTTCACTTCCAGCCCCACCATACTTGTCCTAGTTACTATGGACTCTCACATGGATAATTCAATAGGTTTGAGATTTGTCTTCACTTGTTCTTGCCCTTTTTCCAGTTCAAAACATGGAAGCCAGAGTAATGTGTTTGAACTGCAAATCTGATTTCTTCTCACTCTTGTCCCATTAAGTATCACTTTTTTAGCTTTCCATAGCTGTTTGAATGAAGAACAGAATACTTAACATTTTCTATTCAGCCTTGCATGGTATGTCATCTGAGTACATCTTCAGACCATATTGATACCACATTTCCTCCCATTCTATTTGGAACAGCAATGCCAGCCTTAAAAAAATTTGTTTTTTAAAGTGCAGATTTTCTCTTTCCATAGGCTGTTTCTTCCATCTGGTATACTTGCCTTGCCCTACTTTGCCTCAGCCTAGTTAACTTCCTTTCTTCAGTTCTTTAGAGAAGTAGTCCCTAAACTCCTTGGCCAGATGAGTTGTCCCTATTGGAAGTTCTCATAGTACCATGTACATCTCTGTCATAGCATTGATGGCTATTATAAACCAACAGTAATGCAATTTGAGTCCTTGAGAAACAGTTTCTCTTTGGTATTTGTGAAGGTCAAGAAGAACAAGAATCTTGTTTGGTTTTTCATTCACTGGTTAACTTCAACATCTAGCACAGTGTCTAGCACAGAGTAGACAGCTAAATATACTATAAAATGAGTGACTGAATTCATTAAGTGAGCATGTTTCAGATTCTCTCCTAAATTTCCAGAATAGTAAACTCCAAGGCTCCCTTTATGTCCAAAGCATATTAAAGAATAGAAGTGTTGGAAGAAAGTGATAAAAGGAAAACAGTGACTGAGCTAGGTGTTAAGTGATACAGATCTGGGCATTGAATCTTTAATTTAATACTTGTGCCACTTTAAGCAAGACTCTGCCTTAATGTCATCTTTAAAATGGAAATAATAATAATATAATAATAATAATAATAATAAATAATGGCAATAACAAGACTAAACTTTGTGAAGAATTTACCTTATGTGTCATACACCTGGCTAAATGATAGAAAGGCATCATCTCAGCTCATCCTCGGAACCCCGTGACATACATATTAATGTAAAAATAAAAACAATAACATCTAACATTCGTATAGCACTATGTGCTCAGAACTCTTTTAAGCATGTTATGTATTTATTCACTCTTAATGGTAGGAGGATCAGATGAAATATTCATGAGAGGCACTGTATAATGTATATCAGAATACAGGTGTCAGATAAATAGTTATTATGTTTGTAAAATCTAATTAAAAAGTACATTACCATACAGTATGGGGATTAGTTATGCTCTTTTATGGCCAGCATTGTATTGCTTGCTTCTTTTGGTTTAAGTATACAGAATTTGTTCTAAATTCTTAAAAGTTTCTTGGTCAAGACTATTTTTCTTTCATGCCCTCTCAACAACAATCCATTGCTACTCAATTTTTACTTGTGAGAATTTTGGCATGTTTGACATTACATACTTAGTATTCACTATTCTTTAATGCTGCATGGCTACAGGAGAATATTATCTTACATTCTTGTAGTGTGAGATAACTACAGAGAGTTGATCAATTATTTTTATACCCTTGAAATCTATAAAATCGTATTTTAAATATGTTTACAGGCTTAAAAATTAGAGCTATTGGAATATCATAAACAGGTTTCTCTTACAAGTATTCCTGAGATATTTAATTAAATTAAAAATAACTTCATTCATTTCACAAAACTGTTTGAAGATAAAAGAGACAAATGACTATGGTCATTTTCAGCTATTGCAGAAAATATTGAAATAGTGGCATCTTTTCTCAGACTACATAGATTACGACATTTAAGTTGAATATATTTTCCTGTTATGAACTAAATAGCAAAGCATTCTGTATAAAATCTTATGGGAAATAAGAAGAATGGAGAAAAAGTATTAAAATGTTGATTTATTACATGAAGATTGTTTTTCTGCTTTTCTTTAAGTTAGAGGTATAAAAGAGCTTTCTTCAAGGCACAGGTTCTTTATTTACCATATTTGTCTTGGTCAATCAATCCATTAGTTAACTAACTCCAACTATTGCTCCAGATACAAAGATATTTTCGTTTGCTAAAATTAATTTTCCTAGTATATTTTTCATACTCTCAAATAGCCAACTGCGGTAATAATAGTGTGTAAAATTACACTGAGTTTATTTCTCAAGTAAGGACAATATGGGAACAGAGAGACCTAGTTTTCAGATCAGCATCATTGGGCATTTTATATTTTATCATGGGTAAAGCAAGAAATTCATACTAGAATTTTATTTATTTGTCTACAGCCATGCCACCTGAACAAACCGGATCCTGTCTGATCTCGGAAGCTAAGCAGGGTTGGGCCTGGTTAGTACTTGGATAGGAGACCACCTCGGAAGACCGGGCGCTGTAGGCATAAATAGAATTTTATTTATTCATTTTTTTAAAACAAACACATAATTAGTAAGTGTTATGTTGTGCCAGGCACGGGAAAGTTCCTCATGAAGCTTACATTCAACTGGAAAGATGATACTACTACTACTGTTACTAAATCTATGATGGAATGGCATTCTTTTATTTCCTGTCTTTTAGAGACATATTTCACCTTTTTTCATTTGAATAGCATTTTGGGTTTACTTGTGTAATTTATAAGTTGTGTTATAATCACTTGTTTATAAGGAAGGTTTCTCTATGACTTTCTAAAAAATTAGAATCATGTTTCAACTATTTAAAATTGCAATATTTAGCAGAGTTTCTGGACTATATAATACATATGTAATTAAAGTTTGTTAAGCACACGAGTACATGAATGACTACATTGATTAATGGAAGGAGGAATATGTAAAATCTTTTTGAATAATCTCTGTTTGAGTTATAACCTCTGTGTGTGGAGTCTTCATGGGTTTGTGGAGTCAGATACATTCCCTCACCTCATTCCCTTAAGAAAGTGAAATAATGCACCCCACAGAGGTCTTCTCCTCCCCCTAGTATTTTACTCACATTCTCAAAGAGGTTAAAGTATTTTAGTGAGCAATGAGGGTATATATAAATTTTAATTTAGACAGTTTTCAAAAACTAAATGAGAAAGAAAGGCTTAAAATCCTTATCAGATTTTTTAGTTTCAGGTTCTTCTTAAACTTTCTTCTTATTGTAAAGTAAATCACCTCTATGTGCTATGCATTTCCTCAAAATCTCACCACCATTTTTCACATATCTAAGTTATTCTATTTTCCCATATTCATTGATCATCATCACTTTTTAGCAATGTGATGAATTTAAAGGAAAGTTATTATATAACCATGAGAAATATAATTATGGGACATTTAAAAGTCTATGAATTAGAAGTGGGCTTGAAGAACTTGTTTGTGAACAGATAAAATCAACATTATTAATAGCCATACCCTTTATCTGGTGCAACAGGAATTGAAAACTGGCAGTATGTTTCATCCAGGCAAGAGGGCAAGTTCATGTTGGTGGTCTGGTGGCAAGAGAAGGAACTGTAATAAGAGAACAGCAAATGAGATGCCAGAAGGCCTGGCAACCATCTCCAGTGGACAGTGAGTCCTAAAATATTGTCAGATGAGCTCTACTGGACATAGCCCTTTCACACAGAGAAGACTGTATCTCTGTCTCACCCACATAGTAGTCTACTTCCTCAGAGCAAATTAGTCAAAGTTTCATTGTGTTGTAAGTGGAAAGCAAACAAATAATTATATTGGTTTTGTGAATGTCTTTCATTACTTTTTTAAAAAACATTACATATTTCTTATCTGTTAAATGCATTTGGATTAATAATTATATGACACCTATTTTGGTATGAAACATTTTTGCTCCAATTACTTTTAATTTGTGTGCACATGTGTGTATTTTCATATATATAACATTTATAATATATATTTCCTTAAAAGAATTAATAGAAAGACATACAATATATAATATATTCCTAAATATTCTGAATCAATTAAATGTGTTCTAAAGTAGAGAAATTTAATTTGGACGTATTTTATGTCAACCTTTTTAGACTGTGATAATATAATACTAAATTCTTATAATTAAAATATAACTAAATATCTTAATATGAGTTCCTCTTAGTAAAGTTTTAGCTTTTTTGTATTTACAAGTCATCTTTAGAGGTAAAGGAGAATTAAAAATTTTTCCATGTTCTAGCATTATTTAAATTTTGGCATGAATAACTCCCCTGAAATCTAGACTTTGGTTTTATCTGAAAGAGACATCAATAAATCAGCTGGGCATTGGTAGGATTGTTTTCCTAGAGCTAAATGGCAAAATCTAAAGTCTTTATATAGTGAATTTCTGCTTGATTCAAGCCATGAGGAACAACTTAGGTGATTCATCTAGTTGAAGGGTATGGCAGCTGGTGATTCCAAGCACAAACAGCAATCATTTTGGCAAACTTCTGATTTTTGTGCTGTTTTGGTGAAGGACTTTTGTAGGTAGTTAGGATATGGTAAATAATGGTCCGTCATCTTCAAAGAGCGAGCCACCAACAGCTCTTTAGACATCCTGGGCTTTAATCAGTGAACTGGGCATCTGTCTTGCATTATTGATTAGTATCGTCAATATTAATTTATATTTATCTACACACTTACTCATTCTGTTATTCTCTATCCTTTCTACCCATTCCGTCACTCTTTATTCTTTCTGATGTCTTTAGGTTTCCACTTGGATTATTATGATACTGTTCTAGTAAACTCCCCTTTAATAATCTTTTCTGTGCAGATTTACTGGTGGCAGTCTCTCAGTTTCTCTTGATTGTTCTGAAACATTTGAAAATATTTTCATTTAAGCTTCATATTTGAAGGATATCTTTTATGTATACAGAAATAAAAGTTGGTAAATATTTCTTAGTACTTTAAAGATTTTATTCTATTGTTGATTGGTTTCTATTATTTATTCAGAGAAATTATCCGAATAATATATCTTAATTTTCTTCTGCCTTATTTTCGGATTTTCTCATTTGATTTCATCAGTTTTTCTATTATGAGACTATATGTGGTTTTCTTTGTTTTTATTGTGCTTAAGTTTTACAGTGTTTCTTGAATATGTGGATTGCTGTTTTTCCTAAATTCTAGAAAATTCTCACCCATTATCTCTTCAGATTTGGCTTCTGCTTCTTTTTCTTCCTGATTTCCTTTTGGTACTCTAACTGTATTTATGTTAGAAATATGGCCGTATTCTTCATGCCTCCTATTTTTTTTTATAAATCAATTTATAATTTTTTTATAAATATATTTTTATTTGTATATTTTGACTATCCGCTGTTAAATTGTTTAAAGTTTTTTCTTTTCTCATCAGATTTGCTTTCTGGGACTATTTTTTTTTTTCTGAAACAATTTTATAAATACATTTAATAATTTTTTTGATGAACATTTATAGTTTTTGTTGAAAATATATTAAAATTTATCTTTATTCTTAAATGACGTATTTTATATAAAATTATATATTGGCAATTATCGTCTCTCAGGACTTCTAAATATTATTTCACTGTTTTCTGCTTTCTCCTGTTGCTGCTGCGGAGTATTTAAAAAATCTAATTGATATTCCTTTACATGTAACCTATCTTTGTTTCTTTCTCTTTGGATGCTTTTTAAGATCTTTTTGTCTTCTGCAATTTTTATATGATCCTTCTAGATGAAAAGTTTACTTCCTTAACCTGATGATTTTTATATTCATTAGTTCTGGAAAATCCTAAAGCTTTTAAAAACATTTTATCGAAGTATAGTATGCATGCAAAAAAGTACTTCGGCGTATAGTTTGATGACATTTTACAGACCACATATATTGATTTAGCCAGTCTACAAATCAAGAACTACAATATTTATAGAACTTGAGATACTCCCCTCAGGTTCTCTTTCACTCACTTCCTATCCCCAAATATTATCACTATCTGGAATTTTGTAACCAAAGGTGAATATTGTCAGTTTTTGAACTTTACATAAATGGAATTGTACAATACATAATTCTTTTGTCTCATTTCTTTTGCCCAATATTTATTCCTATTTATGAGTAGCAGCCCATTGAGAGAATCTAGCTATTATTTTTTCAAACATCTCACTCTCTTTCTCATTTTCTTCTCAAAATCCAGGTATATATTTGTTAGACTTTCTCGTTATGGCTTCTGTATCTTTTATTTTATTTCAGCTTATTGTTTTTCTGGCCTGTAGTATCAGCAATTTTTTCATATATATCTTTCAATTCATTGATTTTTCTTTGACTATTTATAATATAATGTTTAAACAGAACATTCATTTTAATCTGTAGCTTTAATTTTAGCCGTAATGTTTTTAGCTCTAGATTTACTTTTACTTATTTTGAAATATGCGTTATCTTAAAAACAATTATCTTATTGTTCTCAATTATTATTCTATTCTTTCATATTCTGAATCTTATAATTACATTATATGATGTTATAGGATGCCTGATTCTGCTATTGGTTGTATCTGCTGATGCTCAACGATGGTATCATATTTTCTTAAAGTGTTTGTGTTTTTCTCTTAGGAAAATGTACCTTTGATTCTTCAGAATGCTACCACTTTAAGTTAATTTTCTCTTGGACCTTGCAAATAATATGAATTATAAATCCAAGCTTAGATGTGGCTTGAAGAAATTTCCAGAATTTTTTTTTTCACCCGGATTCCACATAGAAGCTAAAATTTCCTTGTTTTTCCTCCTTTCTAACTATTTTTTTTTGCCTCACTACAGTTTTACTAAGAGTATAGACCTCTGAGTCTGCCAACTCTATGTTGAGGATCTTATTTCCAACACTCTACCTTATGTGAGACCCAAGGTTTTGCTACTTGTACCATACTGAGATCAGTAAATCATCTCTGGCCATTTAAATTTAGAGTAAGCTTATATTCTTGTTTCCAGTTCCTCTTTTATTTTGCCTCCGGGATTTCTCTTATTTTCTTAACAATTTAGCCATGTATTTAAAATGATGTTTGTTATACTTTATAGATTGTTTCTAAAATTTTATGTTGCGAATTTTTAAAGGTATCTATTTTACCATATATCTGAAATAGAGGATTTTCTATATTCTTTAGAATATTCCGTTTTACTGAGTAGCTCCTCCAGTATTAACCGTGTGATCTTGAGGAAATTATTTAACATTTTTGTACCTTGTTATTTTTCATCAGTAAAATAGAGATGATAAAATTATCTATTTCTTATGATGTTTTCAGGGTCAAATGGAATAAATAATACATATAAAGTGCCTTGAATAGTGCCACATACATACTAAGCTGTCAGAAATTGTTAAGTATTACTACTACTATCTTATTTACAAATACTGTTACTGACACTTTGAAGAGATCGATTTCCAGGTATTGGCAATAATATTTGATATAAATTGATAAATATTGATAGTAATTACTGATAGTTTTTCTATGCCATACATTTCATGAGAGCTTCAATCTATGCTGCCAGATTTTTCAGAGTTTGAAATAATTCAAAATTTCATCTATTCCAGATTCCAGCCAATTATACTAATGTCAGACAGATTGCCATTCAGCTTTCTTGACACATCCTAGGATGTGGAACTTAAGAAATATATGTGGTATGTAGTTATCTCTTTTTTATAATCTACCATCACCTATTCTTCTTTGTCTGGCATATGGAAGAGATGTATACACTAATGAGCTATATGTAAAGACAAATGATGTGATTTCTTATATTAGCCATTGGAGCCTGACCCATAATTCCCCAGAAGGAAGAAGAGAATTCGATGAAGAAAGAGTAGCCGGTTCAAGAGGATGTGTTGTTTCTCTCATTTACCTTTCGACTTTTTCACGCAGCAGTTCAGAATAGTTTCTGGGTACTCTGAGACTGTGCCTGCAGCTCCTGGGCTTATAAAAGGTCAAATAAGAAAAAAGTATGTTCAAGTGTGTTTCTGTTGATTAATTTAAGACTCTTTCTTGATTCAGTGCTGTGGAGACTAGGATTAAATATCCTTTGAGATTATGCTCATGTAATTATGGCATGTTTTATTGACTTATACTTCCCAGGCTAACCCAGCAAAACAGGTGTAGTTTTAAGCCTGATAAATTTAGGCCAGCTATAAAATCTGATATTTTTGCTTCTCGTTGTGTTACTCGTACAATGGCATTTTCACTGCTTTGTTTGAGACTGTGAGAATGAGGAATACAGATTCTGTTTTATTTCTATGCTTCTGGCTTAATTTAAAAGCCCTCATAAAATAATCAGGGAAATTGTCTCCATGAACAATTATGAAAAAAGCTAAATGCCTCTAAGTGAGGCTTCAAGAATGATGTTAATTAGTTGTAAGATACTTTTCTGATGAGAATTATTATAAAGGAAGAAAGACATACCAGAATTAAAGAAGCCCTAAAGGAGTAGAAAAGAACTCATGTAACTATTTCTTTGTGTTTTCTCTCCCTCTTTCAAAATTTCGAATGGAAAATATATAAGAAGTCTCATTTTCACTTATTGTGTTTGAAATGGGCATTCTCAGAGGAAGCCTGGCTTTTTAAAACTGCAGGCACTCCCTTTAACCATTGCATCAGAGCTGAAGCCTGCCACTTTTCCTCCAGTTTCAGCACATGGAGACAATATAAGTTTTTCATATTAGCACCTCAATATTTCTATTTCCTGGTATAATTTTATATCATTTTTCAAAGACTAGCAGCTCTGTTGGTGGTGTTAAATACACACAGACACACACACGCATATATTTTCTACAAGGAGTGTATCTCTAGTTGTAACCATTTTCTTTTTGAGAAATAATGCTGATTATCATTTCTTCATGAGTGGCTTAAAAATGTTTAATTTTGGAGCTGCAAACCTATACGTACAATGACTTACCTTCATCTGAAATTTCCAGATTACGCGCCTAAGTTTGAACTCCTTATCTCTCCACAGATTCTGCTCCTCTTCTCATGTTGAATAAATATTTCAAAGCTGGACACACTCCCATCAACCTCATCTAGTAAATCGTCTCTGCTCTCTACCTTAAACATAGATCTTCTCTTTATACTGACCTGCTCTCGGTTCCTTCTACAAATCATATGGCTTCATGCTTCACTACTTTTCCAGCCTCTACTCCCTTTGCCCGGAATACAGGTCTTTATCTGGCCCCGTTAGGTCTCCTTCTCATCCTTTTAGATTCCTAACTTTCTTAGGAAATGACACTAACATAAGTAGTTCCAAGTTCAAGAGGAGAGACAGGCAGATAAAAGAATGTTTTAATATAGAGAAATGTGATATTAGGAACTCTATGACAATAAGTTGTTTATATGTCTCTTTACCCTTTGTATTGTAAACTTTTTGAGGTCACGGGCTATGCCTAATTTATTTTTGTATCTTGAGAGCTTAGCCTAATAATAAATATCATTGTATGTTTATTGCTGAATAAGTGTTTACTGAAAGAATGTAGTTCTCATGGCTTACAAATTACAAAAATTATGTATACAAGTATTGGTACTGTTCTTTGCTTCTCAGATAAGCTCTAGTCAACAGCTCACTGATAAGATTTAGATTTACGTGCGATCATAAATTCTGAATCAGAATCTCAGGTACTTTCCAGTGTATTTCACAAATTTCACCACAGACTATGCTTTTGAAATGCCAAGGTACAGCAATAAACTAAGAGAAAGTTGAGTTCTTAGAAGGAATTTTTGTGTGGGAGAATTATTTTCTCCTTACATAAAGCAACTGTCTTCCCTTAGCAGTCTCTATATAAGGTTTTATTTCACTGTTGGTCAGAGGCTCAGAAGACCTGTTTTGTAGTCTGGCTCCTCCATGTGCCCCCTTATAATGTACAAAATTTGCTTTTGAGGCATATTTTTCTTATTCACAATTGTGGATGATAATATCAGCCATGATTATCTCACATAGATACAGTGAAGCTCAAATGAACCAATGTCCATGAAAGCACTTTGAAATATGTAAGTCGTGAAAGTATAATAAAGTAATATGATTAGGCAAACTGTATTTTGTTATGGAGACCAAAATAGAAGACAGCAAATATCTTAAGGTAAAAATAGATAGCATTTCTGAATTTATTTGATAAAAATTTATTAATACTATATCAATACTAGTATTACCATAATACTAGTTGATTTATTGAATGTTTATGATATGGTAGAAATCACGGGGATCGCATCATTTAATTCTACTCACAAGTACATACAGTAGGAATGATTTTAGCCATCCTCTTGCAGATAAGGAAGCTGAGAATTACAGATATTAAATGATAAGGTTACTCTATACTATGGCCAAATTGCAGCATCCAAACTAATTTTACTGTGATTTTTAAAGTGGTCATTGTAAAGAAAAATAAAAGCTCCAAAATGTAAGAATATGTCCAAGTATTAGTCTAAAGTGAATAGTACATAATAAAATTACTTTAAGCATATTTACACCTATCTGATTGAAATAAAAGTATTTCAGTTTCCTAAGAATAGCAATAGTATCCTAGGAAGAGAGAAGAAGTACCATTAGAAATTATCTATAAAGGATGCTATGCTTTTTCTCCAAACACCCGTCTTCCTCTAAGGCATTTCTTTCTGTGTGTTTCTCAAATTAGGATGTAACATCAATTATCTACTGTTACTCAAGTTAGAGCCTTCGGGATTATTCCTTAATCTTTCTCTTCCTCATCCCTACTTCCTGTCTTCATTCCATTCAATCAGTTGTCATGTCCTGCTCTTCTACCTTGTATTATTTCTTGATTCACTTTTCTTCTCTCACTCTCCTTTTCGCTGTAGTAGTCTAAGCCAACATGGTACTTTGCCTATAATAAAGAAAACTTCTCTAAATTGGTCCCGTTGGATCTATTTTGTATTCCTTTTAATTCATTCTCTAACAGCTAGATTGAACTTTTTATATTGCAAATTAGATCATGCTATACTTTAGCTTAAAATAGTCTGTGGATTCCAATTGTTCTTTCAGTAAAGGTCAGAAGCCTTGGCACAGGTTTCAGGTCTCTGTATGATGTGGTTAATCTCACACCACCCTATTCTCTCATCGTACATCTTCTAGTCATACTGGCCTCATTTCAGTTTGGCCAGTGCCCGTGCTTCTTCTAGCACTGGAAACCTATGCATAAAATTTCTTCTGCTTGGAATGCTCCGTTACCACTTTCTGTCACCTGGATAACACCCAGTTGTACTTCAGACTTCACTTTACCTGTCACTTCATGAGGGAGACATTCCTTGATCACCCCTAGATTTAGTCAGGTTCCCCTATTAATTGCTCTGACAGTATGCTGTGTTTTTCTTTTTATCAGTGTATATCACAAAAGTTTTTTTTTTTTATCATTGGAGAAACTGTAACATGTCAAACAGACATTTTGTTTTCCTTATATCCTATTCATACAGCTGAGCGGTTGAAAAAAATGATTCCTCTCAGAAGGTGAAATGGTGGCAGATCATAAATAACTGTGTTCGAAAGTTTCTCCTGTCATACATGTTTAATGTCTGTTTGAAGGCAAGATTTCTGTTTCGTTCATGGCTGTGTCGTGAGACTAGCATAGTTCCTGGCACAGATTGGGGCGCAGTGACTACTTGGTAACTGTGTGGATACATGAAGTTTCTCTATGGATCATCTAGAACTGTAGAATTCAACCTAGGATAGAATAAAATGTCATGCAGTTTTTCCTCCTTAGATGATTGAAAAAATATCCCTCATTAATTTTTTCTAAGAATCAAGGGCTCTTTTAGATATACTAGCTAAATTTTTGTATTTTTTACTTCTGTTACTCCTTTTTGTTGATTTTTATCATTTAATTATAGTGACAACAGTCCAAGCTGGGTATTATTATTCTTATTTTTACAAATGAAGAAACTAAGTATGGCAGAGACCTCTTTATCCTTTCTCTTCTTCCATAAAAATGTAATTCTAGCTGGAACATGGCTAGACCCTATTTCTTTGACTTTGGCACTGATGTGTGGCTAATTCTCTTTAATGTCTTGTAAGAGAAGCATCGTGGTTTGGAACTTTTCAGAGAATAGATGTACTTCCTGCATCCCTGTAAGCAGGAAATAAACTTCCAGTACATCTGAGATGTTGCAATTTGGGGTCTAGTTTTTTAGTATACTGTGCAACCAAGGTAGACTCATAAGCATATGTTACTTTCTAGGGCCACCAGGTGGCAACCAGTCTCAAGACTGCTTGTTTCAAAGACCATCTATCTTTTCTAAAGACCTCTCTGTCATGGACGTAAGTTGGAAATGTCTCTTTAATTTGTGCACCTTTTTTACCCTGGTCATCTGTCCTAGTTCTTATGTGATTTTTGCCCCCTCCGTTGTATTTTTTTAGGTGTTAGCATGTTTTAATTATTCATTCAATCGTTCCATTAAATTTTAATGAATGCCTGCACTTTTAGAGTAGATAAAAAGACTAAGTTAAATAAAGTCCCCACTCTTTAGGAGCTCACAGCCTGTTGCCACCAACCAGGAGGAGAATTAAGGATTGTTAAATAAATAATGAGAACACAATTTAAAATGCGGCATATAGTAGAAATGTGACTACAAGGTTTAAATGCTACAGGAAGAAGTGCCTGTCATGTTTCTAATAATATCAGCTGATGCTTAATTAGCCCATATCCTGCTTAATTTATTTCCGTCTTACAACTCAGTAAGGTCAGAGCACTCTGACATCTCTGTTTGGAGTAGGCAGACTTAAGCCTGAAAGAGGAGGCCTCTGATGAGATTCCAGCCCTTCATCTCCTTGTAACAGCCCTTACACATTGAGCGGTACAGTCCACTAATGAGATCTAAATTGTGTCATTAGGCAGGTAGTTTGGTTTCATTATCACCAATTCTTTCAGTGTGGCACTGCTAATCTTCCCAATTAGCCAAAGAAAATCACTGCCAACCAATCAGATAACTGGGCTGATTAAAATGATCAATTTAAACAAGTTTGTTCAAAAAAAGACTAGAAGAAACAACAATTTCAAGGGGCATGCATGGACACTGATAGTTTTAAAAAATAGGTCTGAATGTTTGATGAGTCTTTGAAAATTCACAGAATAAAATATTTTCAGAGGTTTGATAAGTGATCTTATCCTATAAACACTTGAATCTTTTCTCAGATTTCATAGGCATCCTGTGCCACGTTCTGTACAATTCTTTTACCTCCCCGCACGCATTCACTTCACATGCCCACAATGCACTTTTATTTTATGTCATCTCTGTCGTCAAAAAGACATTAGTCCAGGCAAGCCAAGTTTCAAGCACATTAGCTTTCTTTTATTGACGTTATATTTAAAACTAAAACTAAATTATATAGAAGCAAGAGTTTTTTTTTTTCAATTGCTTATGGTGCAATTCCCAGTTTCCCATTTTTTTTCTCCCACAGGAGAGTGTACCAACTTTGAATCGGTAGAAATCTTTAAATGTTCTACTTAAAGTTAATTCAGATACAGACATGGCCTTTGTCGGGTTGTAATCAGATTGTAGAAGCTTCTAAGGATAACGGCTCAGGGAACGGCTCTTGTTTCATGGTTCCAACCTCAATATGATCAGTGGTTAATCACTGCGGAACTATAACTGAAGTGCAGTTTTATAATAGACTATGTTAGACAACCAGTTTCTCTTGTTATGAAAATGAATACCTTGTATTATTTCAGCATTTGCTAATGGCAGGAGACCATTGAATAGTAAGAATAGTTTATTACTTTGGTATTAGTTTTTAATTTTACGATGTTTTATAAATACAAAAATGAATTTTAGATCTTGATTCCTTTGCATGTGGAATTAGAGAGGTTTCCCACTTGAAGCCCTCTGCTTATTTTGTTTGTTTGTTTATGAATGTAAGATGAAAATGATAAGAAATGCTATCACCCATTCCATGTCATCCCTCCTCCACTTCATTTTGATTTACTTAATTCCTTAAATTTTATTGTTTCACTACTGTTTTTAAAGATGTTTCTTATTTAATCCTCATTTTTCACGTTTTTCTGTTGCTCTTACAGGGTATTATAATAATGGTAATAAACTAAATCCCATTTACCTATATAGAGTTAAAATTATTTTCTCTAGAAAGAGATATTTTAGAGCAAGGTCTTTAATACCACCTTAAATTCATTTGGGACTAACTTTGAGAGTCAACAAATTATTTTTTTGGAGCAGAACTAACTAAAGGGCATGGAGTCCTTACCTTGTATTACTTAAATGCAATCCCTTTGCTCTAATCTGTTTATGCAAAGATTCTGCCTCTCCTGTGCATTTATACAGAGTTATAGATAATTGAGAGAAAACAATTTAATGGCATGAAGTGACAATTTCAATAAGAAGTCTGAGGTCAGACCAAGAGATCTGATATGTATTCCTTCCAAGAAATATATTTAATTGGAATTTGAACATGTTTTAAAAGCTGAGATGAATAATTCTCCTAGAAAAAAAATGCATCTAATAAATAAAATTACTAATTGAACTGTAATGGTGACCTTTAAAATAACACAAATGATTAAATGCATATCATTCAGGATGGTCAGGGTGGCCATCCTGTCTAGATGTAAGGCTTTTAAGTGTTTTGTTCCTCTCTGCTTATTGATGTTGGTTAATGTATTCTGTGGATTTACACTTGATGTATTCAGGAAAGTAGAAAATAATTAACCACTACTTAGGTTACTGTCAAGAATGATGAAGTAACAGAGATCCACAGGCTTCCATGGATTGTTAGCCTCACAACATTTTAAATCTGTGGGATCTCTTTAGTAATACCTCCAGTACAGCATCTTTGAGAGTGAGTCTTATTTCCACGTTATGAAAGGGATGCATGATATCTTGGAAATTTAACACAATAGGAACAAATTTCAACAACAATAGGATTTGATTGACAGGTGCCAGCTAAGCACTTGAGAGATATCTGCTACTAAACTCTAAGAAGTGAATGATTGATAGGATACTACAGTTTTAGAAAACCAGTGGGTGCAGGAGGGGAAAAAGAGAGTTTCATTGCTCTTCTGTGGAGAGTTGACTAATGATATTTGTAAGGATGTGCTGTATACTGGGGATATACATTTAGCAAATAGATTTCTCATAACAACCCTATGAAGTAGCAACTATTATTTTTCAAATTTGACACATGTAGAATCTTTGGCTTGCTGGGTGAGGTTAAATAACTTCCCCAAAGTCACAATGCTGGAAATCAGATACAGGTCTGTGTGGCTCCAAACTGACACTCGGTTCAAGATTTTTTCATAAACAAGGCAATGCATTTTAATGGGTAAAAAAGAACAGGGTCCTCACTTGATGAACAAAAAGCATAGGAATTAAAGGGATGATGAAAAGGAACAACTTCCACAGGGGGAACGTGAAGCAGCAAGGCTTTGCCCCTTGAGATGCTTTGAGACTTGCACAGAGTGAAGGCTGGTTTTAGAAGAACCAGGACACACTTTTTATGTTTTCAGTTATGCTCCATTTAAAAAATACAAAAAATTTGAATAGCTGCTTTCATTTTTAATTTAATGTTCTAAGAAGAGACACACTTAAAAGTCATGTCAACTCAGACATGAATCAGTCTGTAATTGTTTTATATATTTTGCCCAGCTAAAGTTCTTTAAGTCATTTCTTATTCATTGCATGATTTAGCATTTCTCTTTTTTATATAATTAAAATAGGATTCACTATGGAATTCATGCAACTACCTTCTTTAGCTATTAAAAAGTCATGCAAGAGAGAATGGGGAGATTTTGATGCCAAATCATTTCTCATTTTGTAAACCCTATCAGCATGACGTGTAAAACAAATAGTGTCCTATTTATTGTGCAATAAAATTACTTTAATACAATGACAGTTTGATGTTTCAGTTCAGACTATTCCACACATGTTCTGAGAACTGGTTTTGGTGTGACAGTAGCATTTTTCATGGCACTTTCTGATGGCTTGAACATCAGAACAGTTTGTCACAAATTTGTCATTTATTTGCTCTGACACTTATTTAAGAGTAGAACAAATAATTGTGAACACTGTTTCAGCCATAACTTTTATTCATGAGCTCTCAATTTATTCATATTTGGAGATACTATTAGCATAAGAAATAGATGAGAAAATAAAATTTTCTGTTTACTTTCACTTAGATCAGAGAACAGCAAACTTTCATGTATTATGAGCTGCCTGCTCATTTATTCAGGTAGTAAATACTTTCCACTTTCCCACAATTGGTCTGTGTTACCACCACTGGACTCTGGCATTGGGGGGAAGTAGCCATAGACAAAACATAAATGAATGGGCATGACTATGCTTCATTAAAACTTTATTTATAAAAATAGGAGCATTTGGCCTCTAGGCTATAAATTGCCAGTCCTTAACCTAGATCAACAGCTTGTTTATTGCAAAGATGTGCTTAATAGAAATCAGAATTTTAGAAGGATAATGAATTTTAGAGGTTTTCTGGCATTCCCGCATTCATTTTTAAATGAGAAAACTAAGGCATGCAAAGAAGGAATGAATTGCCTAGAGCAGCATAGTACTTAGTCATAAAAAGAGAGTTTGTGTTCCTGCATCATTTGTGCCTTGGTTGCCCAGACAACTACAGAGGAAGATCACTTACCTGTGAGTGTAGAAAGACACCTTTGGTAGCCTGGCAGTGCATTTTTCTGTATGTCAACAAATGCAAATATATGCTAATTTAAATGGGATATTTGGCAGGCCTTAGGGAACCCCATTTAGCTGCTACTAAAGAAGTTATCCCCAAAGAATACAAACTAGAATAAAATTATTCCAAAGTCTGATTAATATTTTGTGGTCTGCATAGAGCTGCCTGCTCATTTATCCAATTCCCTGAGCTTGGTCTCCCCTGTGATTGTCTCTTCATTTTTGCAAAGATCACATGGCAAACACGCCCAGACTCATCCTTTTTATTCAGGCATGCAGACATGACTGCTCACCCAGGCTTCGTGGTCCCTGTGGCTGAGGCAGGTGCTGGAGCTCCTTTCAAAATGAAACTTTGCACATTGGTGATAGATTGGAGTTAAGCAAATTTTAACTTGGAACGAGTTCCGGGGATTAAAGCAGGTGGTTGACTTTGGAACTAGACTTATTTTAGAGTAGGAGACTAAAAGTGGATGCAGTTTTCTTGCAGTCTTTTTGCAGAGAAAATGCCTCGACAATAGTAAAGGCAAACTTAATGTTTTGGACATTTGAATGTGAACATAAATCAGTACACAAAGCAGAAATTCTTAGAAAAGGAATAAACTTGGCTCTGATAAAGATGATGATGATAATTAACAATTATAGAGGAATTACTATACGATAGACACGGTTCTAAATGCTTTAGTAGGTATTAAATAATTTATATTAAATAATAAGACGAAATGAGAGGCAGCAAGCATTTATTTAGGATGAAAAAGAATTGCAATTCTTGAAGCACAGAATCAGGCAGAAACTCAAATAGTATCCTGATTACGGGGTGAGGGCAAGGAGTTTTTATGAGAAAAGGCAGGGAATAATTACATGAATAAAAATAGATTTCTGTTGGTGCTAACAAGCTGAGTTACTCTTTGGTTATACGTGGCTGGTTACTGATCTGCCTTCAGAGAGTCAGTAACCATCAGTCCTTGTGGTTGAGATGTCTGCTTTCCTATTAGCTTCGCAAGCAGTTGTTTGTGAGACAGGGTTGGTTTGGCCCAGTCCAAGGATTGCTTTGCCCAGTTCAAACAGTCCAGAGGTTCAAGGAGCAAGTGTCAGTGTCAACTTTTCATATTATGTTCTGTACAAAACACCTCAAAGCTATTATATACAGAATAAATCCAAAATTCTTAGCATGTAGATCAATATATCCTTTACATACATTTTTAGTACTTTTTATTCTCCTGCACATACCATATGCCCTAGACATTTGGGCTGCTTGCTATTTTTAAAAAGCTTTTTATTATCTCCTCCAAGCCAGACATGCTTAGTTGCTGTGAATACAAAAAACAAACAAGCAACCCCCTCAATTGCCCCCAAAACAGGAACTACTTTTTATTTTTCAGGAGCTTACAGTCTAGCTGGGGAAATAGCTCTCAGCTATTTCTAGACCCTGTAAAGCTAACTGGAAGGAATGGAATTGGTAAGACCTGTGTTCTACCCTCCAATGGTTAGTTAATTAGAGCAACTATATTTATTGCACATTTTGATCCTCCAGTTGAAACCTTACAGTCCACTTTTATTTGAATGCTTTTTAAGGTACTGTTACGTAGAAGAACATATGTTAGAAAGATATTAGCTTCTTTAAGCTTCCTCACGTTTAGAGAAAAGGAGGGAATAGGCACATATGGAGAAGCTTTTCTAAATGTAGACGAAAACCAGGTTTCAGTATTTGCATAAACGAAACGAGAACTATTAGAATAAAAATGTATCTGAAAAATAGGATATTGAGAAGAGCCAAGAAAAGTGAGGACAGAAAAAAAGTCCCTTTAATTTGTCAAGAAAGATTATCAAAAAGCATTTTTAGTAGATTGGTAATAATAGAAGACAAATTTCAGGTGATCACAGAGGAGGCGAGTGAGCAGGGTCTCCAGAGTAGCCATTTAAGTAGTTTGCATTGAATGGAATTAGCCCGGTGGCAACTTTAGGAGCAGCAGAGTGTTTGATGTCCAGACTTTCAGAGTCTCCATAGTTACCTGTTATCTATAGGAAGATCAACAGGCTCTGTTTTATATTAGTGTTTCTATATGAAACATTTGTATTTTTGAAATGTCTTATTTATATTATGAAGACACTGTGGTCAAAAGAATATATTTTTAAGGAAATAAACTCTTCTGGACCTTTTAAATAATTTTGAAATTTTGATTGATGATCCAAAGCCAGCTGTCTTTGGGGAGATACAAGAGCTTGAAACAGTCTATAGAAAACAGAGGAGAAATGGTGGGAGTATTTTGAAGATCAGTCCTGGCTCCTTTTTCAAGGGTTATCATATCAATAAATTCTTTGCACCAATTTTCAGATACAAATATAATTTTTAATAAGAGGGCATTATTACCCCATTCTTAAAGTGCATCATAACTCTAACACTTTTTTACTTACCAGACACTGAGAACATGCAGGTCAAACAATATCAGCTCTCTAATTGGAACTTCTTTGCTCACGTAAGCATATTCTGACTTAGGAACACAGCTAGCATGATGACGGAATATCTCTCTCCTTTATTCTATCAATATCGATATGAGTAAATTAAAATTTAGCTCATAACAATGTTTTCTAATAGCTGGGGTGACTTTATATTTTAGAATTTTGGGCGGAAGAGTTTAAAGGACAGGTTTGGCTATTAGTGAGGGAAAGTTGGATTTTGAGCTGTCTATAGCTGAGAAAAAAAGCACACTTTTTTGCTGCTTAGAATTCCAAAGATTCTTGTGTGACTACTTAGTAGGTACCATGGAAGTTTACTCATTATTAGAACATTAATACAGCAGTTTCTAGCTTTAGAGATTGAGGGAGTTATAACTTTATTGTTATTTTTTTAATCAGAAAAATGATAAAGCATTGTCAAGGTGTTATTTTGGCAAGACTAGTGGATAGCAGATGTTTTTGCTTAACTCAGAATTATTCACTTCTCTGTGTTATCAGCATCCTGATTTTTTAAGGCGCTTGCCTCTTCCTCATGATTACTTCATTTTGTTTTTGAGGATCTGACCCTACCTTGGGCTTATGGGTGGACAATTAGACCACTGTTTTTCTCTGGCTACAGTAATGGGTTTAGGATTAGTCATGTGACTTAACCACATCCAGTAAGACTTTTCTGGAGCTAATAAGAAGGGAGAAGTTTTCTTCTAACTGGGGGAGTTAGCAGTAAGGATGATGTAAGCTTGAATCTCCTAAGGCCATCATGCGACATCTGAGAATAAAGTTTAAAAAACAAAGCAGAGTCAAGAGATGGAGAAAGATCAAGTCTTGAAAATATCAGTTGAATCTTGGATTCAGCAACATCTGAACCTATGACCATGGATTTTTTTTTTTTTTAAATCTGTGAGTAAATAAATTCTCTTCTTAGCTTAAACCAGTTTGAGTTAGGTTTTAGATATGTGCAACAGAGGGGAGTTCAGACTGGTATACCAAGAAAGGCCATTTAGAAATACATACCAAGAAAGGCCATTTAGAAATACAAACAGCTACCATTTTTATTACCATCATTTAATTTTAATAAAGAACATTTGCACACACACACACAAATGGAACGAATCAAAGGCAATCATTTAAAATAGAAATAATTTACTTTTATGAAATTACTTCCAATAATGTTCTCATTTCTTAGGCAAGTGAAAACCTTATTACAAGATAAGTAGCAATAGCTGCCCCAATAGGATAGTAACAGAACTGAGACTCAGGAGACAAAGATTTAGGTTTTACTTCTATGAGTAAGTAATGTAAATTATCAGGGAGTTACTTAAATTGTTTGCATCTCGGGTTCCTCAGTTTTTAACTGAAACAAATGATTTCTGTATAGCCTACCCCATATGCTGTTTATGAGGAGAAAAGTAGCCTGGTTTATATAATTATATTCAAAAGTTTCAAGTCATCATAATGCACATTTATTTCTTACCTACAATTATGACTTGAGGGCTGAAGTTTTAATATCTGGTGACTTTGGCAAACTAAGCTGTGCCTCTGCATTCATGCAGAATCTTTCAAGATTAAAACATTTGTAGCAGTCACTATAATATATGCTTGCTATTTTTACTAACATTTTGGATGCAATTTTATTTCAATGTTATGAAATGAACATCCATTGAATATGTTAGAGTTAAATGAAATAAAGTGATTTTTTTTCAAGAATGCTCAAATTGTGTGAAGAAATGAACATCTGTTTTATGGGCTAATTACGTGATATATAGGAAGCTTTTTGTTGTTGTTGTTCATAGCTTTGTTTTGAAGGATTGGTCAATGAGCCATATCATTAACACTGTTAAAATGGGATTTTGGTGCATGAATAAGTGAAGTTCTTTTCTGTACACTCAGCAGATTTTTTTTTTTTTAAGACAGATTGGTTTTTAAATTTCATAACTAGAATAAAACAAATGACTTAAGATAGTTTCAACAGGCAAAAAGTCTGATTCAGTAAAGTTCAGTGCTTTTTTACCAGGAGACTATTCTCTTTGGTTTTGTTGTTTTCAAGGTTCTGGATGCTAACCTGAGTTTCCGTGAATTTGGGGACAAAGGAGAGATGTGGGTGTGTTTCTGTGAAAGAGGACCTGCTTCCTAGTGAAGGATTTGCATCACATCCAATCACACTTGGAAGAACAAAGAGAAAACAGGAAAGCAGAGGAGGCAGTGAAGCCCCACCCTCCCCTCTCCTGTAGGGTGTCTCAGTTTACATTGTCTGCGTGCTGGCAGCTTGCCATTCAGATAGGTGTTTCTCCTCTCAGTTTGCCTTTGAGATTTCCTGTTGCCAGGACCAGAGGTAATGGGCCATTTCACACAATTTATGGGAACAAACTGAAAGCAGCAATTTCTCCTTTAGAAAACTACTGAAATGTCACCTTCAGTGAGCATGTATTTGGCAACAACGAGGTCATGTACTTGGCTATTTAAACAGTTTGGTCAAAACCAAAGGGCCCTAGTATTCTCTGGAAGGCTATTACTTCACTGGGGGTAGTATGACTTAGCCCAAATATTTTGATGCCGTTTTTCAGGCTGGCAGCTGTCAATCAGGTGGGCATGATTCCTTTTTATTATTTTCTTGAGTTGAGCTGATCCACTAACTCTTCCTCTGCTGAATGTCTTCCATAGCTGTGGCTCTGCTGGATGACACAGGTTTAGCTGCTCCTAGGCTTCTGTGATAAATATCGTGGTAGATAAAGCACATGGACTCTGGAGCCAGACTGTCTTGAGGTTCAAATCCTAGTTCTGTCACTGATTAGCTGTATGACTTTGGGAAATTTACTGAATCTCTCTGTGCTTCAGTTTCCTTACATGTAAAATATGGGCAAAGTTTGGTTGTGAGGATTAACTAGATTAACATAAGTGTAAGTGCCTGACATATTGTAAGTACTTCACCTGTGTAAATTATTATTATCATTATTGTCATCAATTATGATTAAACTTTGATACTTTACTCAGTCCTTTTTTTGTGCTGATCTAGAAAAATTAATGATATTACCACACAATGAACTCTGGAATATTTATGGACTACATATACTCTATTGATATCATTACGATAAGTGCTGTTGAAGATAAGAAGCCAGATTGTTAGTTCTTGAATATCTATTGATGTCTGATAGAGGAATACCTGATATAGGAATAAACAGTTTTCAAGGGATCTTTGCCATTTGTTTTGACTGAATCAGTTAAGTAAGCTAACAAAACACTAGACAAGGCACTGGAAGGTCAAAGAAATGAGTCATTTGGGTTGATTGAAGCACGATGAACCTTAGTGTCTCTGTGCGTTTTGTTTTAATGTAAGAACACCACCTGGTTTTTAAGTGACTACCCAACACACAGTAGACATTTGTTGAATAACTGTCTTTTAATTTACAAAGCAATTTTACATGTACCATCTCATCCAATTTCTCATGTTGACTATTCTGGGCCAGATAATTCTTTGCTGTGGAGGACTGTCCTGTGCATGTAAGATGCTTAGTAGCATCCTTGATTTCTACTCATTAGGACCACTTTCCCCCTTAGCTGTGATAACCAAAAAGGTATTGTAAAATGTCATTTGGGATCAGGAGTGGAAGGGATCAAAATTACCATCACTTAAGAACCACTGATTCTCATTTTATGCTGAACTTTATTGTAGGAGGGATGGCCATATCAAGTTTGCGGTTTACAGCTGAGAGGACTAAATTTCAGTGTTTAAGTGGCTTATGCAGTGTCCTCTGGCTAGTGTGACCTGTAGCTTGAACTTGAATCCTGTTCCCTCCTGATTCACATGACCATACACATCTTAAAGGTAAATGCGATTGAAACAGGCACAGTTGCATGCATCGTGGGCAGCCCGGCTGATTCAGTCGGGCTTTCTGGAGTCATGATCACATGGCAGCACTTCACCTATGTTTCTGTTTTCAGGGTCATCTTTGGAAAGAGTAAAATTTGGCCATAGTAATAGTTTCTGGAGTTATTCCCAAAGAGAGATTTCTGTTTACTTATAGGCCAACAAAGTGTCTGTCTTACTTAAATGGGAAGAGCAGCTTGTTTCAGTTTTTCTGGAGATAAACATAGCTTCTTTATATGGAAAGGCATTCTGATTTTGTGTATATTTGTGATAGTTCAATTTAATTTCCATTCCTTTCTCTTAGAGAACAAAATATTTAAATATTTCCTGGGGGGAAAAAGGTAAGGGAAAGATTGCCTGCTGTCTGGAGTCTGGTCTAAATCATTTGTGCAGACCAGCCCATGAAATACAATTGCTGCTCCTTCCAGGCGGTGTTACAGACACAAGAGATCTAAATTTTACATAACCGTGAAAATAAATTAGGGCCTTCTCCAGATGATGCTCCCTGAACTATAAATCTCCTTTGCAGTTTCAAATTCTATTTAAACAACTTGACATTAAAATTTATTCACTAAGATAAGCTATGCTAGAGCCTGTGTAAGCAATGATCACGATTAATATAAAGAGGCCGGAGAGAGAGAGAGATAAAAATGGAAGCAACAGAAATGGAATGAGGAAGCTGGAGAAAGTTGGAGGACACTATGAAAATAAATACAGAAGAATGATTTATATGAAGAATTTGGTTAAAAAAAGAGATGAGAACTCTCGATTTTAAATCAAGGTATCTTTATATGCATAACAGTGAACATAATGGCACTTAAGACAGATTTTTAGCTAAGAAAATAGACACTGACAGAAGACAATATGACAGAGGTTTATCATTATTTCCAAAGTTGTTATTAACGTCATCACTAAAACATTCATTTATTGCATCAATAGCAAGATCAAGGTACTTGAAGCAATGATGGGACAAAGGCTTTACCATCAACTGACTATGAGCTTCTCAGGTTTTAGCCTAAACTGAAACACATGGAGGACCTGTAAAAGTACAGATTATAGGGCCTCGACCCAGAGTTTCTGATTCAGTAGGTCTGAGGTGAGGGTGAGGGCACAAGGATTTGCCTTTATGAGAAGTTCTCATGTGATCTGATGATGGGAAGCCACACTTTGTGAACCGTATGCTTATTAAGTCATTATTGGGACCTCTACAAGCCTCATTTTCCTCAGGCATAGATGTGACTGAAGACCATCTACCACCATAGTATTTATGTGTGAGAAGACTTTTAAAAGTATAATTAAAATTTTTTTTGGCTATAATCTAGAACTACTCCACTGATTTGACCTACTTCATTGAGAACATAATCTGACTATTCTAGCACACTGTTAGTAAATTCTAGTGTCCTCTCGGATATTTTTTATTATTAAAAAATGGACATTAATTTTATTTATTTATTTTTTGGAGGCAGAATATTAGCTCTCATGCCTTTTAGGATGTCCCATCTCTGGCTGTGCTTTCCCGTTGGTTTCTGATAGCTTTTGGCAGTTAGGAAAATGGAAAACACTTGTTCTTGTAACAGGTGAATTCTGGAAATAACACTTCCATAGATCATTGATAATCCATTTTTCAACTTTTAAGAATTCCTGATCAGCAAAAAATAAGTACTATCCCTCTGTATAGTGTTATGTTTTATACTCATATTGAGGCCGGGTGACCCTGCCTGACCATTTCCTGCTTGAACGAGTTAGTTCCTGACTGCACCCCCCACCCTTCACCAGGACTCTCAGGCTGATGCAATCTGAACACCCACTTAAACGATTAAGCCGATTTCCTTATAGTTTGGCGGCCAGTCAGTGTTCCCTTTATGTTCTCCTTCCTTATATGGAATATCTATAGCTGTGTAGGCATGTGGAAGTACAAGATGGTATAAAACTGCCTGTTATGTTACAATCGGGGCTCAACCTTTGGATAAGAATCCGCTGAGCTGGTGCCAGCATCAGTAAATGCTGCTTCATGCTTATAGCCTCGGTGTCCCATCTCTCCGTTCTAGAATCCTGCAACAATATACTAATTTTTAAGCCCAAATACTTTACATGTGAATCATTATAAGCTACATTATAAGGCATTCTAAAGGACAAAGATGTTACTAATTAGAAAGTAGTGGTGATTTAATTCTTTTATGATCCATTCCTCAATACTCTATATAGTTACATAAACAAGAAGAGATACTTCAAACACCTGGGGAAATCAAATTATTATTTGCAGTTCTGGAAGGATCTTCTACATGTTTAAACAAACATATTGAGTCATACTTTGTTCTAGGTACCATGCCAACTGCTGGGGAAACACATCTAAATGAATAATTGATCCCAGGTTTTAAGAAGCTTACAATATATGAGGAGGGCAACTTACAAATAACTATATATAATAAAATGAGAAATCTGCTGCAATGGGATTATGTACAAAATAGTATAAGAAGGGAATAAAAAATACAGCATAAATGGGAAACTGTTTCTGCAATGACATATCTCAAATTTCCAAATAAGTTGCAAAAATTTTTTAGGCTACTCAAAAACCCTTACTGTTATCTTTGGTGGGGCTAAGCAGCAGAAATAAACCGCCAGAAGTTTCTAACGGATTCTTGTTTTGCATATTATTTAATCCTAAATAAGGATACTCACTTAATTACCATGTCTTTTCATCCTTCTGAATGGTTCACTGTATTTGAAATAATGACCATTTTTCTGATGAGTAAATTGAAGGATATCCTGATGCTGACTATAATTTACCATTATGATTTAGCACTATTCCTTAGCTACATATGTTGAAGTTTTCGGAATCTTTTAATCATAGGTAGTTTTAATAGGACTTAATAATCAAAACTGAAGATGGAGGGGAAAGAAGTTGAATGCAGTTCTTGAGATTATAGTGTCTTTGAATGTCAGATCCAAGCCTGAATTTCAGATTTTTCGCTTTATGCATGAATGAAATTTCTGCTTTGTGGTATTGCTTCCTTTTGAAAGTTAAAATGGAGCTGTGCTTTGTACATGGTCAATGAGGAGTAGGCTTCAGAGGAATTTGCTAGGCCCAGAGTGGCAGTTCTGTTGGTGAATGGGTCTGGGTGGGGGAACAAATTGTTTGAAAAGAGGAACTTGAATTAAAGTTCAGCAGTAAACTGTGGTATTAGTTTCTTTTTTTAAGGAAGTAAAGACCTTTTTTTGCATATATATAGTTATTTATTTAAATTATGTTCTTCCTGCTCAGGGTTATCCTTTTGTCTGTGGATTCCTGGACATAGTAGTAGGTCGTTTTCTTCTGCTTCATTGACTGAGATGGCAATTACTTGTTAAGGACTGAATTTTTGTCCCCCCTCAAATTCATGTGTTGAAGCCCTAACCTCTAATCCTCTAATGTGACTGTATTTGGAGATAGTCTTTAAAGTTAAATGAGGTCATAAAGTGAGACTCTAATCTGATAAGACTGGTGTCCTTTTAAAAAGAGGATGAGATCTCTCTCCTTTCCTGTGTGTGCACGGAGGGAAGGTCAGGTGAGAACATAGCAAGGAGGCGGCCATCTGCAAGCCAAAGACAGAGAGAGGCCTCACCAGAAACCAACCTTGCTGGCACCTTGATCTTTGACTTTTCACACCCAGAATTCTGAGAAAATGAATTGCTGTTATTTCAGCTAGCCAGTCTGGTATTCTATTATGGCAGCCTGAGCTGACTAATATATTACTTAACAGTAAGAAATAGCATATCTTGATTTTGCCCATTTGACCTTATTAGTCAACATCTGTATGTGAAGTGACTAGGTAAGACAAAGTTACTTTTTTTCCTAAATGATTTTTCTAAGGATATTAATTTTTGAAAGGGCTTATAGACCTCTTGGTTGAAAGGTTAGAAAACAATTGGTAAGAAACTGACTTTGACAATAGATGGAATGATTCTATATAGTAATTTAATAAGATGATGGACTTTTTGCCCTTGAAAATGTCTACATATTCATTCTATGGATGAAGACTACTTCCTGATATATTTTAACTTTGTTTGCTCAAAACACTTCTTAAATCATGTATGTCATGTACTGTGACTATTGCAAACAGAGCAGCTATCAGATTTATTTCATTAAGAAAAGATTAGATGAAGATTCTGAAAATTTCCCATGAAATTTTGATGCACAATTCAGTTCTTAATGAAAAGCAAACAGCCTTGCTTTCTGGGATTAGGCCACCTAATTATGTAAAAAGAGAGAGAATATGTTGATAAAGGATGTTTGAGTAAAAAGAGAAGAAAATACCACCAGAGCTTGCCCCAAATGAATGCCATTCTAGAAAGTGGGATACAAGAATGAAAATCAGAAGCATTTTTGAATAATCTATGCTTTGAATCCCCCCAACCCATGAAGGATTAAAATTGCCAATGCTCCAGCTACACGCAAGAGTCGAGGTGATGAGACTTTGTGAAAAAGTACAGATAACTGAGAGATTATTGATCTTGACTATAGTGAACAATCTACCTGAGATTTCAGGGTTTATTCTGACCTCCAGTACTAACTCACTATGCAACCACAGTCAAGTGAGTTAATCTTTCTGTGACTTCATTTATGCTTTGTCAAATGGAAATAATAACACTTACTTCATGGGACTATTTGAGGCTTTAATTAAATTAGTGCTTTGAGCTTCTTAGATGAAATTTGCTATAGAAATGCAAAGTGCAATTATTGAAGTCATTTTTCCTTTTCCTGTATGGAACATGATGATTAAAACACATTTATTTTAATTGGAAAATTGACTAATTGCCTTCCTCATGGTATGCAATACATGAGACAATAGGCCAAACTTCTTTATAATAAATTGGATCACAATCTAATGCTTTATTAAACAACAAAGAAATTAATCTGTGACATAAATTTAAGTATTTCAGGAATCATTCTATATGTAAAAATTCTAATACCTTGAGATAATAGCAGTGGAATCTGGTTTATGGTCTGGTTCAGAAATGTGGTATCTCCCATAGCACCATCTATAGGGTTGATAAAATTCTCCAGTTCTTTTGCTTTTGTAGAAAAAAAAGATAGTTCTGTTTAAGGTAAGGAGGATGCCAACTTTCTGAAGAGAGGAATTTTCCACCAGAGAAACATTTTGTGTGTATATACTCTCGTATGACCATGTGAGCACATGGCTAAAGATAAGGTCACTGGTAGAGAAGAGGTCAAGAAATTGAGAGGCTTCAATATTAGAAGATCATCTACAGTAGTTATGTTGGTGATAGTGATGATGAGTCAGGATGCAAAATTCTGAATAAAAGGAGTGGGACCTGAGTCCATAGATGATTCTACAAAGAAATGTAATGAGTGGCAAGGCCTGATGACAAGATTCAAAAATGAGTTAAGGCACTGTTAGGATGAGTGGCTAATAAGTGGTAATGAAGAGCAGAGAGGACTCAAACTAACCTCCAGACCGAGATGTATGAGTGCCATTGGGAGAGGAAATAGCTCTCCTTTGGAAGAGGAAGTTGTGTCCTTCAGGGAGGGCCAGGTTTCCATCAGACTTAGAAGAGGTTCTCAGAGCACTGATTGTGTACTAGAATCTCCTCAGAAACTTTAAAAGCAATACTATTGCTAGGCCCCATTAAATCAGGATCTATAGGGGTGGATCCAAAGAACAGAATGGAAAAGCCAATAAAAAAACAACTAAAATTTTTTCAAGAAAGAAATTAAATTGAGCTAGGTTTGGGAACTACTCCTGTGGGCAAGTGTCAGATCAGGAAAATGAAGGTAACATTGAGAACCGAGGTTAGAAAGGTAGATTTTGCTTATGGCAGGTTTTGAGTTCTAGAGGAAACTCTTTGTGGGCTCAGAATTCTGAAAGTGCATGTGCACCTTTATAGAGCATTAGAGGACCTATGGTCCTAGGCTTTTTGGACCGTGAAAAGATCGGACTGGGTGACTTCATTGTGAACATTGGACAGTGGAATGAGGAGACAGTGAGTACTTGTCAGGGGACCACACAGAGTACTCTGGCTTCCCTTTCAATTTTTACCATTAGAAACAAGGAAGATGGGGAGGGAGAACTTTTATCCTATCAAGCAAGGCCTCCTCTTGACCCTTGCCAGTGCAGAGTAGTGATGAGTAGTGGTCCAGATATTCTTTTTTGTTCGCTTTCTTTTTTCTTTTTTTGGCAAGATACCAAAAATATAAGCTTTGTTGTGTATTTTTTTTTTTAATAACACTGATTAATATGCCTTTTAAGAAACTGTGAATTCTTGTTACATGGTCATTCTTATGCTTAGAAAACCTGTATTTCACTCAGATCAACACCGTGGGCTTTGAGGAATGAGGATTCAGTACTAGTAGTTTATAGATGACATTCAGTAAAAGTGAAATCGTCTTGCCACAGCCTGCCCATTAATGAAAGGAGAGGTAGAAGCCAGTCTTTCTGCTTGGATTGGAAACTCAGCTTCGTTCTTCTGAGTATTAAATTCTGCATTCTGGCCACTTGAATATTTGTGAGTTGTTGGAAAAATGAGACTTTACAACTCCCGTGGCTCTGAGAGTCCAAGTTTAGAAAGGAAAAGTCTATAGTGCCCACATGAACAGGAGACTATATGGTTTGATTTAAGAATTCAGGAAGTCAATAAAGTGAGCATAGCATTTATATCTAGAGAATAGCTGTTTGGAACTTAACCTTTCTTTTGTTATCCTCTTTTTATGCTATAGTGCTTCTTTGGCATTTAGGGAAAACAGAACTTGTGCGGAATGGGGACATCAGCAAACGGCCCAATATACATAATTTAATCAGAATCAATGCCTAAGTCATATATAGAGGCACTGTAAACCTTATGTTTTCTTCACTCAATTGTGTTCTGTTCCCTTAGATCATTATATCACTCTCACAAGGCCTTCGTTTTATTTTTCTGGCTGAAGCATTGGGTGTAGGCACAGCTCTGCAGGATGTTCTGAGGAGACTCTAAAGGCAAGTTACTTATGACTGCAACAGATGTTGATGGTTTTTAGGGAAATGCTGACTTTATATTGTGAATCTCTATCTCTCTTAGGGAAAAATAAGGAATTTCCAATTGCCTGCTAGCTATAAGAACAGAAGGGCTAAGCAGCCTACTATAAAAAGTGGAACACTAAAGTTCTGACAAGGAAAAAAATAATGGAGACATTTCCGTTCTTATTAGAAAGTAAATTTCTCTCTCAGTGGTTCATTATTTGGTTATGGCTCTGCAGATATGTTTAAAGGAAGACATAAAAAATTTAACCCTACATCCCCAAATACTTGTTTTTGTTATTTATTTTATTTTTTTAAAAAAGATGACCACAGAATTGCAGACATTATTAATTAATCTTCCCTACTGTTGTTCGTCTAGCACTGTATTGTTGTTACTACTAGTAGTAGCAGTAGTTATAGAAAGTCTTATAATAAGCAGAATCTTTGTTACCTCTTGACAGGTAAAAAATTGAGGTGTTTGGCTTGTGTCATTACCGACTCAAGACTTGGAATTTCTCTTAACCAGCTACTTATTTAGTCACTGTGTTTAAACAAATACTTGATCCTATTATGAATATAAATATAAAAAATCTAAAGCAGTTTAAAAGTTAATGAGGAAATTAGCAACTAAATAACATCAGATGTTGAGATATGCTATCTGGAGTTCTGACAGATAATTGTTGGTTTTTAAACAACTGATTGTTTCATTCATTCATTCAGCAGTTTACTGAGAAACTGTTATATTTCAGGTACTAGTTTAGGTGCTGCAAATACAAACATGAGTAATAGAGCCACGATCCCTGCCATGATGCAACTTATTTGGCAGTGGATAAAAATTAGAGAAAATAAGCAGATTCAATGAAATGAAATAGAATTGTGCAGCTGAGTTTGATTAAGAAGCTTTTAAAAAGTGGTCAGTATCTACTTCCTGCTCTTATGAAACATGAAGTGCATCTTGTCAGTACTGTGGACCGCAAAGTTCTCAGTGGTCCCGAGTCTGTCTGTACTTAATTTCTTTGTCCACAGTAACTAACACCTAGTTTGTTTAATGGATATGCCTGCTATTTCATAGATATACCATAAATATTTTCTTACTGAAAGCTTTATCTTTTCTCATTACCTGGTTTCTGTCCTCCCTTTCTTCATTCTACAATCTGATCTGAACTGGCCTCCATTGTTTTGGTGTAACTGAAATACTAGGTTTTGAAGAAGCTTTTGGTGGACATAAGTTTTAAAATCAGCTTAAAGAATACCCCAGGGAAGTTAAGGGCCCCAAGAAGCAATTTCAGTATAATCCACACTTGTTTATACTATAATAAATATGCCAATTTCCTTTGGGGTAAATTACAGGAGGCTCTCCCTCTATTTCTCAGGACTAGGAATTGTATCACATACTCAGTGTGAGTTGATCCAGTGAAATGTTGATTCAAATATGGGGTTTATTTGATGAGATTTTATAACGTCATTAGTTGGCTTCTGACAGAGGTTGGTCTAACAAAACAGTTCACATGTATTTGGGAAAGTAATTTATTGGGCTGTAGGGTCAAGGGCAACGTTTTATGTCTGTTTTATCAGTGTGTGAAGTAGTCTTTCCTTGAAAATCATTTCACCAATACCACTATATCCTTATGGAGAGTCAAAAACCACATGTTCCCTTGCAAATTCCTTTGGCTCCTGTTTTTTCTTACTTTTTAATGTTGATGCTCCTTATAGAATTATTTGCACTGAGTGAGCTTTACATTGGGCCAAGAAGCATAAGTAAAGATTTGGTAATAGAGAAAGAAGACATTCAGAATGTAGATATAAACTTAGAGGAAAGAAGGATTATATTATGCATGTGGACAAGGAACTAGGGGAAGTATGTTAGGTAAATGTTAGATAGATTCAGTCAGAGCAGCCTGAAATTGATGGAATGAAAAACAAAAAGCTATGGTTTGTTATTGAACAGGCTGTGTCATGATGCTTTATCTAGATGAACATGATGGAAGAATGAAGGTTAGATTTTGAAAGGAGAGTTGCAGATGGGGATATCTACCAACAACATTTTATAGTATACTTGGCAGATAGAAGATGGTGAGATGTGGCACTGGGGAGTCAGTAAGATGGAGGAAAAAATGCTTTGAAAGAAGAAACAACATATTTTTGTATTTTAGTGAGGGTTTGGACGTCAGGAGTGAAGGTGATGGAAGAGAGAAATATGTCTAAAAGAGTAGTAATATTGATGAAATATAATGGTCAAACCAGCAACATAAAGAACCTACAGTTTACCAGAATATTATACTAATTTCATTACCCCAGGAGAGTCATAGTCTAGGGTAGGAGGCAGACAAGTAAACAAATATTTATTTTTAGTAAAAATGCTGTGATTGAGGAAAGCACAAGGTAATATAACAGCACAAAAAGGGAACAAATAACATGGCCGAGAGACTACTTAGGAAAGCTTTCCAGAGAAGCAATATCTAAGCTCATCACTGAAACATGGGCAAGAATTAAACAGATAAGAAATACACTACAGGTAGTGCTGTAGGTACAGTGAATAGTGGGGGAAGAATGACAAGGTCTGAAGCCTAAGTGTTTGTTAAGGAAGATGGAGGGTTGTATATATTGTAGTGAGATTAGACTTTATTCCTTAGGGAAGCTAATATAAAAAAGATTAGTTCATTTACAGATATGCCACCTTTAATTGATGGAGAGTTCACATATAGGTATCACTTAACTAGCTAGAAATTCTGAACTTGGAGACGTGAAATGGATTTGAGAGTCATTCAGTTGAAGCCATGTGAGAGGATGAGTTCTTGAAAGGAGTGTAAAGAAGAGAGAACCATGGGTTTTAAACTGAGTTATGCAAGGGGAATATCTTAGTGAGGGAGCAAGTTTTAGTCATGTAATAGAGAACAATATGAAATGTTTGTCTTAGTTTTAACATAATATAGATAACTCTCTAGAAATTACTTGAAAACTTTTGGAAACCAAATTAGTAAACTTTCGTTTTTATTTCCCCTTTCCCTGTGGTATTTTTCCTTTCAGTCTGAGCTGTACAAGCATCTGAGTGTCAGTTCACACACAGCCTCTATTGATCTTTTAGAATAACAGATGAGGAGAAGGTTAGAGCAGAAAAACCTTGGGGACCATCTAGTTAAGCGGTTTTTATACTTTAAAAAAAAGAACAACAAAAATGTTTTCTGACAATAGAAGCATAACGTAGAAGCATTTAAAAAATAGATAAAAGTGCTTTTATTGGAGATGGGGGAGAGTTTGTGGTTCATTTTCCCACCTCAATTAAGTGTCTCTATTCTTTTGCGGTAGACTCCGAGGGATTCCTATAGAAACCTCAAGTTCTAAAGAGAAGCTTTCGAAAATTACTCATCAAGTCAATGCTTTCATTTATAGAAACCAAGAAAATTGTTCAAAGACATATAGTTAGACCTAATTTTAGAAAAAAATATTCTGCCTTCTGAAAGAGTTACTTACACTATATGAAGAGCTGATCTTTACTGATGTTAGAAGGTGTTGCAAGATGCATTTACTTAGAATCACTGCAGATTAACAACCTATTTCTTTTTGATGTACCACTTGCAAGCAAAAGATAAGAATGAGGGGTGACACATGAGAGGGGGGGAATGGCCTCTTTACTTTTCCCTGGCTGGTAGCACATGTTTCTTCGATAAAACCCTGTCTGTTCTACCAAAGACAAAGTATATTTCTGAGAGAAGTCTTTACTTGCAGACGTAAAAAGGAAATATAAGGAACCAAAAATTCAATGGGCAAAAATTTAAATGCTTTTTCTTTTTAAAAATAGATGTTAAGGAGAGATATAATGCAAATAACCATGGTAGCCCTTTTGAACTTCTTTGTCCTGAAATAAAATTTTGTCAGAGAATAGTTCACCCGAGAGCAAATTAAGCCCATTTTTGTCTTCTAGATACTTTCTATATTTAGAATCTTACTTTAGTAAAAGATGGAAATTTATTTCCAGTAAAGTTGGGAAAAATGTCTTATGATGTTCTCAGAATGTAACAAAGTTTTCAATGTTTTTTTTAGATGTGGGAAGGTGGGTACTTTACACTCACTCTTAAACTTCTTCGGTTATTAATGTTTACTGTGGGATTATTCTGTGTCAGGCACTGTCCCAAGATTTATAATGAAAACAACTCATTGCCCAGTTCTTGGCGAGTCCACACTAGCGTGGAGGAAACAATTGCAATCTGTCGTGATAATTTTGACAATATAAGATCAATACTTTGGGAACACAGAAAAATTACCTTTTTATAGGATTCAGAAATGTGATATTTTAAATGAATACTGAATAATAAGTAGGAATTTAATGAAAGAAGAGTAAGAGGTTCAGTCTTGAATATAAGTTATGAAGGAAGGTATAACCCCATCCTTTAATCTCACTTGGAAGGTTGAGGTCTTGTTTGGTCAGGGAGTATCCCATAAGCCATAGCTGATGGAAGCAGATCTTGGCCAAAGCAATAAGTAAAACTGATTATACAGGAGCGGAATCAGAAGTCAGTAAACAAAGAAGCATTTCCAAACAGGGTGCCTGATTCTGGACATGGAGATGAAGGTCAGAGAGTTGATCGAATGAGAGCAGGAAACAGTGAATGAACTGAACAAATTGGAAGGTAATCATTGAGAACAAATATCTATATCAGGAATAGACATGATTTAGATTTTAAACATGATTAGATTTTATTTATTTATTATAGAAATATGGTAATGAGATGGGTAGGTGCATTTAAAGAGCCAAAGGTATGGTAGAAAGCAAGTCTGTGGATGGGCTATTGCTATTGTTAGCTGAGGAAGGAAGAAAAACAGTTTAGGGGGTCAGGTGAGGGAAAAGTAAGGATTTTGGTTTGGAACATATCGAGTTTAAGGTGGCTGTGGAATAGCCATGGAGAAGTATGTTAACATTGGAACATAAATGTTCTGTTTTCTTGTTTGTAAAATGGGATGATAATGTTTTCTCTATTTATTCTGTAGGGCCGTTGTAAGGACTTACATGAAAGAATAGAAATGAAATAGCCTTGAAAAATAGAAAGTGATATAAAATGCACAGAGTTCTTTTTGTTATGTTTGTTTAGTGCACATTTTCTGAAGAAGAATGGCAAGAAAAGCTAATCACAAATTAATTATGTGTTTTAACCACTTTGCTGGGCCAAACTGTACCTAAGCGGCAAGAATGTCATTTGACTATAACATTGCTTAATTAAGGATATGATCAACTTTTTCGATGCATACTTCATATTCCAAGAGTAGTTTCTAATGGAGTTTAATGAAGACACTGGAGAGAGAATGAAAATACTTATTATTTTTGATTTGTGTTGAAGTAGAACCTAATGTATATCTTCTCAAATCCTTTGAGGGCAAAGTCAAAATATCACCGACAGAAGCAGCCTTAGTTCTCAACGCAGCATGACTTTATAAATGTGACTGGAGTTATATTTTTTAATAAAAAATATTTTTTTTTACTTATTTTCTGTAGCTGTAGATTACATACATATCAATTACAATAGCTTCTAAACCAAGGCAGATGTTATAACCTTTCTTTTTACTGTTTATGTGTTGCGAATATAGCTAATTTTAGAAGAGGAGTTTGTGGTTAAATTTGTTGAAGCACACCACATCTGCTCAATTCCAGTCTGATTTCTACTGGTGCTGCTAAAAGTCTCCTTTAGAATTATGAGAATGTTCTCCAGATTCAAATAGATATAAGACAGGAATCCTAAAAGAGTTTATGGGTCATCGAATCTGTTAAGCATCTGCCCCAGAGGCCTGATCACAGAAAAATACTTGAATTTGGTCCAAATAAAAAATAAATCTCTCTAGAATTTTTATAGAGAATAACTTAATCTTGAAGAAAATAATTTAATCTTGAAGAAAATAACTTAATCTGCTGAAGAAAATAATTACTGATAATACTAGGATGTTGATTTCTCTCTGAAGCAAGCTATAATTCTTGAGGATTGCAAAACGGATGACAGACTTTTAGTGCTCGTTATAGAGATGTTTAGTAAATTTGGGGTTAAATTAGATTGCATTGGCATAGTGATGATCTTTTAAATCATGGCTTTCTTTGAGAGTGTGATAAATGCTGTAAATCCCCTATGTGAAACTATGTATGACTCCATTTACTCACTAAATTTAGCATATGTTTTCAGGGTTCAGCCATCCCCAGAAGTATATTCTTGTGCTCTGAGTTAAAAAACAACAACACAAAACTTCTGCAATAGAGTATTAAGAACTATTTGATACATGAATTTCTAGAAACAGGAAGGAAGAGGACAATTTTTTTTTTATGTGGATCAGATGGTGATAATTTGTTTCTTGACTGAATTTACCATTGCAAGATCTTGGGAGACTTCCCTTGATTATTCATTCCCTCTTAACATCGCCTCCTACCCTACCTGACCCCTAGCAAATACCCAGTCACTCTTTATGATATAGACTTTTTTCCTTCACATCAGTTAGTATAATCAGAACTTATTCTTCATTAATATTTTTGTTGCAGCCTGTTCTCACTACAGTGTAAGCACATGAAGATTTTATTTATCTGTTGATCTAGAAATTGGCATTTGTTTTGCTCAGGCATTATTTTTCAAATAAACAAATTAATAATGCAGTATTATCTAATGGAAAGCCCATAAACTACACATTGGTAACATATAAATTCATGTGAAGTCAAGAACGGTTTAGACAGAGAGCTGGCTGGGTACGTATTATCAACTTTAGCAGTATGGTAAGTTTTTATAGCATGCTTAAATTTAAAATGGCTAATGCCTCTTTTAGTCAGCTCATTTCTTGCTCTATTTTCATGACCTTTGTCATATAATATTTATTTGTAAATGTCTGCTGATATGTGATATTTCTAAGTCTAAATTGGGGTAGGGAATGATTTATTATGGCAATATTTTAGTTAGTTTTTAAAAATGGGTGCAGGCTCTTCTGGGAAGACTGTATAGCTTTGATAGGGATGCAGCTTGGTTCCAAGCTGTATGCGTGTATGGTTTAATAGCAGATTTCTTACAGCACTAAGATATTCCTGAGCATCTTTCCAGGGTCACCATATTGCTTCATAGCTCTAATTAGGAATAATATTTTAAGGTGGTTATCCTTATGGAAGGTAATAGGAACTCTTGACAAGGTAAAACTTTATGCACATTTATATTATTTTTAAATAATGTTTAATAATAATTATACTTGTAAGACTTATTTGGCCAGCGATAAACTGAGCTTCAAAGGGGATAAGTTTTCTGCCAACTAGTTTGACATTTGGGAGACAAGGCAGACTCCAAATAGGATTAACATTTCTCTAAGCCTGACAGAATAGCATCATCCAAAAGGGATAAACTGTATAACATAATTTTAACATGTGAGTCAGAGACATCAGCTTGGTAAAGTGAACTGGGGAGAATTTCTTTCTGATTGGTTAAACAGTCGAGCACTTTTTTAATTCAAGGGATTGAATTCAGTATTTCACAGAAAAATAAAAGATTTTAATGAAGTTGATTTTTCTTCCATAAGCTAATGTTTTCACTGTATTTTTAGTACGAGTTCAACAATTCAACAGAACACATTTTATTAAGCTCCAGACCTTCTCTGAAGAGTCACCGATAATATCAGATTATTAGCTAAGAGATTTATGCTGAGTTCGTTTAATTTTAGAACCAGAAACCATTCTATGCTCTTGATTTCAGTATGGATACAGCCTACCGAACTGAATGATAGTGCCTCTGAGCCTTTCTAGAAATGACTGTTTCTAGCTATGAGTAATGAGAGATTAAGTCTTTGTATCATTTTATAACATCTAAATTTTAATTAATGCTCTCTGCCTATAGTGCAAGGTAGACCATTTTATAGTACTTCTCATGGTCCATGTATCATGTGATGATGGAGAAGGCAAAGTGTGCTTTGCCTGCAGATGCACATTCTTTTATGTCACAGGAACTCAAGTTGTATATTTAGTAAAGGCTATAATCATACCTACCTCATCAAGTCAGCAAGATGCCATTTTAAATTTTGTTTTCAAAATTATTCTTACATCTGGAAAGCTTGGTTTTTAGAAACTTCAGCGTCTGTATTTTTCATATTTGCTGTAACTTGAAGGAATATTTTTAATTTTTCTATCAATCGTATTCAAATTTAGCATTTGCAAGAAATAAATTGATAATCCTGAATGCTAAGACCAGATCATTTTTTTAAAATCTTTACTTTAAGGAGGATAAAATTAGAGGATTATTATTTGTAAAGCTTACCTTAGTAGAATAAAATAACTGGTTTTGTTTTTAGATGAATGTAAGTACAATTTTATATAACTGCATCCTAAAATTATTCTTCTGTTTGAAAAATATGTACTTGTAAGTTTGGTAGTGATTTTAAGCTATAAAGATTGTTTTCTTCTTAGGAATAAGAATCAATTTTCTGAAGATAATATTTAATCTGAGAGAATAGTGTGGATTATAAAGATGAAATTACTCTGAGTATGGTGATAGGAAACAGAGATTCTGAGTTTATGGTAAATCTTATTTAATCACATGTAATATTGCATATAGGCATCTGTCATTATTTTCTCTTTTATCTCTACATATCAGCAATGCACTGCAATACCATATTTCTGAGCTCATAGATATAAGTATGTATGCAAATACGTATTGTGATTTAAGTGCCACGAATACAAATGTCACATAAACACAATCAGACTATTACTATATTAGTTGAATGACATAAAAGTTTGTTAATGATCTGGCTAATTCAGAAAAAAGCAATTACATAATTCACTTGAGATTAAGACTTCTGAGTTTGGATTTCTCTACTGATTAGATTATATGGATGATTTAAAAAATAATGATTATTTCTCTCACAATATTTATTTTATTTGATTGAGATTAAAAAAAGTGATTAGAGTAAATTCTTATTTATTTCAGGCACAAAACTGATAATTTATTAAGAAAGATGCTTTTAAATTGTAAATGTTTAATGCAAATCACATTTTTAAACTCATGTTACCCCACTTCTAGTGACAGTAATAAAACCTGTGCTTGCTTCAGCAGCACATACACTATAAACTGGAGATGGTGATGAAACTTCACACAGAAAACAATAAAGTGCTTTACAGGCTGCACACCTCACAATAAAGCTGTGATAGTCCAGGTTTTGAATATACATGATACCATATTACATCATTAAAAAACAAAACAAAACAAAAACCCAAAAAACAAAAAAACAAGCAGTGAAGTCCCAGCTATTCAGTAGAGGCTAGCTACTTAAAAATTCATTCATTTCTAAAGGTGAGTTACTTTCTTCATACAAACTCTTGATATTGGCTGATTATTTTTGTGGTGCATGTACAAGGACAAGTAAACCCCCCAAATTTTCTAACTCTCCAAAGCAGAGGAGAACTTACATGTTTTCAACGAGAAGACAACATTGCAAGAGGACCCAGCAGGAAAAAAATCTTTGTTAAACTTTAACAATTTCAATATTGGGTTATTCAGTTGTACAATTTTGACAGCTATTTGAGACATTTGAAATGAATTACTCTTAAGTATTAGCACTTCTTTACACAATACTTTATCTGAATTGTTATATCCTTTACAAAGGAAATTACAATATTCTGTATGTGTGAAACTAAACATTTACAACAATTTGTTATATAGTATTTATTATAGAATATACTTCTTAAATTATAAAACCAACCCATACTAGTTTCTGTAAAACTTCCTTGGGTAAGTATCTTTAATATATGGAAAGTACATCCAGACTCAATGACATGTTTGATATTATATTGATTATGTGTTTTGGGAGTTATTAACATAAAATATTATTAAAGCTTTCTTTTTTGACTACAGTATTTCTGTGCACACAGTGAATCCGGGTAACAAGGGGTTGCCCTCCTGTCATATTTTCTGAATTGGTCGTTTGCACATTTAGACCATACAGACAACTCCCAAGTCTTCCCATCATTTTCTTTTGCATAAATCTTGCCAATGACTCTCCAGAGTTTATAATGTAAATCTAGATAACATTACAGAAATTTTCTTTTAGATGAGCTTTTGTATGTGCTTCATATACTTTTAGAGGCCTGACACAAAGAATTACGTTATTGCAAGTTGCATATAAAGTAAAAGTTAAAACACTAATATATTTAATTATGAAAAACATAATTTGGTTGTATAATAAATGAGTATAGTCAGCTCAAATCCAATTTTTGTGACTCAGCTGCAAGCCACTCTAAGGGATGCTTTTAGTGGAGTGGGCAGAGTAACTCATCTGTACTGAATCTGTTTAGCATTCATGTCAGTGGTCCAGTGAACTTGGAGTAGAATAAAGGCTCTGGTAAGGGATGTGGTTTGATTTTCTTTTTAGCTTATAATTGTATGTAAAGGGGTAAGCCAAGAAGATACCTTCTTGACCACACTTGAAAATTGACCCATAATAATTACTGAGGTTAAACTTCAGTGTATTTTATAAAAAATATTACTTTCACAGAAGTGAAGAGATACAATTGCACAATGGTGGTTACAATGGTAGAAATACATATTGCCAATAAAATGTTAGCAAGAGATTTATAAATGACTGTACAGCACCGCATCAGAGAATTGTAGAACAGCAAAATGATCAATATTATTTTTCCATATAAATAAATTTTTAAACCTTTTTTAGAAATAAACGGGAAAGTGCTTTTATTTATTTATTTATTTATTTATTTATTTATTTATTTATTTATTTATTTATTTATTTATTTATTTATTTTCAGTTCCTACCAAGTATATCCTGATGTGGAGCTAAAGACAGTAAAAAATAATAGAGTAAAAATAAATAAAAAAAAGACATTTATGCATTTAAGCTACCATTAGTCTCTAATATAAGGCAGATCATTAATCTTTTGCAAAACTATGACTTTAGCCACTTAAGCTCTTTTTAGTGCTTTTCATGACAAGGGCATGATAGGCCTTGTAAATTTAGGAGTTAAGATGCATTTCCAACAGGTTAATTTAGACAGGCTCAGCTGTTTTTTGAAACACCAACTTTATAATAAAAAGTGCTTTGGAGAAATGGCAGAAAGTTAAGAAAAAAAGGGTCCTATAGAGTTTATCACAAATGACACTGTTTAGATCAGTGAAAACAAATTATATTTGTTTATGTGTCATCCTCAGTCTTAATGATGTGGAAAAGGGTGACATTGAACAGGACCTGGTGACCATTGTTCCAGGCATAAAGAGCTCTATCTCTGGCATTGTAGTCAAGCATGGATATGTGAAAGTATTGGTTGTGAAAGGGGATGTCTGTGTACTCATAGGTGGAGGTTTTGGTAGAATAGGAATAATACACCTTGGCTCCAGTTAAGTGGGAGTTGGTGACATACAATGTCCCACAGATCATGAAAGATTCCCCTGCACTTCTTTTGGGATAGCCGGTGTTCCAGCTTTTCATCACCTCCAAGGTATCTTGGTTAAGTTGACTGATGACAATATTGCCTGCATTCTGGTTAGTTGCATACACGGCCCACAGCCCGATTTCATCAGCCATTAGGTCAATGTCAGAGAATCCACCCCATGTGTAGGGGTAAACATTGTGAAAGCCAGCATACTCCAGGCTTCTTTGGGCAAGCACTCTCCCCATATCAAAGCTGTATTTGATGATTATGTTACTCTGATACTTGTTAAAATAGAGTGAGCCATTGTAGACAACATGGTTAGTTCCTGCCCATTTGAAAGGGAGGTTGTATGTCCTTGATTCTGCCCCACTGACAAAATCCGCAATTGATTTGTACTCACGGACAATTTTGTTGTTAGTATAACTGTCCATGTACCAGACCTGGGAAGAAGGAAAAAAATAAATGGAGTAAGTATATTCTGTACTTTTCTGAGAATTTCAAAACAAAGACAGTGAGAGTCAACACATATAAATATCACTATTCTCAGGCTCTGGAACCCACATTATCTTACTGCTGACCTATTGCCATCTACTGCAGACTTTTGCAAAAATAGTGGCATGGTCTATGTGGAAAGTAAACAGCTGAATTTACTTCCTTGAGGTTGATTTGCTTTTTGTCCTTTGTTTTATTTTATTTTTTATTATTTTATTTTATTATTATTTTTGACCATTCAGGGCATATTACTGAGTGGATCAAACATGTATCATTGCAAATCACATAATTTTGTTTAGTTACCTGATATCACCTTCTGCAAATTTATTCTATAACTTGCTTTGAAAAAATGTGTGGTTTAATTTTACATATTCACCTTATTTTTCCTTTATGGATACCGCAGAACCTTCTAGAAACACTTGTTCATTATTGGATCAGCTAATAGGTACGACTACCTTTTAATGAAACCTTTTACTAATCTAGCTACTAGTCTTGTTTGGATGCATCCCTTGATAATCTTAATGTATACTGAGTTCTGTAATAGAACATGAATAGAGCTATGGTACGTTTCCAGTATATTGATTTATATAATACAGGCATTGCCAAAGTCAGTGCTTTTTCTTTAAAATTATCTCTAGACTTACTTCAGGGATATTTTAGCTTGTTTAGTGAATTGGTTAGCTCTTGAGTTTTTCACTTTAGTGCCTTTTTTTTCCCCCACTAAGCAGTAGCTTCTAGAAGAAGTAGTAGAGAATGTAGCCCTTTCAAGTGTAAAACAAGACTAAAACCAGTAAAAATTAGACTCACTACATTGGTGAATTATAGTATAAAATATTTTATGAAAATAAGTTTGCCATTTATCTGTAGCTGTGTTAATATTACCAAACTGAAAATATTTTCCTTGATGTAATACTTTTCAACTTGAAACTAATATCCCTGAAGAAAATGAATAGTTCTGTAGACAAAAAATGTAAATAAAACAATTCTAAGCAAAGGCATTTGTAGAAGCAACATACTCTGTTATTTTTTTCAGATGCTAATGGATCTGTCATCCAAGCACCAAATCGGGTTCCAGATGTCTTGACTGTAATTGGGCCTGTGATTTTCATCAGTTTTCCACATGCTAAAATTAGAGAAACATAAACATGTTAGATTAACATGGCCAATGATTCCAACACACATACTCATGCCAAGAGCAAAGGAAGGGCTCCTAAAACAGCAGATTCATGAGATTAATATCACACGTTCTGAATAAATAGTCATTTACGTTGTGTGCTGTGACTTTAACTATAATTTGAACCATGAGGAGTTGCCTTTTCAATACTCTAAATCTAAAATATGGATTTTAAAACTAGGAAACGATTTGTACAATCTTGAAAGGAATAAGTAAGAAAAGTAATTATCGTTATACTATTGCAGCAACTGTGTCTTTTAAGAAGTCAGAAAAATTAAACAAATTGTTCATAGACCTGTTTGCCTGACACCAGCTCCTCCCCCCACCCCTCCCCTGCCCTTGTGCTTCGAGAATGTGGACAACTTATACAAGCCAGAAAGAACTCTATAAGCAGATTTTCAGTTTGTATTGATGAATGAGCAGCTTCTGTGACAGATCTATCATTATAGAATATGACAATAAAAATTCAATCACAGTCTATCTGAAAGAGGCAGAGTTTTGAAGTGTAAGCGCCTTGTGCTGATAGCAAGGGCCTGAAAGAACAGCCATGGAGGTGCAAGGAAAAAAGCCCCCGAAATTCAGGCCCTTGGATCCTGCAGTCACATGCCATGAAAGATATGGAGTGTCAATCGATGCAGTATACATGATGAAAAATTAATGACTTTATTAAAAACTTGTATCAAATAAGATTTTTATCAAATAAGATTTTAAGAAGATCCTGGACTTCATAAGTGTCAAAAACTAAAACAAACAAAAACTCAGGCATTTTGTGAGATTTTTTTAAACAGCAAAATTTAAAAGTGTTTTATTATACCTAAGGCAGTGTGCATGCCTGTAAAAGTTGACCTTTGGTCTGAACAATGGTATAATCTTTACTTTTATACCCCTTTTTTCCTCTTTCTTTCTGTTTTACTTAAAAAATTATTTTTGTCTTATTTGTTCCATGTTTCTTCCATCGTCCTCTGCCTGTCCTTAAAGTTGATACATTTCTAGTGAGTTCCTGTTAGTTCCTGTGTATTTGCAGAGGGAAGAACAGATTCCCAAAGCAAATCAAGAACATAACTAACTCTAGCTTGTTTTGGTGCATTTTTCTCTATATATGTTTCTCTATATAAGAATAATTTGTAACTGGCAAAATTCTAAGTTAAGCAGTTAGGAAGAAGATGATAACTTTACACTTCGTATTATTACTTCAGTGATAACTACAAATTTCAATAACTGCAAAATTGAGTATATTCTCTAAATATACAAGTGAAAGTAATGTGCTCTTTAATGATGGCCAACTTAAATATTTCTAAATTTACAGATGGTATGTGCATGGAAAGTCAAGTATATTTAAATAAATAAGACATCCTGCCCCTGAAAAACATCACAAAACAAAACATGTTTTTTTTTCCTTAGGCACGAATAATTAATTCAGCAAAATGTTAAAAGCAAAATTAGTTGGCTAAGATATGAAAAGTAACTCTGGCTTAAGATGATGGACTAATACACACTTTTATGTCTTTTCTTTCTGAAGATCTCATTTAAATAATAGTAAAGAAGTAAAACATAGGAGAAAAAACCCAAAGCAAAGAAAATGGTGTAAAAGCCACTAGTTGAGAAGAAACTAACGGATTTCCAGAAGGCAAAAGATGATGGAGAGTGATAATTAAAGATGTAGGGTGATTTATGCAGTGTCTATGCAGAGGAGGCAAGAGTTAAAGGAGGGGCTGCTGTACCTTGAAAGATAGACTCAGATACATAGGCATAAAAGATGTTGAGAGTGTGATAGGGCCTTGAAAATAGGAACACCACTGAAAGTGTGCCTGCAGAGCAGTTGATCCCATCTTCATTCATAGGTGCAGAACCCCAGAAAGTAGGTTAATTAAAAAGTCTACAAAACTGTGTTAATTACCTTAAAAGACATAGGGCAAGTAATGTAGACATTGGAGCTCCAGAACAAAGGTTTCTGACATTGATAGTCTCCCTCCGTCCCCACTATGGCATGAGGTGTCAAACCCTACCTAAATACACAGAGTTTCCAAACACATTTATTGTTTGAATCTTCAAAAGTGAATGGATAACCAAGGATTAGCATACGATTTTAAAAAGCTTGCAATAAGAATGAGCAAGGTAAATGTGTAGAAAAATCAGACCCCCATAAAAATAGAGGTACTTCAGAGAGCAGAAGAGATCTGGTATTTTTAGCAAGTTTTGTATAATGCAGATAGCTCACTGTGAAAGGAAATACAGAAGATCTACTAGATGTTAAAAATATGATTGTTTTTTTTTAAAAAATCAGGTTAAAAATTAAGTTATCCCCCAAATTAAGACAAAGAGATAAAAATGAAAATAAGAAAAATATTAATATATGTAGGATCAATATAGAAGCCCCTACATCTGAAGAGCAAGTTTCTAGAATGAGAGCAGAGAGAAAACGTGTAAATTAAATAAAGGCACTGATCCAGTGCTGATGATGGAAGACGGCAATCAGTGCCTTTAGATTTAGGAAAAAAATTAGAGAAAGGTGGAATAAGGATATTTTGCTATAATATGTCCTCAAGTAACTACAATATGTCTAAAGTGTACACTGCAGGTAAACTTTCCAGAGTTTAGACACTTTAGACATATTGTAGTTACTTGAGGACATATTATAGCAAAATAGCACGTAAACCAAGACGGGCAAACATAAGATCAGGAAAACAATGGCTGTTGGTCCCAGAGCAACAGCTAGGCAGTAGTAGGTCTTGAGAGCAGTTAGTCCACAATGAATCAGCTCCAGGAGGGCGTCTCAGAAATAAGATGGATTGAGCCATAGAAATATTGTATGAGACTCTCCAGGGAAAACTGGAGGTGTGGTGAAGGCAGTTACTGAAGTATATAAAAGGAGAATTTATTTGAACTTAAAACTCTAGTAATATCCTCTGTGGAATGGCACAGATGTGACGTTGGATTTAGAGAGAAAGGGAAAACATCAGAGTCTACGTCCTAGTTCCTGAAGAACAATGTAAACATTGTCATAGTAACGTAAACACTCATAGAGTATTATAACTTATAGAGTATTACAGAATACTTAGCAGACTTTTCATTTGCTTTGTGGTTATATAAAAGACAAAATGTTTCCCGTGATATAAAATAGATAAAGGTCACACTGTGAGAGAATTAAAAATTGGGAGAAGAGATGAAAGAAAGTTGGGGTTATAACTAACTTCATATTTTAAAATATAGTGTTAAGAGAGTTTCCGTATAGTTGATGAAAAAATAATAGAGATTAAAAAATAATAATAAAGATTTAAATATGAAGCTTGAAGTTACAAAGTAGATAAAGATTAAGTTGTGAATAGTCATACGCATATTACGAGGACACAAGAAAGAAACTGGCTTTGGCTAAATGACCTATATCCTCTTTCTGTAGAGTAGAAAGTCAGTAAATAATGTATGAAACCAACTTAAAAATAGTAGAAAAATAAGCAAATTATTAGAGATAAGATTTAAGCACCTAAAGCCCTCAAATAAAACTTATACATGATTGCCTCTGGAGAGCAGGGCTGGAGGAGGAGACTTGGTGTTTATTCCGAGTCCTTTTATTCTAAGCATACAGTTTTCTAGCTATGTGCATATATTTTTAATTTTAAAAGTTACGATAGCTGCAAAAACTTAATATCAGCCATTAAATTTAAAAAACAAATCGCATTTATATATTACCTATTGAAAAATCATTTCTGGGTGTTTATATGCCAGGTTTCCTTGCAGGTCTAGGAAGTAGGTAAACAATCGAAGATGTAAATAGTCTCTAGAAATGGAATTCTGCATTTTAATTTGGTTTTAATTCTGTAGGGACTAGATTGAAATTTTGTTCTTTGAACTTTCAGCTCTATCTTAAAATTGACACGGCAGTCTCTCTCTAATTCTTTCAACTCTAAGAAGGTTAAAATCCTTACAGTGAATTATAACATTTATCAGTTGTTTCACATAAATGTTAAGAAAAGCTAATAGGTGATTATGGTGGTTAGTACACATGTAGGAACTGTTCTGAAATGTACTATGCATGTGATTCAAATAGAAATTGCATTTTATTTCAAAGTAGTGATTATGACATTTGAAAAATATGCTGCTGTTGAAGATCCACTTTCCATAAGAGGAAAAATTAATCTAAAATTTCTTGAAAAATATCCTTTAAAGATGAATGATCTTTCATGATGATTTGAGGGAAAAAAAGATACATGGAAACTTAGAAGTTAATTTAAATATGTTCTGGAAATAGATCAGTGTACCATCCCAAATATGAGACATAAACATAATGAAATGTTTGTCCCCACAAAACTTTATACCCAGAGGAAATGGCCAAATGGAAACAACAGTCAGTAAGAAATGGTGACCTCAAGCTGTTTAGATACTGAGAGTGAACAGAAAATTTTGTAGTTATGGAGTTTAACTTAATGTTTTAGGTGGTGAAACTCTACAGTTAAACCTCAGAGTGACGGTTTAAACCTTCCTTTCAGCAAAATCAGACTCTTTGCTATGGATAGCTTCTGTTGCCTGAAGACTGAAGCATAGTTTGGACAAAGCAAGAAGACACAAGTTCATATTTTCTTTAGATGTATGTATATTTCAGATGTCGATTTGTTTTCTGGATTTACATGATCTTCTGGACTCGGTTTATGTAGACATAACTTTAATAGGAATTGAGTTGGGTAGATTAGTTAAAATATGCCTAAGAATTACCTTTGGGACTAGGAATCGTGTCCTGAATCTCATGTAATCAAAATTTACAAAAATTTTTGACAGCACATCTGTGGCTTGGGGTGTGTTGGCTTCCATGGCGTTTGGCTTGAACCCAGCATTGTATCCATATGGCAGAGGGATACTGCTGAGCCTGAGATTGTTTAGACCAGGAATCGAGACAGAAATTATACCAGAGTTAAAAGCTTCTGACACCTAAACTAAAACTGACTTTGCTTTCTTCTTCTAGCAATGGGCATTTTCTCTGAAATAGATTAGAGAGTAAAACCTAATGGTTATTATTTAAATATAAAGTAATCAGTTTATTCATTTAACAATCATTTGTTCAGAATTTATTATATATCGGGACTCTGCTAGGTGCTGGGGTACGTAAGGTGAACAGGGAGACAAAATAGATCCATATGTTGCAGCTTCTCAAAATACCATTGCTATGCTCATCTTTTCCATTTCTTTATTTCTTTTTGAATCAACTGGCAAGGAGAGTTAAGTAAGGAAGTTATTTCAGAACAAATCTATATTTAGAAGAAAAGGATGTAACATTGAGTGCACTGAATATCTGTTGATATTAAATAAAAATTATAGAAATTTAGCCCTGACTACTATAATATATAACAGCATCTCTTCCATTAAGATAGTCTCTTTCAATAACCTGATATTTATCTTATTTTAAGCCACATTCATTTCTATTCTTCTGTAAAATATACTCATAAACTGTCAAACATAGAAAGAAAGAAGCAAATTTAATCTTCCATGTTTAGTTTTCTATGAAAAAATGAATGCGAGGGTCTAAAAAGGGCAAGTTCAGTATAGTCATATTTCTTATTAGGTCTCACTGATTCGGCCTTTCATATGTATCTTCATGGTAGTTGTCCTGCTTGTGTGAAGGAAATTTATTTCTGTAATCTAGTAAGTCAGTATAATTTTGCAGACTTTAACTGTGAGATCTCAGTGAATTGGCTTTTAAATTAGATGTAAACCATTTTCAAATATGCATGTGAAACTATGTGAGTTCTGGTTCCAAATAAAGCTATTTCATATCCAGTCTCTTAGCAGAAAGAGTCTATGAACATTCATGAACTTTGTGTTTTTTGTTCTTTGGTTTTCCTGTGTGCATTCTTCTTGCCCTCATTTTCCTGTGTGTCTGTCACCCATCAGCTATCTCCCCTCTGCCCAGCGACTCATAATGTGCAATGTCAGCCTTTGTCTTCCTGTTGCCGCTCTGGATTTGACCTCAGTCCACAACAGGTTTTTATCCCAAAGTCACATCCTTTGTGTAAATCTTCGTAGTATTAATCTAAGAAGCACACTTGAAGTGAAGAATTAATGATACAAAATAATAACAATTTAAAAATAGTATCTATATCTTAAATGAGTCCCTCAGTTTCTTAATCTGAAATAGTATTTTGAGAATTTTGGACTACATGACAATAAACTTGCTTAAAACCTAAAATAGGTCCGTAGTAATTATTTATGGAACTGTCTTTTACTCTGTACTGAGTCATGGCTAAAGTGCTTTACATAAGGTTCCTCTACGTTGGATGATCATGGTGGGGTGGTCTTACTGGCTCATTGCCTCTTTTGCCATCTGCCTTGTTTGGTGAAAGTAACTGGTTCTTATTCCAGTCACTTCTATCTCAGTACACTCATAGGTGCTAAAAGAAGGCTTTTGTAAGCTGGCTTCAGAAGGGGTGTTTCATTCACTCATTCATCCAGCTAAGATGTAATGAGAATCGAGCACTGTTGTAGATACTGGAATTACAATGGTGAGCAAGACATGACCCTTCTGTTCTGGTGAAGCTTACATTTTAGTAGAAAAAGAATAAATAAGCAAACTCAATATATCAGGTATGAATAAATTTAATGCAGATATTTAATAGGGCAATTTGATAGAGAGTGAATCAGGAGCTGCTTTAGATTGGGTGAGTAAGGAAGACCTCTCAGAGAGGATGATATTTAATCTGAGACAAGGAGTCAGCCATGGACCCATAAACTGCAAGGAAAGACATTCAGGCAGTGGAGCAGCTAGAGAAAGGCAGCATTTTGGCATCGTTGGAGACACGGATTCAGAAGTCTGACTGCCTAGATTTGGATCCGGATCCTGTCATTTACTCTCTGGGGGCCTCGAACAATATTTAACCTTGTAGTGTGTCAACAGTAATATTATCTATCTCACAAGGTTTTGGGAAAATTAAATAGGAAATATATGCTAAGAGTTTAGCATAGTGTTTGATACACAGTTAAGAATTTTAAAATGTTAGCTATTTTTATTGTTCTTATAAAGGCCCTAAATCTGGATATGCTTGGTGAGTTAAGAGAAATAAAAAATAAGAAGGGCCAGTGTGTCTAGAGCACTCTTGGAAAAGTGGAAGATGAGGTCGGAGAGGTGAATAGTGCAGATAATGAAGCTTTGTAAAATCAGAGTGAGCATTTGGATTTTATTCTAGATGTGATGGAAAGTGGTTAGATGGGGGAGTGACAGAATATGAACTGTATTTTAAAACGATCACTCTAGCTACTATGTGGAAAATTAATTGTAGAAGAGATGGAGTGTAGGCAGAGGGACCAGTTAAATGGTTATCAGATTGGTTCAGGTGAGAGATTATGGTAGAGGTGATAAAGATGGAGAAAAGTAGATGAATTTGGGTTATGTTTCTTTTTGGATAAAGTTGGATAAGACTGGGCTTTAGATGTTAGAATGGAAAGTAAAAAGAGGAATTAAAGAAAATCTCAAAAAGAATCTAGGATAACATCCAGACTTTTGGCTTGTTCAGCTGGGCAGAATGTAGTGTCATTTACTCAGATGAAATGATTGAGGAAGGAATGGGTTAGAGAGGAAAAATAAAAAAATCAACATGGGTATTTTAAGTTGTTCTTAACTATTCTACATGACAGTGGAGATATAGAGGAGATAGTATACAAATGTAGGTAGCAGACACCCTTTTGAAACAGTCTTGACAATCTTCAACATATTATTTATAGTGAAAGTCAGAGCCTGAGTATCGCCTTAGAGAGAGGACACACCCAGAGAAGAGAAAGGCATGTAGCACAGGGCGTAGGGGCATCACGTGTTTATAGGACCCAGCAAAAGAGACCACTAAGAAGCTATAAATAGAATAGAAAAAATATTAGTGTTAAGAAATCCAAAAGGAGAAAGCATTTTAAGAAGGAAGTACTGATGTGTGGTAGATCTAGATAAAATAAAGATAAATCTAGATAAAATAGATGGATAAAAGATAAAATCAAAGAAATGACCATGATATTTGGCAGATAAGTCATTGGAGAGCACAAGAAACAGTGTGTTGAGATCAGAAGCTGGATAGGAGTAGGTTTTGAAGACTGTGAACCAAAGCAGCAGCTATTGAAGATTCTCTCAAGGAGAAGCAGGGAGATGGGGGCAGAGAAATAGGGGGTCTGGGATACTTTTATTGTGCTGATCTCATTGTTGCTTAAGAAAGATTTGTTTGCCTTTAGGAATAATCTAGTAGAGAGGGAGAAAGTGATGATGTGAAGGAGAGAATATTAAATGAGCTCATGAGTGCATGGTAATTTAATCTATTTAGTAACCATGAGTAAGCATGCCTCTATTTTTTTTATATGATTATCTTGTCTCGCTGTTCTTACTTCCACAATTTCCCAGTGAATTTCCTAGGAAAAATTCTTTATGTAGTATGTTCCATCTCGGTTAGAATGCTGAGGTGGGTTTTAAGAGATCTGGTTTCTAATCTAAGCCACAGTATTAAATCATCATATTATATTGGATAGTGCACTTATTCTCCGAGATGGTGTCCTCATCTATAAGATGGACGTTCTGAAGCTTGACACTTTGTTATTCTTATTAAGAGAACATTAATAGATGAGGGATCAACATACTTGTATGTGCTGACGGGGAGAAGGTGGTATTTGTGGTTGTAAAACAAAAACACACACACACACACACCCCATCAGGATGATATGATCATGGTCATCATCATTACCTGCCCTTACTCTCAGAAGGGTAAAAACAGAAATGGCTCTTAATGTTGATTTTGTCCCAGTAGAAGTTTCTCTTATAAATAGTTATCAGATTCCTAAGCTAAAATCCATTTTGTCAAATGAAATTAGTAAAATTAAAGTTTCAGAAATTTATAAAAACTGGCTGCTTTTCTAGTTTCAATTTTGAGGATCTTCATATTAAGTAAACATTTTTTCTGATGGAGTGTAGAAACTGTAAAAATAACAAAATAAAATAATAAAAGTCATTTCTATTTCTTGCTTCCGCAAACTAGCTTTTGTTCAAATAATTATCTTTCTCACTTCACTCTCACTTTTCGGGAGGACAAATGAAGCCAGACAGAAAGGATAATTTTCCCAAATGCCTGGAAGACAAATGTTTCTGTAAAAATAGATGGCAAAAAAGAAGTTAAGAGTTTTGCTTCACTGATTTTTCTCCTGCTATGCTCTTCTGTCTCCAGTGAGACGCATGAAAATATTAGCATTTTATAATATGTTGCATGTGTATAGTTCTGCATACTCAGAAAATATACTGAATAGGTAGTTGAGGAATGTGACCATTTTATTTGTCTGATGTTTTAGACATTAAATTTTATAAGATAAGTTACAATCCATATTTTTCAATTTGTAGCGCAGGAAAAAGGATGTCATTTGGAATTCAGCAGGAAGATCAGTTGTTTGGATCAATGAAGCATAAAAAACATCTGTCTTCTCTTTTGTTTATTTCTTTAATATTTTATTGTACTTCGTAATGTCCTGGACGAACAGCGTCTGGATTTGAATCTTAAGGCCATACCCATATAAGTAAATTAAATGGAGTAGTAAATATCTTTACGACAGAATGTTATTTCTTTTTACTTAAGGCCATTGGAGAACTCATATAGCAAGCAGTAGATATGATTTGATCTTTAAAGTCTATTAAAGCTACTTAAAATAGGTTTATCTCTACCATACATTGATAGTAAAACTGTTTCTATTATTTGACCTTTTATTTGCATGCCTAGTCTTACCAACTGTAGTGCTGAAGGAAGGTGTTGATAAGGACATACATAGTAGATGCCACATTGGATAGGGTGCTAGAATGGGTTTTCAGTGGGTGGTTGGTAAATGGGGTCAAGAATAACATGTGCCTAAATGCCTCTATTTTTCATAAACAGTTATGATAAACAACTTTACCCTTAATTTATTTTAAAAACTGCCTCAACCTTTTCTGGGTTGAGGTTATATTATGAACATATCTTTAAGGAGAAGCCTATTTAACATCCAGACTGAATGAAGCAGAATTAATTGTACTGTGAAATTCCAAATAATTTGGCAGTTTATGCTTGCCTCTGAAAACACAGGTTTTATTTCCTTAAAACATTTATAATTTAGTTGTAATCTAGGAAAATGTAGGACATAAAAAAGATAAGTCAATTTATAGTAAAATATATCATTACCTAAAAATGTGCTAAACTAACAAGTGTCTCACGGTTCCAGAAGAATGCATCATCATCAAGTGCGTGAACACTAGAGAAATTACATTTTATGTTACAGTCTAGAATTTTAGGGAGAGTAAAAATTGTCTTTGTTAAATGACTCATTTGAAGATCTCAATTTAATTTGAGGGGATATTCTTATAAATTTCCCCTACTATATTTCCAAGTTATATCTCACTTCTCTCTATCTAACCCAGGTACACGGTTTGACTTTTCTGTTAATTCCAGCTTTCACAGTGATTTTCCGTATTTCTTAATTTGATTGCTAAGTAGAGCCAAATATCAGGTGTTTGGGGTTGAAATACTGCGGTATCATTAAAGAAAGAACAGATGGCAACAAAAACAAAGGTGAAAAAGGCCCGTGCTTTTGTTGTTTTCTTTCCCAAAAGATTTTTTGTTTTGTAAATGATATAGATGTTTTGTATTTGACAGACACTGATTTACTTCTTGAGAGCAACATAAAACTTTAATTTAAAAATATTTGATTTCAAAGACTATAGACATTAATTTTTACTTATGTTTCAGATGTTTTATGATAGTCTATAAAGATTCAGCTGGAATAGGACACTGATGGTCCGTGAACTGTCACAACAAGGAAAACTTGTCTCTAAGAGGTAAAGATGAAAAAAAAGCAAATTAGGATTTTCAGTTTAAGGAGACTATGCAAAGGAAGTCCAGCCATGTTAAGGAGCAATCTGAGAACGTCTGTAGAAAAGCTGATATCTGGTATGTAATGTGAAAAACAATTTGGATGGGTGAAGTGGGGAGGAAGAGTCTTCTATGAAAGGGGAGAGGAAGTTCAATGCCCAGGAGGTGGAGAAAACATATACACAATTGAGGAATTGAAATATTAGAATGGCTAAAGTTTAGAGTGAGTACATGGTGAGAATTTGACAGAAAAGGGTTGGAGAATTAGGCCGAATCTGTCATGAGGATAAACCACGCAAACCTATTCGGATTTAATTTTAAAAGAAGAATCACTTAAATACAGATATACTATGATTATATTTGCATTTGTTAAAGATTACTCGAAGTCCCTAGCATGGTGGAGAGGAAATGCTTCAGGTAGAGGGAGTGGTTAGGCCATTTTAGTAATCCAACGGGGAGATGATGAACGATGCTCTGGGTCAGAGCGGTGCAAATGAGGATGCAGAAAAGGTGGTGTTGAGAGATTGGTGACGGGGGAGAAGGAAGGTGTGGTGATTGCATGCGAATAAGTTCAGGGAAGAATCAAAAATGACTGGCTTCTTTCTACAGCAGTTGAGTTACATTTACTAAATTATACTTATCGAGGTGTCCAGGGCATTTCTCTATTATTGTATATACCCGACAAAAGACATCATGTGCGAGAGAGAAATCTCAGTCTCTGAACTCAGAAGGACTTGTGTTTAAAGTTATTGTCTCCAACATGTACCTTTGGGAAATTAATTTAAACTGTCTGAGAAATCCATTTTTGATAAGTTGCCAATAATAATGCCTAACCCAGTGTTCTTGCAGTGATTAGAACACAAGTGAAAGAGCTGGCTTAGTGCTTGTAAAACATTAGGCTGTCATCATTGCTTTATTTACTTTCTTACGCGCTTATTGTCCCCACTAAAATGCAAGCTTCTTGACAGAAGAGGGAAACTGTCTACTACTCAAGTTTGTATCCTCAAATACCTGGCACACACTGGGGACTCAATAAATATTTGTCGAATGTACAAATATGACTATTACCATATAGACAGTTTGATTCCCTTTTAAAACTACTTTGCTACAAGCATGGTAAAGACAATAACCTGTTTCATTACTATGACCTCAAATTTTGAATGCTGCTGATAACTTGTTAAACTTGAAGCTTCAAAACTGTTTGTGTTAATAGAAAGATACATCCTATACTTCACTAGATGGCACCAAACTGTTACCCTAAGATAGAGCTACCAAGCAGCAGTGGGGAATAGGGGGCTGGAAAACTGGAAAGCCTGGTTATGATCTACATTAAATATCTGTTGTTGATCTCAGGGAGGGGGGTTAGAGCTTTAACCGTGCTTTTTCAGTTAAATTCTCACATGCATATAATTATATTTGGCATATCGAGGGGCCTGATATGATTTAATTAAGCACAGGGGACTTTAATGAGTCTCTCATAGGAGAAAATTAAGCACTGAAGAAAGAGCATTACTGTACCTCACTCAGGCCATTAGGGTGCATTTCTGTTGAAGCATTTTTTCTAATTTTTATTTTCCCTTTAATTCTCTAGTAGAAATAAGCTGAATGGTACCATAGTACTCTCAATGACTTGTGATTTCTATAGCACCTTCTTTACTATTTGGGAGTATCAGGCCTTGCAGGCAGTGAAGCTAGTTTCTCTTTTAATATCTTAAAATTCATGTGATATGCACTGCGACATTTTCTCTAAAAGCTAATCCACTGAAAAGGTGACTGGAAATGCATTTATCATTGTTGTAATTTTATTTTCTTTCCCCAATCCATTTTTACAGTCTGCTAATTGGTCATGTGTGTTGAAAGGCTTTTGTGAAGAGTGAAGATGCCACTGATAAATGAGCCTTCTTGCTCCTGTTGCAATATTGCTGGTACCATAATTATCCAATGTCCCACTCTCAATCTGAGCAGCATAGTGACTAGATTTTAGACCCCATTGGAACACTGAGCCCCTGATACATTTATTTATGTATTTTTTTTCATTTCCTGTTAATGGTCCTGATGTGGATTAACCTCTATTTTCTGGGTCTGTGTGTTCTGATACTTTGATATTTGGGCACACACTTATGAGATAATACTAGGCATGAAGTTAAAAGAGTTCATGGAGATAATTCGGTCCAATCTATACCAATTCCCAAGAAATGTAAATACTAAGTAAAACGTTAATCAAACTGTAACTTAATGCCACACTCAAAATTATATGTTTGTGTTTTCTTTTGCAAATATATATGTATCTTATCAGATACCTTCTTTAGAATTGCAGTAATTTTTTTTTAATGGAAAATATGAAAATTCATTTATTTACTTTTTCAGGGAACATTTGGCTTCACACTTCATGGTGTTAGGGCTCTATCTCTGCCCGGACATGCTTTCTACATTGTAATTGATAATTGTGGTCCAGCTGATAAATACTTTCTCTGCTCACGAGACTCTCAGTAAGTGGTTTTGATTAATTGACATAAACATGGTATGATAAAGAAAAATACCCAGTCGTTGGGACAAATAGCATAAATGAGTTAGAGTCCTTGTGACACTGACCTCTCTCCTAAGTAAACAGGGATCTGAGGGTTGCTAGTAATCTAGAAAGACTTTATGACTTGTGAGAACTATTTTCAGTATTTTGTAAGGTCATTTCAATTGACTCGAATAGCAACCATCTCATTAAATAAGAAAGTTGAGTACTAGTTTTATTGATGTTTGATATCTGTATTGGTTGCTAGATTTTATGTTTTTGATTAGTTGAATCAAAAGAAATATTAACTAATTAATACAGTTTTTTGAGTCACATTCTTTCAAACTCTATGGTCTGGGGGGGTGGAATTAATAAAAAGAATCTTTGATATATAGTGCAGATTATAGTCCTAATGCTTAAGGATACCATAGAAACATTATCCCTGGTTCAGCATTAAGAAAAAGGATGAATTTGTGTCCACTTAGATTATCCCTCTTTGCCTCAAATGTCGTTTTCAATATTGGAAGTGATGGCATGTGGCAGGTTGCATGTGGATTAGAAGAAACAAACGGGTTACAGAAGAACCGAGTGCAGAGTTACATAACTGCAGTGGACGTTACTTCCAGTAAAGTCAGCTCAGAGAGTGTATGCTAGAAGTGAAGTTCATTTCTGAAATTGAGCAGACCCCGAGATTTTTCCATGTTAATCCCTCAGAATCATAACTGGCACACTTTTGGGTTCATGGTATTTACTAGATAGGACCTTTCTATCGCCTGTCCTTGTATTAGTAGAGTCCATTTGTTCTCCAATCCACGAGACCAGCACAGTGAAACCAGCTGAAGCCTGGTCTCAGGATGCAAAGTCCGTGGCTCTGGGTTATTGTGAGATGCTAGGAATGACAGAGTGCATAGATTAGTTTTTAAAATCTTCTTGAACTCATTTAAGTTTTATTTTAAACATTTATATTTATCCTTTGAAGTTTTCTTTACTAGAAATTACGTTTTTCAAATTCTTCACTCCTCTTCTCATTTTATTTCCTATTCCAGAAAGTGTTCTTTACCTTGAGAGAATACTTTTTCTATGGTCGTGTCACTTCATGTCAGCATCTAAAATACCGTTCCTAAATGGGTTTACCACTCCTCATTTCACATTAAGTTACAGATTAGTTCCATGATGACTTCAATGGAAGAATTAGCACATTGGTGCAATGGAAGAGTTTGTAAACTCAGACCAGGTTGAGTCAAGAACTGAAGCCTAATGTTCACCTCACACGCTTGGCCCTCCAGAGCAGTGAATATTATTTGAGTAGGTGCCTCCTTTTTACCTCCTGAGCAGATGAGAGTGACTGATGGTAACTCTGCGTAGTATGGTTTGCTTTAATCATTGCTGTTTCATATTTTGTCCCAGGACAACTTCTTTTCCAGTCTCTAACTTTCTCCAGTATCAGAATTGCCTCCTCTCTCCCCTGGCCAAGCAGTAATTAACCATAACATGCTGTCTTTGGTGAAACTTATTTCTGTTAGTGTAGCCAATAGAATTGGCTGTATTTGCTAGACTACTTATTTCAAACCATTGGGTGGTAACAGGGTGATCTGAAAATTAGACAACTGTTAGTCAAATAACACTCATTACCCAGGCACGCTTACACCATTAAAGGAACACTTACTTTACACTTAGAAAGCAGGCACTGTTTTCCCTATAATTAGGCATTTCTAACTATTTGCAAATGTAAGAATGCAGTTTCCATTGAAACTACTTAAAAACACAATTTAGACAAATGTAATCGTTCTACTCACTTAGCTTTTTCATGCAGTCACGTAGTCTGGTTTCCAAGCTAAGCACCCTTTGATGTAGTTCCTCGTAATCATAGGCTCCGATTTCCTCCTGAATCCCAGTGAGGACTGCAGACAGATTCCGGATTTCCTCCTTGAATTGGGTGATTAACTTGGCATCTGTTTTGTACTGTTCCAGCACAGGGATCAAGGGCAGGAGCTCGTCCATCTTCTCTTTCAGCTCCTGTGAAAAGCAGCCGATTGTTCCTGAGCGTCATTTAAACAGATCAAGCAGCTATGTTCTTTTTAGTATGATACTTAAAGGAGATTATTAAAACAGATTCAAAATTCCTTATTGATTTTTGGTTGAAATGAGGTATTTCATGAGAATGTAAGTGGCCACATGATCATTAGTAGTAAATCCACTTATCTCAGCTTTGCAATACAAGAACCTCTCTAAATGGTTACATGCCTTTTTTATGAAACAGATTGATCCTTAACCATAATTACAAAAACTTCCTATGGTAGCAGTTATGGGTTTATGTATTATCTCACTTTCTAGTAGCATTTCATAAAGTGAACAATCCGTTATTTGGTTAGGAAGTAAAAGAAGGGTCCATGTTCTAATTATGAGTTATTAGAAATAGATCAAATATCCTATGCATTTTTAATTAAGCCTAATTACTCATTTACTGATTATCCATGCTATAGTGGTACTTGTAGGAAATTTTGGATCGTGGAACACTTTTTCCCTAACCGAATTTTCCCCGTATGGCTTTCCACCATGCTGTCTTTCCATTATGCCCAGGTATTCCTCACTCTTTTTAACATCCATCTTAGCACAGCATCATTTGGAAGAGAAGTTCAGTAAATATAATAAATCATGTAAAGCTTCTCTAAGCTCAGAGAAATGTATGTTGCTGTTTACTATTTTGAATTATTGCCCACACTGTGACTCTGTTTACCTTAGCCAAGATAATTTAGAGCTCTTTATGTAAGGCAGAGTTGCTTACCCATTTGGTGAATTAACTCTTTCGGGGGTCATGGTGTTCATAGTTATGTAACAACTGTGCCCAGTTATACAGTTGTTTGAAATTGGAATGTTGATTTTTGTCTAGAGAATAAGAAACATATTTTGCCAACTCAGTGTCCTTCTCCTAGCATCATGGGACCCAGTCACACCTGCAATTTTGGTTTCTAGAAGTGTCACCTTTTCTTCTTATCTTTTAACTTGGTAGTGGTGGTCAATGAAAATATTTTATAAGCTTATTTCAGTTGTGAGTGTATTACCGGTTGTCTTGTTTGTGGAAAGAGCTGTCATTGTTATCATCATTTGAGAATAATCCATAGGTGCTGTCAGGAACCATGCTGTACACTGACTAATTTAAGAAGCTGAAAATTGCATTTTAAAATTACATCGAGAAGATGTTATTACTCTAAATGCATTAAAATAGCAGGAGCTCCCATTGCTGTCCTGATTTATGCGCTTATGTTTCTTGTGGGGAAATTTCTACTTGCTCTGTACATTTGTAATTCTTTGAATTGTCGATATGTCCATGTTGAGTGGGAGGGGACAGGTCTTAATAATGAGAAAGATTCATATATATATTACAGTCAAAATGCAGAATTGTAGAGCTTCATTCATATTGGTGGCTCAGTTGAAATAAACTTATTAGTTTTAGCATCTTGTGGCATCCCTAAAGGAAGACATAATTGCTTCATTAGGATTTTAATGAGAAGATTTAGTTCTGTTGGTACCACTTGCTGCATTTTATGGCAATTACGACAACGAAGAGCGAAAAGAGAACAATACAATGTCACGACTCTGGTGGCGTTTTCCCCCTGAATTAAAAAAAAAAGGTATTTATATTTTTTGGATCTTTTCAAAAATTCATAGTTTGATTATTGGCAGTCAATTTTGAAGCTCTAGACGCTTGTCAGAGAACAGTGAGAAGTTCAGCCGATATACGCACCAAATTCTTAAGAGGCTTAGGTGGAGTATACGGATCGGTGTTTACTAATCCTGTCCAGGATTTCACTTTCTACTACGTTTCACTTACAGCAAAGGTTGTAGCTAGACTATCTTGCCCAACCATGATCTTTAAGTTTAATTCAGGGAGCTATAGTCTACTTAGAGAGGCAATGTGGTGTTGATATTGAGAGGCTTAACTTGGGTGCTGGGCATGCATATTAGATCTATGGCTATGGGAAAATTGTTTGACTTCATTGTGCCTCATTTTCTTATCTGAATAATGGGGACAAAAATAGTCCTACCTGATAAGATTATTGTGAGGATTAAATTAGTTAATATATAATAAATTTAAACTACATTTGGAAGTATGTGTAGAATGCGTGTAATTCTTCAGAAAAATAATGTTTTTATCATCATTGCTATTTGGATTTTGACGTATAATTTCAGTATCCACTTGGATTACATGAACTAAGAAAATAAAAATCATTATGTCATATGATATTGCCTTAAAATTTAATTTTCTAATTGGTATCCTGGCTGCTGCTAGACAGACTCATAGAATAGGCAAATTATTTCCTTGTTTCCTTTCTTCTCCCATGAGTTCTCATAGATGTACACGCATCATCATGTGTCCCCAGCCGTGCCAGTCCTGACACCCGTAAGCTGCCCCTTGGCATTACAGAGCTCTGCACTGCCCATCTGAGCTTGGATGGTTTCACTCGGCGCCAGACACCCAGAGCTCCTCTCCTGTCCCTCTACCTTTCTGGGAAAGCTCCTTATGCACTGTAAGTGCCAGCTTACCGCAGTCTACTTGTGGCGATGGCCTTGGCATCGAGCTCTGCAGTCTATACCCTAACCCTTACCATTGAAAATTGACATTGAAAACCTTTTGGTTTCCTAGATCTCCTCTGTGATTTAATATTTTTTGTTGGGAGGGAGACACTAGTCCAACATCGTTTTTTCGAGTATTGCCAAATTTTGGAACCCTTCCCCAATCTTATCTAAACAAAATTAAACAAAATTAATTACTCTTCCCTTTGTGCTGTTAAGTAAAGTTTATGTCTTTTACTATCAATTTTACCTGCCTGTTTGTTAATTGTCTTTCATGGGGCAGAGACTATGTATTATATATCCAGCAGAGGGTCCAGTACTACCTCGCACATGGTAAATGCTCAATAAATATTGGTTGAAATTAATTTATTTGCTCCTCAGCCTTATATTATTCTATTTACTATTTCCCCATAAAGTCTCTGTTCTTCCAGGTCACTCATTCTCTTATTTCCAATAATTTTTAAACTTATTGTATCTTCTAGGCATTTTTCTAATTCTAATTTCTTAACTCCCTCTTTTTGCTTACGTCTTAAACCTCATGATTCATCACTTTAGCCTCTTCTCTTGTCAATACCCTCAATGTTCTTGCCCTCTTGTCCTTTTGGGTAAATCTTCAAAACTGATTCAGTGAAAGACTGTTTCATATACCTCTCTACTCAGGCTCCTGAGCCCCACTGAAGAAAATTACAAAACCATAAAAATTTCTGCCATATTAAAATGTGCCGTGCGGAGATCCTATTGCACATCCCTGACTAGCTCCCTGCTCGTCACAATTAGATGTGAAAAGCACTTCTATTGCTTGACCAAGAGCTTGAATTCAGACTGACTCCCTTAGCATCAGTAGTGAATCTTGCTTCCTAATTGGCAAGGGAATCTGAGGCTATTATGTTTTAAAACCACAGTGTATTTTACAAACTGTGTGCTGTATCTTTGCAGATGGTATTATCATAGTCAGATTTTATTTCAATCTATGCATTGTCATACATAGTTAATAAATGCCCACATAGCATGCTTGAAAGGACCATTCATTTTTACTATTTCTAAATAATTGCCAATACAACTTAAAGTCTAAAAAAGACTTTATTTGTATCAACTTATGAAACTACCCTCTTTCTTTGTGCTATTAATAATGGTATTATTACCTCTTTTAATAATTTATATTTTCTGTAGTTCTCATATTAGGGCATAAAGTCATCAAAAACACCTCGATAAATTTTATTATTAGTTTTTCTTTAGATTTTCCCCTTGTTATAGATATTGAAGGCCTATAAATCTATCCAGAAACTCCACCTAGCTTTAGAAGGATGAGACTCTTTTTATGGCAAGTCTTATGCATGTTGGTACCAGCAAAAGGACAGTTTCAGTGGCGAGATGATTGACGTCCCCCATGAGTTTCACTTTGCACGTAGGGGCCAGCACACTGTTATTTTCTAGCTGAGTGCCATGCTGGCTCTTCATAGCACTCAGTGTCTCATTTGGATTGACAAGATTGCAGAAGTCAGACCTACTTGAAAATGCTTGGTCATTAGTGTCTTCCGATCATCTTCAATCTGCCGAAACTTGGCCTTCAGCCCTTTCATTTGGGTTTCCATTTTTAGAACATACTGGAAATCTCTCTGGGTTCTCAAATTTAAGACTTCAATAGACTGGGACATGTTCTGAACCTGTTAGACAAGAACATTGACTGTAAATTATTGTCTGTTTACAGGTATATACAATCACTACTAAAATAGCAAAAAATGACATTAGCATAAAGAACTGGAAATACCCAATCCATAACTGCATTTCTACACGACATATTTTTGGGAGGACAGTACTTCATGATAAACATTGAAACAATCCAGCAAGTTAAATAACAAAATGGACATTCTAGCATTAGAAATGACCATATAAATGAGAATTTAACATGTCATAAAAATAAATTTTTGAAAAGTAAAATTTTTATTCTAGGGCTTTGTAAGCTTATAATGCCCCAGTCTGTTAAATGTTAAAATAGACCGTTTCTATAAGTACTAAATCTGACTTCTTCAAGATCTGGGATGCTTGGCAATTGTGGATGATATTGAAGTATCCAATAGACCTAGAATGCATTCATTCCAGTACAGTTACTACAAGCTGCACTGCCAGTGCTCCCAGGGGTGAGACTGCATTGACCAAGACGAGTGGGGATGGTGCTGGGACGCCTCCTACCCGGCAGAGCATGCTGTTGAAGAGACCTGGCATCTGTATCAAGTATTTGGTAGAGGAGCAGTAAACACATGTTAGGCTGATGGCACCACCCTAAGTTCATTGAGCCCCAGGCTATTTAGAAGTAGGAAATAGGTGTCCTATAAAGCATGTACAAACAAGGAAAGAAAGGCTGCTGTAATTGTTGTGGCAGCAAAATTCTGAAAACAAAGAGAAAGCCTCTAATAGGAGGAGAGCTGTCGAATGAATTGAGAAATGAGATGCGAATAAACTATTTTAAAGAATAAGATAGCTCTTTCCACCTGTGGTTCTCAAAGTATTGTCTATAGAGCAACAGCTTTGGCATCCTACTGGGAACTTCTCAGAAATGCAGACTCTTGGGAGGCTACTAAATCAGCACCTGCATTTTATCGATTCTCAAGTGATTGCTTTGTCCATTAAATTTTGAGAAGCACTGCTCAGCACGGAGGGATTTCCATGAGAAAAGCAAATGAGAAAAGCTAACATAAAAATCTTTATATAATTTTATTTTTTAATTCTAAGTCAAATTCTCCCCTCGCTTTCTTGCTCTCTCACCCTCTCACTCTGTCTTTCTCTCATGCACACAAGGTGGACACACACATGTAAAAGAAAATGGACTATATAAGCAAAAAATCATAAAGGTATGGAAGATTTAGAAGAATACATGTTAGGTTGTTAACGCTAGTTTTCTGGCAGGAGATGAGGTGTGGATGTGAAGAGAGGTAATAAAATATTGTAGAAAGAGGTCTTGTTAAACATGCATAAACCATCTGCATAAAGTTATATTTTATCTGCATGAGTGAGTACATGAAATCTTGGACAGCAAAAAAAAAAATAGTAGTGAGATTTCAGGTGAGCTTTACTTTGTTTCATGTATTTTTATGTGTTATTCAATTTACTTTTTAATTAACATGTATTTATGTAATAAGTAAAAAGTTATTTTCATTGCAAAAATTGACATAACTAAGGAATGGATGATTTGTTCAGAGACAGATTTTTGTCATCCGGTAAAGTCACAAAGCTCAGTGAACTGGCCATCTCTAAAGAGCCCATTGTTGATAATATTCCTCAGAAATGGCACTTTCAGGAAAAGCAGTGAATTCTTCTGTCTTGGCTTGCCTCAATCCTCTACTTTTCTTGTCAGAGAAGGTCACATTTTCCTGATTATTTTTTTGCTGTCTTGGTCTATAGTCCTGCCCTTCATGAGACCTGTCTTTTCGGGACAAATTAATTACAGTCTAGCTTATATTAAAACTAATTGGATAATGTATGCGTTGGTGGGAGCAGAGAAATGGCTCCTTCTGTGAGCTCCATGATTTTGGAAGCTGTGTTTATTAATATCTTTTACTTCCAAGGCCTTGCACAGAACCAGGCACAGAGTAATTGCTCAATAAATATCTATTGGGTAAAGTTATCTTAGGCTTCCAATGGCGGTAATGGGTAATTAGTATTTTAATGTTTTAAGGAAAGTTTCCTTCTCTTTTCATTGGTAAGGCTATAGCATTCTATGACTCCCAAATATTTATTAATTTACTATCGCTTCTACATTCAGAAAGCTTAATTTTTAAAAATCTTTAATGCAGCACAAAATTACTGAGACATTAAAAGCATGATAACTGCATCTGGGATAAATGTAATGCTTTTAAAATAATTTTCTGCTTCATTTTGGTTAAACGTGAGTAAAGAAAATCCATTTGCATTAAAAAAAAAAAAAACAAAACGATCTTCACATTTGAATATGGCATTTGTCTGTGAAGACACCAGTCATTGGCATGGCTGAAATTCTCCTAGGAATTCTATGTACTGGGGCAGAGTCTGTACAATTAGAAAATGATGGGCAAGAGATAATCTGGGTAAAGTTAAAAAACAGCCTCTTTTTTATTTTACCTCTGGCCTACCCTGTGAAGTTCATTTTCAACTTTATTTGCGTTGTGGGGAAATGCACTGAGAAAATTTTTGCTGAGTCTCGATTATAACCTATGTTGCAAAATCACATATAATTACAAGAGCCGATTTGGGGTAACGGCTAGAGATAGAGTTGTCTCATTGGAAAGGATCTGGCTCTGGGCTGCCTTTTGCTCTTCCTGCTGGCTGTAGCTAGGACTGTTTAGTTTCCCACTGGTTACACAAACCCACTGATGACACTAGAGAGTGATCACACTTGTCGGAAGAAGACCCATCTCCTGTGCTGCTTCTTTTAGCCTGCTTGTCTCTGATGTTCACTCTTATTCACAATGTGGAGGCTACTTTAAAAAAAAAGTCCAACAGTTCAATATGTTTAGATAGCCTTGAGGTTAACAGAAATAAACAGAAATTTCTTTACCGTAGGGCTTCACAGAAACTTTAGTATTAAACTGTGGTTGAAACCTTCAAGAGTGAAGTATCATGTACTGTGTTTATTAAAATGATTTTATTGGCGACCATGTCACTGGCATCCTATGCCAAAAATCACGCTTTAGGAAATATTGACCTAGACAATGCAGAACATCTTTAACTATACAGAGAAGCTGTACAGCTAACAAATATTTTTTTAAGTGAACAATTTTAGTTTGGGCGTATTAAAACCTGAAACATCATGAAACCAATTGTAATTTTTCTAATATTCAGTGATAGAAATACTGTTAACATAGTTTGACAGAGCATCACTTAAATGAACGTGGGTGCCACCAGTGACATTATGGATGACACTCACCATGGTGTTGAGAAAATGCAAAACTGATTTGTTTAGCTCCACAGTCTACTAGTTGAGTGATGCTAGCAGGCTTGTTAACCTCAAAAGCACGTTTCCTTTTATGAAAAGTTAGAAAGAAAACTACTTCTGCTGTGAGGATTGAATGGAGTAGATACAAATATATTAGATGGGAACTATTGTTATTAACTATTGTTACTAAACCAATCCTTTGATTAATGGTGAATGCAAAGGTCATTCTCTTGTTTGCCCTCTGGTACCTTGAATATATGTGAAACTATAGAGAAGTCAGCAAGGGACTAGCTCGATCTGAATAAGGAATGCTTATTTCAGATGTCTTTTCTTTAGGTCAGCACAGCAAGCCAGTGCTACTTCCTTCAGGCCACTCTAAATAGTGTGCACAATTTACTATTCCTCTGTTGGCATAACATTACCAGATGGTAAATTTGATAAACCTAACTTGCGGAGATCTTGATTTTGCTAATACTTTTTGTCATTTAGGTATTGATGAATTTTCAAAGGTGTGACTTTCTCAAATTTCTTTAAAACATTAAAGAAATTGCATATTGAAAGGAGTGGTCATATAAATTTCAGTGATTGTTTTCAACCAACCTTGTTAGTTGTACTTTTTTGCCTTAGTCATCCTTTACTATTTCCTGGTTTTATCATAGCTCTGGAATACACTTCACTTTGGACCTGTAGAGGGTATTATCCACTTCCTGACATTAAGGCTTTATTTGAATTTTTTCAACTGATTTTTTGAGGAAATGTCTGAGTCTAGGTGTGGGTGTGTATTGCAATGCTATACTGAAAAATAATAACAAAATAAGGTTATGGTGTCTAAGAAAATGTTCCTTACCACAGCTGTTGTAGAAAAAAATTTTTTTTTCTTCATAGAAGATTGGAGCAGAAAAACAGCAATCCGAGGAACAATACATTTTAATAGGAAAACAAAGCAAAATCTTTTTGTCAATGTAATTAATTTTCCTAGTAACCAAACAATATTAAACTATATATCTGAGATATTTTTTTCATAGAAATAAAATCAAAATTGAACATAATACCCGACTAATCATAGTTCACATGTCATGATTTCTAACCAGTGAGAGACTTACTAACTTGAACGAAATGACATTTGTTCTTGGCTGGAGGACAGATATTGAAGGAATAGGAAGGATGGGATCTTGTCATAAAACAATACTTAAGAGAGAGCCAATATATGATAACAGGACTAGGAGAAGGGGAAGAAAAACAGACTAATCTTTGTGCAAAAACATGACAAAAATATTTTAAAAATCTTAGGGCATCAATAGACTTCCAAATAATGTACACAGAGGGAACTTATTTTTAGATATGGCAGTGAAAGAAAGTTACTGTGGCTAGGCTTGATATTACATAAAGTAGGAATGTCTGTATTCATCTATTTGATGCTTTCATTCTTCTACCTGCTCTTAATTTTCCATAAAAAGCTCCCATTCAGTGCCATCATTGTGAGGACAATCATGGGAAGGATATCGCACAGAGCGAGTGTGGCGTCCTCTAAAAGCACATACCACCTGATTTATGTTATTATCCCTGATGGTATTTAAAATTCAAATGCATTTTCATCCTTCCATCAGCTTGGCCAACCCAGCTGTCCTATTATATTCAGAACCCAACAAACTAAAAGTCTGAATGAGAATAATCGAGAGAACCATTTATTGTTTTTTTTCCCTCCCTAAACTAAACATAAATAACCTTTTGTGAGCTGACTTTTATCTGTCAAAGAGAATGAATCAAGGGCATTCTGCATTTGATTGTTATGGATCCGGCTTAAGTAAATTATATGGAGAGAATGCCGTTGAATGAAATTGAAGAGCTTAATGTTCAAAGGAATGACTTAGAGAATGATGATAAATACTTGGAATTATTCATTATCTGTTCAGATAGCTTGCATATTGCATGCTATTATTTTAACTTCTGTGCAAGGTTGGTGATGGGATCCAAAAGTACGAGCTCAGGGAGCATAGTGTGATTCTGAGAGCTGAGGCTAAATTTCTGGTTTCACAATCAGACTTCTTGTCCTTTTTTTTTTTTTTTTAAGAGGCACAGATTAGATATTAAGATATATGATAGAGAACCAGTCTTAAGAAGGAATGGTTGGGAAAAGTAAAAAGTCATAAGTGGAATAGAACAGGAAGCTTGGGGTACTCCTTTCAAGGAAAGGGAAAAAGTTTATTTGAGAAGGGGGACAAAAATTTAGACCCTCCTCACCATTATCTGCCTTCTTACATTTCCTTTCAACGAATGGTAGATTTCAGTAAAAATATGCGCAGGGGACACAGGACACCTACCTTTTCCAGCAGTTGGCGAAGCTGCCTGCTTTTGGCATCCCGGGAACACAGGTTCTGTTCTGGAGCAACCACTGTGCAAATGCATCGCCCGTCGGGATCCTGTGCTGAGCTGTACACTTGCCAGCCTTCTTTGGGACTAATCTGGGTCTGAGGAGACCAATGGCAGATACACAGAACACAGACCCCGTTATAGGATAAAGAGATTGTGAGTCTGTAGCATTTTAAGCAAAGCATCTTTTTCTGATAATTAATGTTTGTATTTTTATTCTTTAAGGTTAAAAGGAGAGTAAACAGCTTACATAGGCAGCACAGGCAGCACAGCTTCATTCAGTTACACCTTCCTTATCATGCCCAGAGGGAGAATCTTTCTCTTATTTTAGGTTCCATATTGTTAATCATTTATTGATCCTATACCATTGTTATATTTGGACATATTAATGCAACTTTAGAAGCATCCGATAACCTCTTAGAGACATATGACCACTCTTTCTATATAAAATCTGTTAGCTTGTCTTTCTCAACAGTAAATGGTAATTAGTAGTATATTTTTTTCTAATTATTATTCATGTGTGATATTCTGAAGCAAAGCCCTATCCCAAGAAGCTTCCTAAGTATTAAAGGGCCAATTATTAATAAAGCTGGAAAGGTATCATATGAGAATACAGAGTGAAAATAATTAGATCCACACAATTTTGCAAAGGATACAGCGTCCCAGAGGAGTTAGAGTATTTTGTTGGCATAGTCTGCCAAATTGATCTTCCCAAATTACTCCTGTGCACATCTCACCCTGCCCCCTAGAACCCTAGCTCGAAGCTGTGTTCCATTTCT
>NW_011888787.1:12756509-12790513 GCF_000151845.1 Pteropus vampyrus | reverse complement strand
AGGGCATCAATAGACTTCCAAATAATGTACACAGAGGGAACTTATTTTTAGATATGGCAGTGAAAGAAAGTTACTGTGGCTAGGCTTGATATTACATAAAGTAGGAATGTCTGTATTCATCTATTTGATGCTTTCATTCTTCTACCTGCTCTTAATTTTCCATAAAAAGCTCCCATTCAGTGCCATCATTGTGAGGACAATCATGGGAAGGATATCGCACAGAGCGAGTGTGGCGTCCTCTAAAAGCACATACCACCTGATTTATGTTATTATCCCTGATGGTATTTAAAATTCAAATGCATTTTCATCCTTCCATCAGCTTGGCCAACCCAGCTGTCCTATTATATTCAGAACCCAACAAACTAAAAGTCTGAATGAGAATAATCGAGAGAACCATTTATTGTTTTTTTTCCCTCCCTAAACTAAACATAAATAACCTTTTGTGAGCTGACTTTTATCTGTCAAAGAGAATGAATCAAGGGCATTCTGCATTTGATTGTTATGGATCCGGCTTAAGTAAATTATATGGAGAGAATGCCGTTGAATGAAATTGAAGAGCTTAATGTTCAAAGGAATGACTTAGAGAATGATGATAAATACTTGGAATTATTCATTATCTGTTCAGATAGCTTGCATATTGCATGCTATTATTTTAACTTCTGTGCAAGGTTGGTGATGGGATCCAAAAGTACGAGCTCAGGGAGCATAGTGTGATTCTGAGAGCTGAGGCTAAATTTCTGGTTTCACAATCAGACTTCTTGTCCTTTTTTTTTTTTTTTTAAGAGGCACAGATTAGATATTAAGATATATGATAGAGAACCAGTCTTAAGAAGGAATGGTTGGGAAAAGTAAAAAGTCATAAGTGGAATAGAACAGGAAGCTTGGGGTACTCCTTTCAAGGAAAGGGAAAAAGTTTATTTGAGAAGGGGGACAAAAATTTAGACCCTCCTCACCATTATCTGCCTTCTTACATTTCCTTTCAACGAATGGTAGATTTCAGTAAAAATATGCGCAGGGGACACAGGACACCTACCTTTTCCAGCAGTTGGCGAAGCTGCCTGCTTTTGGCATCCCGGGAACACAGGTTCTGTTCTGGAGCAACCACTGTGCAAATGCATCGCCCGTCGGGATCCTGTGCTGAGCTGTACACTTGCCAGCCTTCTTTGGGACTAATCTGGGTCTGAGGAGACCAATGGCAGATACACAGAACACAGACCCCGTTATAGGATAAAGAGATTGTGAGTCTGTAGCATTTTAAGCAAAGCATCTTTTTCTGATAATTAATGTTTGTATTTTTATTCTTTAAGGTTAAAAGGAGAGTAAACAGCTTACATAGGCAGCACAGGCAGCACAGCTTCATTCAGTTACACCTTCCTTATCATGCCCAGAGGGAGAATCTTTCTCTTATTTTAGGTTCCATATTGTTAATCATTTATTGATCCTATACCATTGTTATATTTGGACATATTAATGCAACTTTAGAAGCATCCGATAACCTCTTAGAGACATATGACCACTCTTTCTATATAAAATCTGTTAGCTTGTCTTTCTCAACAGTAAATGGTAATTAGTAGTATATTTTTTTCTAATTATTATTCATGTGTGATATTCTGAAGCAAAGCCCTATCCCAAGAAGCTTCCTAAGTATTAAAGGGCCAATTATTAATAAAGCTGGAAAGGTATCATATGAGAATACAGAGTGAAAATAATTAGATCCACACAATTTTGCAAAGGATACAGCGTCCCAGAGGAGTTAGAGTATTTTGTTGGCATAGTCTGCCAAATTGATCTTCCCAAATTACTCCTGTGCACATCTCACCCTGCCCCCTAGAACCCTAGCTCGAAGCTGTGTTCCATTTCTACTGCAGTCTGTTTCCTGTTAAGTTTTTAGGTTTGCCTCCTGTATCTTCCTACAGGAAAGTTCTCCAACCAAACTGGTCTATGTGTGTCCTCAAAGCATGCCTCCTTGATTCATATTTGTGTTACTCATTTTGCTTTTCTTGCTTGAAATACCTCCTTTATACAACTTCAGTTTTCTCAGCCCTCATGGATTCCACCACTTCTGAAGGACCGTCCATACTATTTATTAGGTTTTTAATGTATATTCTCTAGTATTGATATTTGTCTCTCATTTGTCTTATTTCAACAATAAGTTTATATCCAGCTAGAAGATCTATTGGCTTTCTCCCTTCTGCCATATCAAGATTTTATGAAGAACAAAGATAAGTAGCCTCATTTTTTATCTAGTTATTTTCAGGAAGAACTATGCTTCGCGCGTATACTCCGCATTGTACAGTCCTGGTGGATGCCGTGATGCACGGCTCAGAGAGGCGCTCCTCGTTCCTCCAGCTCTCGAGAGTACTGGCAGGGGGACTCTGTCGCTTTTCTCTTTGGGGATCACCTAGGCTGAAGAGCACTGTCTGCTCAAGGTCAGGCCCTGTTCCAAGAAACGGCTCACGTCCATCGACTTGCTGATGCAGAGGTACAAAGGAACAGGAATTATTATTGTTCCCATTTCACAGAAGAGAGCATTAATTAACCTGCCTGAGAATGCCCAGCTTGTGTGGGGCAGAGCTGTGCATGAAGCAGGGCAGTATGTTCCAGCACAGAACTTTTCAATAGAAATTAATGAGAGCCACATGTGTAACTTAAAAATTTTCTGGTAGCTATGTATAAAAGAAAAAAGAAACAAGTAAAATTAATTTTAATATATATTTTAAGTATATCAAAAATATTTTTATTTCAACATCTGATTGATATTCATGAGATACTTTACATTCTATGTTTTCCCTTTTTTGTACTGTCTTTGAAACCGAGTGGCATTTTCACTTCGGGCACACCTCGGTTTGGGCTAGCCACATCTTCAGTGCTCATGAGCCACCTGTGGCCTCCTTATTGGACAGTACAGCTCTGGAGTCTCGCTTTTAATTCCGGCACTATGGCCATGTCAGTATAATGCTGAATAGCCAGATAATCGTTTTTAAAGGTCAATCACATGAATATTGAAAAAAACTACCTAACAGATATTATATAGACAAGCCATCCAGTTTGCACCTGAATTTGTTTTTCCTGTGGAAATATCAGGTAAATCAGTGGGCCTCCTTCTAAGCACTGTCTTCTACAGCTGGGACCTGCTATTCTTTAGTTTTCCTATTATGGTTCCTAGGGATGCAGCAGATAGGGAGGTGTTTTGTTTTTGATTGGGAGAAGAGGGAGCTGTATTTAGTCTAGGAAATAAAGTATTTAATGAATTTGGTTGGAGGGGCTAGGCCAAGGAAGATTGAGAAAGGGCTGAGGGTCAGGAGCTGAGCTGGGGCAAGGAACAAGGAGGTGAATGGAGGCCAGCAGAACATTATCTTGCAGAATGCCCAGTGTTACTGGGCTGGTCAGTTTACCTATAGACTGGTCAGAAGCAAATTCTTAAAAACGACCGAATCAGGCTGACTTCTCTCTCCACAGATCTGCCACATTCTGTGAGGTTTTCCTTCTCTGGAATTCACAGAGAAGGAAATACAATTTCCTGTTTATTCAGTCCCAGGAAGCTTATCACATACTGTCAACTAACACACAGTTCTTTTTCTTTTCAAGGGCTTTAGCGATAATCACTAGGGGTAATGATAGGCATTCCAACAATAGTCGTGAGCAAATATTGAGGAAGCTATAAATTATAAACTCAAGTAGCATGTAAAGATGTCATAGTCCTCATTATTGATATATAATGGAAAGCAAATGATGCCAAACCTTTCTTTTTAGTCTCCTTAAACTCCTTTTTTAGATAGTTCATAGAAGTCTCCTGTGCCTATTTCATTTCTGGGGCATTGAATTCATTATCATTTCTTTTTTTTTTTTTTCCATCCCCCTCTTTCCTTCTTGAGCTTATACCTGAATATCCAGTTAGGATAGAAAGATGTACTCAGAGTTATTATATATTATTAAAGTCAGATAGGATCTTAAAAGTTATTGCATTATTCTTTCTGTATTAAAGAAGAAAAATACAGAGAGATTATCTACAGAATGGAGATAGAAACAGCTTAGCAGAGTAGTTTCAATGATATAATTAAAGATTTAAGCTGAGTAACGTATGGGATTGCTATATCTAGACATAGATCCTGTAGTTTCAGCTAGGCTTCTAACATTGAACATAAATCTCAAATATGTCAGAAAATTAAGGCTTGTCACTAGAATAAATTTAGCTTTTGGATAAAGGAAAAGGGATCATCCAATTGTAATATTAAAATATCTTTAACAGCAGTGCAAACACTGATTATTAAACCTGGCACCATTAATATTGATTCTCACTTGCCAAGTGTTTGGCTAACTAGTGAGGAGCTTATCATGACAGGACAAGGTGTCAGTTGCTCTCTGGAATGAGAAAAGCAGGAAAGGTGAACAGAGTTTGATGTTCATTTAGCATTCCCCTGAAGTGTCAGCTTAATAAAAGTAAAGACTTGAGCCTTGTTTGTACTTCCAATTGTCTTGTAAGAATCACTGAAAAAAGCCATGACCTTCTCTACTACAGAGTTAGTTTAAATGATCTCAACTATAACGAGTTAACCTCTTTGGCAGGAAAAAGGTAACACAAAAGAGAAAAAAGCTAATATAAGAGATGAGTGCCTGACAGTCCTGTGGGTTTTGATAGAGACCTCTGTTTCAGGGTCAGTGATAAAGGAAGCTTTATAAGCATCTCTAGTGACCTCTTTTAGGACACCCATACTGGCTTTGAAAAGAGGATAAAAATAAAACCAACTAAGACCTCATGTGGAAGGAAATATTTAAATTGTTTGGATACCAATGAGAAAAGACTTGCTCCCATTTTAATTTAAAAGAGCAATTATTCAAGTGTCAGCAAAACATGTAATAATGGCAAACATTTATGGAGCTCTAGCCATTAATTGGCAGTTCACATGTGTTATTGCCTTTGAAAATCACAACAATCATGTGGACCAGGGGATGCTATTCTGCCCATTTTATGGATGAAAAAAGTGAGGCTTAGAGACAGTCAGGAACTTGGTCCAAGGTCATGGAGGCCAGTAATCAGCAGAGCTGGGATTGGTACTTGCACAGTCTGATTTTGGAGCCTGAAAATTTAACCACCAGTGATATGAATTCTCTTTATATATGATGATGATGACTCTGATAGCATTTTCTGAACTGTGAAGTCCACCTGGAGGGTGCAGATCGTTTTTAACCATCTAAAACGTTGCTAATCACAGTGATTACTGATATAGTTCTCTTTGAACCTTTTGTGTTAATTAGAAGAACTAAATGAACTATTTAGCAGTTTTTAATATTATAAAACTCATGAAATATTTAAGAAAGCTCTAAATAGGGGAATGAAAATGATAATTTTAACAACTGGATTTCAAGTCTGTATTCTTTGTTTATAATTTAATTATAAAACTATGCTGTATCGGTATAAAGCTACTGTGCGAGATTTATCCCAGAACTTCAGGGGCTTTGTACTAGAAAAGAAGGATCCTGGAAACTGAGATAGAAGTTAAAAATATCAAAATATCTTGCATTTCAGTAGGTTTTTTTGTTTATAAAATCCTTTCTCTTATATTAGCTTCATTTCTTTTGAACCAACTATCCTTAGAGTCAGTATCTTATTTTACTTATAAGGAAACAAATTTAAAAAAATAAGCATTTTTTCCCCATCACCCATTTAGTACATGTCATATGTGAGACTTATACCAGTTTTCTCCAACATCAAGCTTGGAAGTCATTAGGTTTATTCTTTTCTAATAAATGCAGATAAATGGTCTATGTCCATTTGCCAATAGCCAAAATAGTGTGCTTTAGAGGCGATGCCCCCAGGCAGGCAGAGGGCATTATCCAAACAGTTGGAAACAAGTAGCCATTGGCACCCGGCAGGAGTAGTTAGCAGTGAGGGCTCAGGGACGCAAGTGGATTTTCCCACGGAAGGCAGTGCAGTCATTCATTAGGGCCCCGGTGGAGGGCTAGGCAAAGAGAGAATTCTGATCTTTTGAAAAAAACAAAATCATTTGGTTGAACATTGCTAGGTCTTATGTTTTATGCTGAGTTTCTGGGAATTTCATAAAAGTTCAGAGTGAGGCAAAAAAGAATAAGGGATCTAGGTACTGAAAGTAGTGTACAAGGTAGGGGAAGATAAAGCAGAAAAAAAAAATCCATTTACTAAAACCTGTTTGATTTAGAGTGGAGAAACCTGAGTGATGAAAACCCCTTACAAATTTGGTCTGAGGATGGGTTTGGTCCCAGACAGTTGAAATGTGATTTGGCATGCTAATGGCTTTAGTTGTGGAGAGAGGAGAAATGTGAAGACAGGAATTAGAGAGATGTTGACAGACCATGCTAAAAGAAGCTGTGTTCTGGAGGATGTGTTAATAAAGATGTCACTATATTGCAGTTTTCTTCCTATTTCTTATGAGGCTGGTTGGAACTAAAATAAATGCATATTGTTCACTCAGGAAAACCTTAAGGCTCTAAGAAAAAAACAACTATAAAAACAGAAAAATAAACAAAAACTCAAAGACATCATCAAATTTAGGTCAGTAGGTCACTTTTGCTCGTACTCTGGAAATCATAATGATTTGGAGTTGGGAAGTCATAAGTGGTCCTGTGTCTTTCCACTCAATGATACTTCTTTTATGTATTCTTCCTGTGTTTCCACTTGAACTCTACATAATAGGAATTTCACTGCTTCGTAGGTAGCCCCTTCCACGGGTGGAAAGCTAAGGGGCTGATTTTGAACTTTTCTCTGTAATTTTCTCCATTTGGACCTACTTCTGCAAGAACAAATCCACATTCTTATGTGTCACAATTCCATTCTAAAAAGGCAATGATCACATTCTCTGTGGCTCTCAAGATTTGCCATTCTGTTCTCTCATCCATCTCCCAGTCCTTAATTTGTTTATTTGCTCTTTCACAAAATGGACATTGTCTAAGGACTTGGGAAGAAAAACAGTTATACAAAACAGAGAAGTCAGATATCTTCATCTAGGTCTAAAAAAAAGTTGGTGAATTGAAGGTAAGAAACTTACAGAATATTGAGAGTTTGTATCAGGGTATTCTGCTTCTTTCGTAGCACTTAAAACTAACTCATTCAAGTACTTGTGTAAGAGGAAAAGCCAGCTATATGTTTGAAAATGAGCAAAACTAATCTCTTCTGCCCACAGGGCCCTTTGAGGCCTCTTTCCACCTCAGTGGTTGGGCTGAATGAGAACAGCTGGTGTCTACTGAATGTCCTCTGTTCAGTTGCTCTTCTTGGTGTGGAGTCCACAGCGTGGGGGACTTCTTAGAAGCTCAGCCTCAAGGAGAAGTAACTCTGCACCAGAGACAAGTGTCAGAGGAAGCTTGAGCTCTCTCAGAATGGAGGCTTCGCCTCTGCAGACACCAGCTCCTCCAAAGCTTGGTGGGCTCAGTGATAGATTTGAAGGATAAAAAAAGATAGAAAACAGGGCCAAAGAGAAGGATAAAGGAATTTTTCAAGATTCTAAAAAAAGAAGAAGGAGCTTATTTCCTTAAGAGGGAGCTGTATTTAACTACTTACTAACAAAAATATCCTGGAAATTTAAAAACCTTTTTTAGCTTTGAAACAATCAAACGTACACTGCCAATTTCAGAGACACCTGCCATAAACAGATTTAATTGACATTTAATAATTAAAACCCTATTTTTTATTTTTTTCATTTAAAACTCCATTTAAAATTTCATTTCAGATTATTTAAAACTACCCTTCTAGAGAAAGACTATGTTCATATTTGTGTAAATCTGTACTTTTTACCATCTGTACATGCTACAAACACTCTTAAAAAAAATTTTAAGACTTGTCTTTTTTTTTTTTAATTTCGGTGTATGCACAATTGCAGGCCCATCTCATTCATAACATCTAACATAAGAACATAGAGTGAGAAAGGTGGGAAGGGCTGGGCAACATAGCACTGCCTACGGGGAAGGGAATTGTTAATGCTTCAATCTAAGAAAAGTGGAGTCCAAGGTCATCGGAAACCATCTGAGTAGGGCAGAAAGAACCTAGTGTGGCACCCAGGGCCAGGAAGGCAAAGGCTAGCGAATGTGAGTTAAAGGACTTCCTTGCCCAGGACTGCAGTCCCGTGACTTGCTTCTGCCCTTCTCTCTGTCATTAACCAGCTGGGGAAATCTGTTTAGTCAGTTACACATTTTGGGTCCATGTTCCCACTTGTAGAATGAGGAAGCTGGGTTAGATTAGCCACATTTCCAGCTAAACTCTTGAGAGCTCTAAGGTTTCTCTGGAGGTATCTTGACTAGGGCAAGGGCTCGATTGTATGGGGAGGGAGCAGGTGGTGGAGGCCCACCTGATAAATGCTCCCTCCATCATTTATTATTTGTTTGACCAATGACCTGTTTTATATATTGGATTTCCACTTCAAATTTGATTCAACAAATATTTATTCAGTATGTTTACATAAGATTTAATTTGGGAAAAAAAGGCACTGCTGCCAAAAACAGTGTGAAAATTACTGGCCTGGATGGTTTCTAAGAGCCTTTCCAGCATTAACATTTTATGAGCTTAATTAGGAAATACAGATTCATTCATTTTTCACCACGGGAATCCTAAAGTATGAGCAATTATCTTGAATAATTAAGGTAGGGAAATGTCACAATGGACACCATTCCTCAGTAAGGTAGCCATTCTGTAAAACACGCAGAAGAAAAGAAAAAAAACAACAAGCTTTTGCAACCTGGTTTCTTCATCCATTTCAGTAAATACCATAGTGCAAACTTTCCTGAACTTCCTTTTGTTTTCATCCAAAGGAATATTTGGTTGTGTCATCACCTTCGTAGATCACAGCAATGCTTTATATTTTTCAACCAACAGATTACCAAACAAAAGTAAAGAAAATAAATTTACTTCAAACTTACAAGATAGCTAGAAGCCCTGAAAGAATCACATCATTTTGGAAATTTGATTCTCTTCTATCACCAACAGAGAGAAGAAACTAAACCAATGTCTATATACACAAAAATAATAAATATATCTGAGAACCAAGGGACCAAGTTTGAAATATAACTCAGTTATGAATTTCTTAGTTTAGATTCACTTTCCGAAAGAGTTAATTCAACAATTAAGTTGTTGAAAACCATCAGACACTTGAAAATTTGGCTCAGTAAATATTAAATATTGTGAGTTTCTTTATTTTGTAATTGTTCATTGATGACATATCATGCTTTCTTTATAACCACAGATCTCCTTTACATCCCACTAACCACACGCAAATCATGTAGGTAAGGAGGAGAATCTCAATAACTGGGGCACAGAGGTTTCTTAAGTGACTGGAGGGAGGTAAAAACACAAAAGCAGGTCAAAGTGTGCCTCACATGTGCTCTCCTGGTGCCCTCAGCACTGGGCGAACCTGTGAAATTATGTAATTAATTTGACCTGACTCTACTAAGTTAATTACACATTGATTGATAGATTAATTATTATTAATACAAACAAGTCTTGAATATAGTTACTTTTCTTTCAGTATCTGACTTTTTCTGATCCATTAGAGTAATCCGGTGATAAAAACAGATAAAGATAAAAAAGTGCTCCAAACACTAATTGTTTCTGTGCCTTTGTTCCATAGCAGGGAAATTGTTTTTCCAAGATATTCCTTCTGTTTGAATTTGTAAACTTTTATTTAAAAAACCAATAGTTTTCATTTTTATTTTAAAGATTTTAAAGTATTGCTAACTAAACCATGCTCCAAACTATTAGAACAGACTTTGTCATAAATTGGGAAGGGTTAAAAAGCCATTACTTTTAGGCGATTGAAGACTACAGGACTTAGACTCGTAATAGAAGTCTTTATAAAAAATTAAACTATACAAGGAGATGATTTTATCATGTAAGTTATCTATTCTTTGTGTTTCTTGGCTCTTAACATCTTTTTGGCCGGCTTTAAATTGCTAAGGTTTTTTAAAAATTCATATATGTTTAAAAGAGGTTAGTTTCTCTGAATGCATTGCAAACAATCACAGAATTCAATCACAGAATTCAATTCCAAGGAAGAACCTGCTATACTACAACTAGATCAGAAAGACTAGACTTTGTAGTATACTTCATAGAAAAAAATTAAGGTGATTTTACAGACATTAAAAGAAGTAAAATAATAAGAAACAAAACATATTTCTTTAAGAATCCTTTCAAACCTCGAGTGAATATAGTCAAGTTAAAGCTTTTTCTGTTTAAAAATTTAATGAATGTGGTATTTCTTTTCACAAGTAATTTCTTGGGCAATTATTTGTTTTTGGTGTCATTTTAAAGTTTTCATTAAAAAAACCCATGACTAAAGTTACCGCATAGAGAAGCAAAATCTCAGCCTTTGCAGCTTACAAAATAAAGCCCACTGGTTTAATACACTTAACTTCCCAAGATGTCCAGACCCACGGGGTGACTTACTAAGGCATCTGTCGTCGACAGCCTTGTGGAATTCAGTCCTACCAAGGATGGTAGAGTTTGGGACATCCAGTTTGAGATCATTGCCATGGTACTAAGCACAGCGCCAAGCTTCAGCAGTGGAGAACTCATTGCTGTGGAGCTAATGAGTTTTCATAGTGACTGATTAAGATCCTGGTGCTGGGCTGGCAGCAGAGGCGTGACTGCAGCAGCCACATCCACAGCATAAAAAGAGATCAACTTCCCCAGCTCTAATCACCGGGAAGAGCTCACAGAACCTCTCTCTCCCCGTCACGGGAAGTGCCCTGCACTTCCTTTCCTCCCTTATCAGACACTGCTTGATCATCAAAGGAGATATTCTTGGGAGGGCTTGGTTGGTAATTAGCAGAGCAGAGGTGGAAGGGAGGGGGGGCTTGAGCTTGCCCGCTCCTCCTCAGTCAGTTACCTGGAGTCCATTCCCTATAGGGTTTCTGCGAGTATGTATAATCAGCTACTTTTTATCTTTCATAAAAAATACACCTTTAAATGCAGGCCTGCCAGCGTGCACATTTCAAACACCAATCTTAATACCTACAGATTTCTTCGGACATAGAGCATAAAAACAAGCCTGTAAAGAATTTCCAAGATGATCAGATATTGACAGAGATTACTTTTTTAAACAGTAACCTAAAATTAGCTTTGTCTCCTCTAAAAAAAATAGTCAGATTAATAGCTACTGCCTGTGGAGGACATTACCCTAGGTACCTTATATATGAACAGACAGAAAAGACAGGCTTGGAGAAAAGCTGCTATTATGGAAATGTCATATGTTTTCAGTTTTGCTTTTATAAATGAGAGCCTAGTAGTTGCTCAGGCACAGAAAAACTCACTTAACCCTACTTTCACCTTGTGAGGATTGGCGGGCAGATGCAGGAAGGGAGTCTATGTCATGAAAGCATATATGACTTGTATAAAAGGCATAGCATTGGATTCAGGGACTCCGAGGGTCTATCCTTGTTCTCTTGTAGTTAGTTGTGTGACTGGCCAGTGGCTTAAAATCCCTTGGCTTCAGTTTTGTTTTTGTTTTTGTTTTTTCTTTCTCACAATATATTGGGGTTGGACTCCATACTCTCCAAGGCTCCTTCCAGGTTTAAAATTCAGTGATCTGTTTATTAGAGTTTTGTTGGCCAACATACATGTTGTATTTGGGGCTTATGGGTAATTTTATTATATTCTTTTTATAGATGCTACAAATTGCCCACATCTAAATCTCAGTTCCCAAATGGAATAAATCAGAGGCCATTGTCTTGTATAATATATATGGTTTAAAGTAAAAATATAGAGAGAAGACATGAAGGGAAATATGGCTGAATGAAAATTAAGAGAAAAGGAATCTGTTATAAAAAGGAAAAATATTGTTTTGATTCCTTAGGAGAATTCTGACTTTGTGTGTGATTGGAATTTTCAGCCAAAGATAAGTATTTTTCTTAAACAGTTTTGGCAGGAGAAATAAAATGTCTTTAATAAAATTGAAAGAGATACATAGTTATAGAGGTATATGTCCCCTTTATTTTCAAAAACAGCTTTAGACTGGAATGAAACTGAAAATCCTCCTCAGTCTTCCTTTCACTAGGAACCACGGTATTTTTTTTTCTATCAAAATAGCCAAAGGATTTTAATTGATTCTTATTTTTTAACCATAGTGTGAGAAAACCAAATATTATTTTTGTCTTTCAAAAATCATATCACATGAGAAAACAATAAGGATAAAAGAATAATCGTTTTGATATTAAAGTTAACGTTAAGTAACAGTATTCATAGAAAGGATGGTGAAATTTTACATTAGTCTTACAGTGTTGCAATAACAAAAAAGCAAAGTGGATTTACAAATATGATTGTTTGAGAAATACACCTGTAACTCTGTCTGACTTGAATAAAGGAGGGGAGTGTCTTTTATAGAGCTCAATTTCCAAAATTGAAAACTCATATGCATGCAATTACTGGATAATTTAAGATGCACCTTGGCAGATGGTAATTATACTTATTAATGAAACTATCAGTCAACAAAATAATAGCATCTTTAGAAGAAAATAGGATTATCAGGGAAACCAGTGCTCTTATTTGCAAATCCAAGTGAAAGGAAGAAATAGAAATAAAACACAAATGAATGCTTCTTGCAATTTCCCAGTGATGCGAATAACTACACTAAAGACTGAAAGGGAACAATGGTGAGAGTTTATGATTCGATGATGTTTATGAACAACATAAAAGCTATAATGTGTTGTTTTTAGAGCAGGTTTAAATGGCACATATTAAAATAGGAAAGCTTGAATTATAATGATTATTAGTTGTGGGAAATAAAAAATAACTATGAATAGTAAAGAGCTAAATAGTTTGTGGTGTTCTCATACTCTATTGAAGTGATTATCATTATAATTTTCACTTTAGAAGTTGAATTTTAGTTTGCAGATGGAGGAGGTGATTATTCCATGTAGAAGTAGCAAAAAACCCAGTGGTTACAGAAATTCCACAAGGATAGTATGAATGGTCATGGAGTAAGTGGCAAGAGATGAGGCCGGAAATTTTAGTGATCAGCTCCCAGGCTTCAGGGTCACCCAAAGATGTCTGTATGGTATCCTTTATGTAATTTAAGAATTTCAAGCAAAGCAATGAAGTCATTAGTTTTACGTGAAATGACTACTTTGGCATTTGTATGATGCAGGCTAGACAGGTGAGGATTGCAGGAACAACAGAACATATCAGAGACAGGAAGGCCACTTAGGGATATTCTCATAGTTTAGGCAAGACTTGATAAGGACCCAGAATAAGAGGCTGTCTGTGGAGTTCAAAAGGATGGATTCCATAAATATTTGAGGTAGAATTGACAGCACTTTGTGATTGAGTAGATGTGAGAAGTGAGGGAGAAGTTACCTGGGGGAAATTTTCAAGTTTGGGGTTTGGGTGGTAAATGGTGTTCATCAGGATGAGAAATAAAAGTAGAAATATAACTTTAGAAAGATAGGGTTTATTGCCACATACTGGATGTGAGTTGCCTGTGTTAAGTAGAGTCCCTGGAGTTCAGAAAAAAGTTAATTTCACTAGACCACACAACCTTAATGGCCTCATAAAAATAATATGTCCTACACAGATGACAAAAATGTTTAGTTTAAAACTACCAATGGTTTTATTTAGAGTTTAATTCAAGATAATCTCTAGATTTAGTTACCTTTACGTAATTCCTATACACTTTTGTTTAAAAATAACAAACAAAAACAACTCAAATCACCAGTAAATAGTGAAATTATTAGTAACGAGTAATTTCACAGAAAATACGACCTGACTACATACTTTTCATTTTATAAGTTCAATGTAGATCAATAACTATAAAACCTACCAAGTTCATTATTACTAATGGGATGCTGAAATATGTTGATTAATATTGATTAATTAGATCTTACAGTAGCCTGTATTCTTATTATTCAGAGCATACTTAATGATAAACCTATTTAATAAATAATAAGCAAATAAATACTGAGTAAAAAAAGACAATTTATCTTATATAATATTGGCATGTATTGTCATTGGAATTTTATTTTTTTCCTTGACTTAGAGCACAGAAGTTTGTTAACGTTACTTTAATGCTCGATATACTTTCTCGTTTGGGGGCTATTTGTGCAGTAAGTGTGTGTGAGTTTCTGAGGAACTCAACTTAGGCAGATATGGAAAAGTCAAACACATGGATGGCCACATTAATATGGTAGAAAACTTTGACTAAGAAAAGTGGGAAAAAAGACAGAGATTACTTGTTAAACAATACAATATTTAAGGAGGAATTGTCTGCATGTACTTCATTGTAATTTAAAACATTTGAACTTTGAATGGCTTGAGGAAGAGAGGAGAATGGAATATTAGATGTCAAGACCAACTGTAGAGGGCGAAGAAATTATTGATGAAGAAAGAAGAGCAGAGAAGGAGCAGGAGGAGAGGAGGAGGGTAGCAACTGGGTAGAATTCTGAAAGATGAATTGTGTTAATTGGCTAAAGAACAGTTAAACCAGAGTGACTGCTAGAAAAACAAAGTGGATTCTTGTTAGCAAGTTAAGTAGGAAAAGGAGGAAGAGTGGTCTAAAAAGAGGAAGGTGGGAGACAGAGCGCTTGTGTTGAAATCACTTTGAGGATGCTGTATACCTTGGGTGGAGGAGGCAAAGTATATGAATGGTCAGGTAAATAAACAGCTCCAGTTTTGAGTCCTCATTTTCTCATCTGTAAAATAAGGGATTCATGTATCTATGTGGAGAGATTATTAGACTGAATAAGAGAATATACTTGAAAATGCCTATAGCATGTCAGATGCTCTATAAACGGCGTTCCTATCTTGGTAAGAAATGGCATGATTGGCGCAGGGCCAGAAAGTGTAGGTCAGTTTAAGGAACATTAGGCCCTGGAAAGGTGGGAAGTTTGTGTCTTTGCTAGAGTAGTTGAATTGGGCTTAAAGTACATGCTGACTTTCCACTTAGTCACAGTGAATGAAGAGAATCATACAACTGTTTGGAGTGACACAAAATCACTGTGGGTCTCTGGAGCTAATAGTCCAACTCAAAGTAGAGAAAAGGAATGAACATTCTTGCTTCCTCCTTCACTGAAAAGCCAAAGCAATTACAAGACAACTTCGATAAGGTCCTACCACCATATCTACTTACCCAGCTTGTCTGTGCTCATATACACTACCCTCTCATCTGTTGGCATGGATAAATTGTCTGTTCCTAGGTAAGATTGATCCCTCGCCTGTGTACTAGCTCAGTACCTTTCAGACATCATGCATAAGAATTACCTGGAAAACTTAAGACCCAGGTTTTTAGGTCTTACCCTGAGAGTTTGACATTAGCTCTAGCATAACTTGCATTTCTGACCATCTCCCGGCTGATGCTCATGCTGCCATTCTTGGACCACCCTTTGAGGAGACTGCCCTAAATCACATCCATCTCACCTCCTCAGAGGCAACTCCCTTAACTTCTTTCCTTTCTTTCTGACATCAGTAAATCTCCTCTCTATAATGTATCATTCCCAGCAGTATACGAACACTCCCTATATCTTTTATTTTAAATGCAAACAAATAAACAATACTTGCTCAATTTAATCCATTTCTCACTGTCTCTTCAGAGTATACTTTCTTGAAAGAGTTGTCTATACTCACCATCTTCAGTTTCTCTTCCTAATCAAGTTTTTGTCCACACTTCATTCCACTGATACTACTTTTACGAAGGCTACCAATGACCCAACATTGCTAAATTTAGCAGTCAATTTTCAGTCTTCAACTTTCTTGACCTATAAGTAGCATTCATCAGACCATCAGACTTTTATATTCTCCTCCTTGAAATTTCTTCAGTTGGCTTCGAGGCTACCACGTTCACCTAGTTTTCCTCCAACTTTTTGACCCATATTTTTTCAGTCTCTTTTGTTGATTTCTTCCTCATCTATATGCTAATGACTCCCAAATTCATTTCTTCCTTCCAGATCAATTCAGGCCTGTATATCCAATTATCTACTTGACATCCCCACTTGGATGTTTAATACACATCTTAAATTGAACATGTTAAAAAATGAGCTCCTGATGTGCCTTGCTCATCTCCAGCAAACAAAACAAAACAAAACAAAACCCCAAAGAAATAAACAAAAAAACACACGTGCATAGTCATTCCTGTTGTCTTCCCCATCTCAACGCCATGGTTCAGTAGTCGGACCAAAAGGTTAGATTTCAACCTTAACTTTTTCTTTTTTAAAATTTTACAGCCCTTATTGATTTCTTCAGCAGTTCTTCTAGTCTCTCCTTTCAAAATATATCTGGCATTTAACCATTTCATATCACTCCCACTGCCACTGTGCTGCTCCAAGTCACCATCGTCTCTCATCTAGTTTATTACAAAAGCCACCAGTTATTGACCTTTTACCACTTCAGTCTAGTTTTAGCCTCCCAGTCAGAGCGATCCTGTTAAAACATAAGCCTGATTATGTTATTTCTCTGCTTAAAACTCTGTAAGAGATCCTCATCTCACTCATGGTAAAAGTCAAAATATTTAGCATGAACTGGAAGGTTCTACATAATTGGCCCCCGCTCCCCTCCCAGTCTCTATGATCTCATTTCCTACAGCTCTTCCCTTTGTTCACATCACTGGAGCCGGTCTGGTTCCTCAGAGATGCAAGATCATCTTCCACCTCAGGCCTTTGGATTCTCTCTTCTCTGGTGGAACTCCAGTGTCCCGCATATCTTCTCATTTCCTTTTTAAATCGAAGATCACCTTCTCAGAAGGTCTTTGCTGACCACGTCATCTCAAAGTTCTACTCTTTTCATCTGGTTACGTTATATTCTCTTTCACTGCTTTACTTTTTTTCTCCTTAGAGCTTATTATGAGTTCACATTCTGTATGTCTTATTTATTCATCTTGTTTATTACTTCTTTTCTCCACTAGAAATAAAGCTCCACAAAGGGGGAATTTTGCCTTTTTTTATTCACTTGGGTATTCTCAATACCTGGGAGAGTGCCTAGTGCATAGTAGGTTCTCAGTAAATATTTATTAAATTAATGAGTAGAGAAATATGATATTGTTTTGTTCGTGACCTACCCTGTTTAAAAAGGAGACCATTTTCAGTGTGAAATTACAATAGAGTCTATTTTTTGCAAAATGAGCCAGTGTAATATATTGCATTTTGCATGTGTTTTTTTGTGTATGCATGATGGATGTATGTGTGAGAAATGATTATGTAAAGTATTGACACATTATGCTTAGGGTTAAGATTATGCTTTTCCTTCCAAATTTCAGAGTTAGAATGCAAGCCCTTTTGGTCTAAGACAAGAAGTGCTGTCTCCAACTCTTGTCTGTCTTTTCTTGATAAGCCTCAAGTCACTAAACTCTAAATAAATATGGAAAGCAATTTTCTCTTCCTCTTGCCTTTGACTAATGAAGTTTGTCTCTAATAACATAGGGAAAGTGGAAGAGACTGTAGGCTATGGAAAGGATGAGTTTAAATAAAATGAATTAGAGAAGATAGCGATCTGAGTGTCCATTCACTGGACTCCCATTTGGCCCTTGGCAATTAATTAGGGACCACTTACAACTCCTAGAATTTAGTGCTTTGCCATTCTTGCCTTGAGGTTTCAGGATTGTCTTAAAAGTATTCGCTAATGAAAGAATGAATTTAGAGTGAAAAACATAGCATAGTTCTTTAAAGGAGGGATTTCTGCCTTCTCATCTTCGCCTTTATCTATGAAGCTGACTGATGCTCTGTAAACCCGGGGGATCTTCCATCGGCAGCTGTTGTTGCTGCTTCAAAGGAAAAAAAAATGGATGTGTGGGGGAGGAACATATTCAGGGCAAACATTTTTTCCCTCCAGACTTTCTACTCAAAATTGAAGAAGTGGAAAAATATAAATTCAGGATTAGGCCAGAGGAAAGGAGGATACAGAGCAGTGTGACAGAGAGACCCACAGACTGTAAGGCAGAAGACTTCGATTTTGTGTCAGCTTAGTCACTCCCTGATTCTGGGTTCTTCACCTGAGAAATGGAGATATTAAACTGAATTTCCTGTAGCCCCTTCCATACTGCAGTGTCACTCTGAGGAGTTAGCTGTTATCCCCGCAGTCACACAGACACCTCCTCATTCTCTGGTCTAACGCAGCTAGATTACTAGCTGTGTTACCTCCCAGAGCCTTGGTCTCCCACATGTAAATCGGGATTTACATGTAAATCGGGATTTACATGTAAATCGAGAACCCAATTTTTAAGGCATTTGTGAGAATGAAATAAACATATCTATAAAGCATTTATCACAGGATCTGGCAAACAAGTAGCTCTCAACAGAATTTAGCATCATCATTCCAGTGAAAAGATGTTTACATATCTTTTCCTCATCTTTGTGGAAGAAGGACTAGAGATAGAAATTGTTTGTGATAAAGAAGTGAAGATCACCAAACTTTGGGGCGTATTACTAATATAAAAGCTTATTGTTAAGAATTTTAAAACTGCAAAACATTCTTGATTCCAGTGTGGTTGGTTCATAGGGACTGACTGCTAATAGTGTCCTAAGAAGGCTCTAGTAGCCTCAGGGAGTTGCCTGTTGAAGTGTCTTCCCAGCACTGTTCTAGGAACTTGTATGAACTCATTTAATTTTTACACAAACCCTATGAGGTTCATATTGTTACTACAACCAATTTATGGATGAGGAGCTGAGGCCCTGAGAGGTTAATTAAGCTAGTTGAGGCTACACATCTAATAAATATCAAGGCCAATATTTGAACCACAATGGTCACATTCTAAGTATCTCTTTATTATGCACACATGCATGTATGCGCACGCAAACAATGACATTATCATGGCAAATATTAATTTCAAATTTTGTCTTTTTAAAATATTGGAATTATGTGGGGGAAACATTATGGTTCCATCATTGGCATACTTTTGGTAAATGAATTTTAAAGCTGAGCACAAAAATTAAAAGTAACATGTCTACACTTATTCTGTTTAACTTTGATCGTGGCAGAACAGTGCTCTCACCAAAGAGACACCGACTCTCAGATAAATGTTCAGCCCCTGCTTCGTTTTCACTGGAATCTATTTTCAGATTTTTCTAATTCACCTACCTCACCAGGGCAGACAGAGTGTTAAATTATTGCCGAAAGTTTTTCTGAAAGAAGTTGTTTAGGAAGTGAAATCTCAAAGAGGTTGGAAAATTGCTTGGTGATCAGAAAGAAGACTGTTTCAGTGGCAGCATGAAAGAATAAAATTGGATCTTCAAATGTGCAATTTTCTGAAAAGTTGTAAGTTGTTTTATAAAGCTTATCTCCCTCATGAAATTTGAAAAGTATGTTTAGCAGGAACCAAAAATCTGTGGTAGTAAATAACCCCAAATATCAAAGTATGAAAAAAGATTACATTAGTAGCCTGCTTTTTTACAAATTTACATAAATAGCAGAAGATCTGCAGAGTTAATTTTATGTAGCAGCACTAGCTATGTTATTTGTCAGCACTGTCCGCTCATCAGTATGGGTAGTCAAGATTGTTTTGTGATTTGAAAACTCTCGGCAGACAAATGTAGATAAACATAAATGTCTAAAGATCTGGACTTGAAATAAATCAGGAATGCTTTGTCACTGAAAGTGTCATAAGAATTATACAGTTTTATTAAAAGGAGTCAGAAAAACAGTTAAGACTGGTTCATTAAAACAACCAGTACATAGAAGAAGCTGTACAAGCTTATTACCTCATTCCCTTGTCCTTTGTGTTTCAATGCAATTAAGGACTATTAATTTTATAAAAACAGTTTTAGGAGGACATAAGTAACGACTTAGAAACAGCTCCCTTTGTAAATACTCCTCTAAAGGAGGTCCAATGACATAGAATTATGAACTTGACAGTGGATAAGTAAAGGAAAAAAGGTTTGACAAAGGTCGTTTCTCATTATGGAAGTTAAATATATTCTTTCTGCTTAATGTTTTTTGTAGCTTAATTATGTAGTATTTTCTGTTATTAAAGAAACATAAACAGAAATATGTTATTGCTTTCTCATTGACTTTTAAAGTCAGTGATATATTAAACATTTATTAAGTTCATTCTTTGGGCCAGAAACTCTACCCTACTGAAAAATGAAAGATTAATATGATGTAGTCTCATCTTTTAGGTAATTTATCAATCTGAGAACATAACAGAATATAAGCAATTATGCACATTTGAGATGAATAGTTCCAATCTTCTAAGTATAGAGACACAGAAGAGGAGTACAGGAAGGGAGAGTGGAACCATGTGGTGAAATGGGTGGGAAAAACTTCATTGGAAAAGGTGCTTGAGCTAGTTTTAAAAGTTAAACTCTTGATTCTCTTAATTTTTAACTCACTCAGTGAAATGGTTAGTATAATTTACTATGGGCCCTAAAATACGATAAAATTTAAGTCATAAGGAATTTGGTTCTATGCTTCAGATGGTAGAGGGTTATATACTTCAGCCCTTCCTTTGTCAATATGCATCTTTTTGTCCTAGTGTTTACATTTTCACCTCTCTTTTGCTTAATAAAATCATGATATTGATCTAAACCATAATATCAGGTTACTGAGTGTGATGACACTGTGACAAAGAAATGAACACTATTATGAAAACAGCATTTTCTTTGAGAAGAAAGGGAGCCAAAGAGAAATATCAGAGTTCTTGAAGGACCTTGCATTATCAAGAAAATAGTATTCAAAATTACACACACGTGTCAACAAGGAGTAGTTTGAATTCTAATATCTGTACATAATCTGAGTCATAAAGTATATGGCTAAAAATTAATTCTAGTTTAGAAGCTCTTGTCAGGTTTCTGTGAAAACGTTCGCAAACACATTATAACATGAGGCGTGTTGAGATATTGCTATTACTGAAAGTGGATTGTCTTTGCAGTGTGTTCTTCCTCTTTCCTGTCCCCTTCCCCTCTTCCTTCCCCTCTTCCTCTCCCTCACCTCTTTCCTCCTCCTCCTTTCTTCATTTCTTTTTTTCCACCTTTTCTTCCATCTTTGTTTTCTTCCCCCCTCTCTCTTTTCCTTTTTTCTCCTTCCTTTTTCTTTTCTTTTTCGCTTCTGCCAGACCTGATCGAGCCTTTCGCGATGTCCTGCACTGAAATAGGATCAGACTGTGCTTTGCCAGACCTGCCCCCTCTCAGTGTGATTCTGATGTATTTATTGCCTAGGCTGTAGGGCTGCAATCTAAGCATGGAAAATGAAAATATTTTGTACTTCAGATTTGGAAGTTTTATGTTTTACCTCTGCACTTGTTCAACATTAATTAAAACAAAACAGAATAAACAAAAGTTCCCTTTTCTAAACATTCAAGCATGCATGCTTAGACTATAATTTACCTCTTATTACAGCCCATAAGATTTTCAAGAAGTGATTGAATTTAAAACTGGGGACTGCTCATAACCACTGTTCAATAGTGGTGGTACAGAATTCATGTGAACCTCATTAAAAGCTTTTTCTTTCACTAGTGATTAATAAATATGTCAGTGATAAAAATAAGTTTTCTTTCATATCAATAATATAAGTTAATAATTTTTTATAAAACAATTTAGAATTATTTGAGGAGCAAGGTTTGTTTCATGGTAAATCATTTATGCATTCAACAGAGATATATTGATCATCCTCTATATTCTGGATGCTAAATGCTAGTGGTCAAAGATAAAATTCATTCTCATTCAAGATCTCATATTCTGCTGGGGCACTGACAGAAACAAGGGAGAAGTATATCTGTGAAAGTAATTTCAACATAATACGATATGTAGTGTGTACAAAATGCAGTGGGACATAAACGTTATCAATTCTATGTGGGTGGGATAGAAAAGGCTTCAAGGGACAGTGGTTTTAGGTGGATTTAGTAGAATTTCTTAAGTAGATCAGGAAAGAAGGGCCATCCTGCCCTGGGGATAGATAACAGGTGGAAATGTACCATTGAGGTGTGAGGGATCACTTGTTCTTAAGGGAGCTCCAAGGAGTGTGGGTGGGGCCAGTCAGGGCCTGATGGGGTGGGAGGAGGACGTCAGTGGGGTTGGAGAGGCAGCAGGAACCAGCAGGCACCTGGCTCCCCATGGAGATTAGGTCTCATTACAACTAGTCTTTCAAGAGTCGCAGGAAGGGCAGTGATGACAGACTCCTTTGCTCTTTAGAGGAAGACTATTCGGAAAAGATGCAATAAATATTGGGCAGCTGGGTGAGAAGTTAAATGAAAGCTGGGAGAGCAGTGTGAGGCCTTTTTGGTGCCCTAGTAAGAATTAAGAGAAAGACAGAGGAAGAATAAGACAGGGGCTTCTGGAGAACCTTGTGAATTATTAGATATGAAGGCAGGAGAAGAGATGAGTGACCTCTACATTTCACAAAATACAGTATTGCAAAAAAAAGTGCTTGGAATTATTTAGAACAATGCTTCTTAAACATAAAAGTGCATATGAGTCACTGGGGCTCTTGTTAAAATGTAAATTTAGCTCAGATGTTTAGGGCAGGATCTGAGTTTCTTCATAGTTAACAAGCTCTCAGGTGATGCACAGTGGCCAGTCTACAGACCACACCGAGTAGAAAGGGCCTTGAGCGCCAACTTTGTCGAGGACAGAACTAAGTGAAGGGCTGATGTGCCTGGATTCACATTATGTGTGATGAAGGAGACACAACCAAGAAAAGGAAAAAAGTTAAACTCTTCAAGAGAAATGAGAATAAGGGTTCCCAAACACATATGTTTCTCACCAAGAAATGGGTTCAGGAGTTCTTATCATCAATTGTTAACAAAAAATGATCCTTAAAACTTAATCTGCTTTGAATGGGTTTTAAAATTTCTTATAAATGAAGAAAAGTTGTAGTTGAAATTTTATCCTGAAGAAAAGATGAACACAAATAAAATAAATGATCTGATCTTATTGCGAGGATATATTTTGTCCCTAAAGAGATTTGGTTTTGCAGAACTCTTCCAGGACTTCCTTAATTTTCTCAGAGCTTCTCTTCTGCCTTTGCTGTTCAAATCATTTTGTTTTGGAGGCCTTTCCATAACTTCTCTCTTCAGTTGTTAGAGAGTAGAAATCCACCAGATGCTTTTCAGTAACGTCTTTGAATTGATCGGAGCAGTTCTCTCTCAGCCCGTCCGTCAGTTTCATGGAATCCTGGATCTTTCGCATGATTTTGATTAACTTCCATTATATTTGAATTGAATAGCATTAGGTAGTTGCCATATCCAAAAATCAGTAGCTCAAGGTGGATGGTACTCTTAGTCAGTAAGGGATATTTTAGTGGGATTTGAGGGGATTCAAATAAGTGCCCATGATTAGTAAATACTTCTGAGTTTTGATGGCTGTCGCTGTCTTACACAGCTTCCCAATGGCAGGACTTGGGGAACACATACCTGGATAGCTATAATTCAGGGTTGACTAGAGACTTAGACAGAATAGATGGCCACCCACGTACTCTGATTTTGGGGTCGGGTAGAAAAGGAAGAGAAGGATGATGCTTTCTGTAATTTACTCATTTTATGGTAGTAGTCTATTAACTATATCTAGGAAGGTTGATGCATTTTATTTCAAAAGCTGTAGAAATTTAAATGTATTAATTTGATTGTGTTATACCCTCATCTGTCTGGGAGGGGATAGTCAGGTACTATCTGGAGTTCTGGGAGCTGCGTGAAGTTTCTGGTGTTACAGTCTCAGTGAAGGCTCCGTCCGGGTGGCCCCAGAGCCCCATGGATGTACCAGGGAAATAGAAAGTGCAAACACAAGGGGAAGCCTGGAAAGTTGCTGACTGGCAGTTGAATGAAAACAAAACTACTGATGTGATGGGTGTTGGGAGGTCAGGATACCTTGATTTTAGTCCTGATTTTTTAAAATTTAGCAGCACGGCACACCTTCATTTCTTTTTCAGCTCCAGTGTTCTCTCACTCTGTGTGTTAGTGTTAAGAGCATGGGTTTTGAAATCATGTAGATCTGGGTTAGAGTCCCAGTTCTGTCACTTAATCTTTGATCCTAAGTTCTTTTCTGAACCCTATTTTACAAAATTAAAGGTTATAATATCTACCGATAGAACCCATCTGATAACATGAAGGACATACCTCTAGCCTGACAAAATTAGGCTTAACTTGTTCCACCAAGAGAGATTGCACACCAGAGGAACCATGGAGCATCTCACCAAGTAAAAGAACAAACAGGGTTAAAAATAGGACTTGGGGGAAGGATGGAGTTTAGACAATATCTAAATAGAGCGGAAGTTTGATAATGACAAAAAAGAGCAAGGCTCTGACCAAAGGAGTTAACATTAGGACTGAGTTGAAAAGTGAACTCTGGATTCTGTTTCCTTGGAAACTACAAAGTTAAGATGAATGTTGAACATTATGTCCAAAAAACCTTTATCTGAAGTTTTGCACCTGGATTGAAAATTGAGGCTGCTTCTCAATGTCAGAGTGACTCAGATCCTCCAAGCAAGAGTGGGCTGTTCCATTTTTACTGATCTGATTTCAAACAGTTACATTTCTGATAATCTATGATTTCAGAGAACAAAGTGTCTTGGCACTACATCCTCCAGTAAAGTAAAAAAGGCAGTATTTAGAGGTTGACCTCATAGGCCTATCCTAAGAAAACATTGCATAGGAAGTCCTGAGCACTGTGCATGTCCTATAAGCAATTATTACTATTATTATTACTACTAGTAGTAATAGTAGTAGCATTGCTTAGCTGTCCTTTCACAAATAAATCTCCCCATGGTAAAATTGGCTGCCGAGCTAAATTGCTCAGTCTTCACTTACTCAAAAGCACAATTTTTAAAACCAACCAATAACAGGGATGGACTCCAACGCCTTGACCTTAGGAGCCCTGTGCTTTGAACAGCGGACTGGATGCAGCACAATCACTTGTTGCTTTGAAAATATAGATTTCCTGGCCTTACTTCACCGGAAATACTATTCAAAGGCCTTGAAGTAGAACATGTATTTTCACTTTTCTAAAGCTCTGATTTTAACTTGTAGCCAAGTTTCAAAAACGTTTATATAACCAAATGAATGTGAGAAAGCATCATCACAGTGTGTATGTTATTCCCAATGGTTAGGAATAAAGGTTTGGAATATCAAAGAATGTGGCTTAAAGGTCACCTTGCCCAGATTTCACGAAGTAGTAAGATGCACCCTGTAACATCTCCGAGACGTTGATTTTTCAGCTTGGGTATTTTCAGCATGTGCTTCGATACTGGACATTTCCAAATGTGAGTAAGTCCTTGTGACCACTCATATTCCACTCACTGTCTTACTTCTGCCTTCTACGTACCAGCTGAGAGGTCTACTTCTCTCCGTTGCATAATGGCCCTTTAAAATATCAAGCTCCCTAAACCTGTCTTTTTCCAAGAAGAATATGCCCAGACTTTTTGACTATTCCTCTTATGACATGCTTTCAGGGCTGCCACCCTCCTGGTTATTCTTATCTGGACACACTCTTGATGGTCAATATTACCATGCTCAGAACAGAATGAAATTCTCTGAAATACTCCAGGTTGGTCTGATCGGCCCAGATCAGAGAAAAGTAAAAAGATTTATCCATACAAATGATGGTACATTTTTTCCCTTCCAGGATTCATGAAATTTATTGCAATTTAAATAAATTATCCTGTCTTTAAAGAATTATGATTATAACTGACATAAAGAAAACATTTTTTACTCTAACCCAACAATTGCTTTATGTTAAAGTCAAGTCCAGTGGCAGAGAACATGCTAACTTTGCACCGACGATAATATATATCTCAGTGATGAATCAGGTTAACATTTTATCTTCAGTCCACAGGATGATTTAAGAGACATTGTATTTTTAAATCCTGCTAAGGAGTCACTATGCTGCATTTCCCGAATAGCCGTTGGCATCTACGGAGCATTTCAGTCTTACGTTTTGTGTCTCCAAGCACCTTCCCACTTCAGGAGTGGACTGAGACTCTGGGGAGAACAGCTTAGAGGCCACCTGTGCCTCTTCTGTTTTATGGCTTTGAACTTTAGGTTCAACTTCAACTCTCTCCCTTTCTGCCTTACTCTAACAAACTTAAACATGTTGGATTAGTGGATAGATATTGGTTAATTCAGGAATGATGTCAATATAATGTGACTTTACATTGGTTCATATATATCTTTCTAAATTATTAATATTTTGCACCTAAGGTATCAGAAGTAAAGTATAATTTACACAGCTGAACACAGCAAGCTACAGAGTTATATAGTTCTTTATATCAGTGGTCCTCAACTTTTTTGGTACCAGGGACTGGTGCTCCTATGAGAATTTTAATGCCTGATAATCTGAGGTGATGCTAGCTCTGGGGAGTAGCTGCAAATACAGATGAAGCTTCATTCGTTTGCCTGCTGCCCAGTTCCTTATAGGCCACAGACCAGTGCCGGTCCCCTTCCTGGGGGTTGGGACCCCTGCTTTATATGATGACACTTCACCTATTGCCACTTTTCCTGACTTGATGTGAGCTTGCACTTTGTATGCTCTGCTTGTGGGACCCCCAGATTGTGCCTTTTGCTCTCATCTCTATAGCTCAGCAGCCTCAGTAGATCCTTACATCCCCCCAAATTTGAAGTTGCCTTAAAATATTCTTGAAAATTAAAATCCTATATTTACTGAACTATTTTCTTATTTATTAGAAACTGAGATTTTTTAACTGTTAGTTTGCTAACAGTTATTATTTTTGTTAATTTTCTAACAAAATTATATAGGTTTAAGTGGTCTGACATTACCCATTATCCTACAACCCTTCTTGTTTTTAATGAATAATTTTGGAAAACAATGTTTTCTTTTATTTTCTTTTCATGATTAAAAGTACATCAAAAGAAGCTATCTAGACAGTAAAAAGACAGCTCACAAGACAGAAGAAAACAGTTGCACATTATATATCTGATAAGATTCTGTTATCCAAGAGTATACAAAGAACTTTTACAACTCATCAACAAAAAGACAACTAAATTTTAAAAATGGACACAAATAGACCCTTCTCTAAAGAAGACATACAAATACTCAATAAACACCCCAAAAGATGTTAGATATCATTGTGATATAAATGCAAATTAAAATAATAGTGCGATACCCCTTTGCACACACTATAATGGCTGTAATTGAGAAAACTAAAAATAACTAATGTTGACAGTGATGTAGAGGAATCGGAACACTTAAACATTACTTGTGCAAGTGTAAAATGGTGTGGCGTCTATGTACAATAGTTTGGGATTTCCATCCTGCAAAAAATTACCATGTGGTTCAGTAAATTCACTCCTAGATAAATATCCCCCAAAACTGAAAATGCGTTCAAACAAAAACTTACATATGAATCTTCACAATTGCTAGAAGGTATAAATATTTCAAATGTCCTTCTTAATTTGTAGTGGAAGCTAAGTAAGCAATTGTGAACTGTTATACGAGGATTCTTTAGATTGATAAATTTATGAACGTATTTAATAATTTATAGAAATATATTTGCTCATAACACAAAAAATTTTTAAAGTTTTACCTAAAAACCTTTTATTTTATTTGCATCTACTTTATTTATTCATTAAAACACTGAGATTTCAGGCACTTATTACCTGAGCTATTTTCTTGACACATTTTTTAATATATAACATGAACTTACTTTTGTAAACAAATGTATTTCATGTTAATAACAAAAAAGAATGTCTGTTTAATCAAACCAAACTTAAGTTAGCTTTAATAAGAAATATTTTACCAGGTCATATGATCCAAAAAACTTTGAGGTTAGTGTCTGTTTTATTTCTTGATGTATATAACTGATTAATTACTTTGAGCCAGTCAAACTAGTAATGCCATTCAAAGATAGAAAGCATCTTACCAGTTTTGAAGATTTTCCATTTCCAAGGATCCCTGGTTTTGCTTGACGGCAGGGCTTTAATAGCGGCTCACGTCAGTAAGCCTCTTTGTAACGTAAGCAAGGAAGCCAAAGGCCTCCATGAAGAGAGTGCAAAGGATGCAGCCATCACAGTCCCGAAACTACACCTCCAGCGCCAGAGAAAGCACAGACCCTCTGTACACAGGTGTCAGGATGAGGGTGTGCGGACGGTGTCTCGGTCTCCCACAAAATGTGGGATGCATCCAGCTGTGAACCCACTAATTCGTGGCCCTGGGCAGGCGCTACTGGAATGGGATTTTTCTAGCAATATCAGGAAACGAAGGTTGAGATGACAAAGGCCCCTAATGACACAGTCCCCTGAGAGCTGGTGTGGATGAACAGAGACTCACTTAAACCCAGTCTATTCGCCTGGCCACCAGGTGCAGCCTGGTAATTGCACCTTGTAGATGGTGGAGACCAGGGAAGATAAGTTTACTGATCACTCAGCCAAGCTCTTAGGAAATAGAAATGAAATGGAAGGGAAAATCTCATTGGCTTTTAAAGAGGGACCCACATCAAAGTTTGTCTCCACAGACGCTGGTCTGGAGAGAACTGAATTCCCCAGCCATTGAAGCCAGCTAGAACAACAAGCTTACAGGGAGTCGGTTCCTGTGTCCTGTCCCTGTGGTATTTCCTTCTTATGACAAAAGACGCAGAAGACACACAGACAGAAAAAAATGACCACCTCTGGGAGGAAAGACTCAGTAAAGAAAAGCTATGAGTTGCTAAGTCTGAGTAGCTAGCTTCACAAATACTATTTTATGCCACTCTCTGCCTGCGGAAGTCCATGATCTCTCAGCTGCAGCAGTTTTTAGATGCTAGCAGAGTCATAGCCATCGGTTCTCCTGGCCGGCTCGCCAAAGCTGGGGACATATGCCGGCGGTGTCGGGTGTGCCAGCGTCTCCTCCTCTGCAGCAGCTGCATGGAGAAGCGGGGGTTCCAGCCAATGAGCTTATCCTGCCCTCGGTGCCGACCATTGGGGAGGAGAAACTTTACCCTCAGGTTTCTCCTGCCTACTCCAAAGTGACAGTACGTGGTTAGCACGGCTTCGGTTCTCAGAATCGAGAAGGTTGTTTGCTTAAGTAATGGAGGACCTTTCCCTCCATGGCGGTCCTGCAGCGGTGCCACCCAGGTGTAGAGTGGGCAGAACGCACATAAATGTGCGGAGTCATGCCAGGTCATGCGAGTGTGGCATGAGGGGTCGTGCATGGTCAGGGGGAGTTACGTGGGGGTCCTGCAGGGTGGAGACCACCACCCTGGTGCCCTCTGGCCCAGGTCTGGAGCCCAAACATGATATTTTCTTTAGAAATGTGTACTTTGCATTTAATTTTCAGGGTGATCACTACTACTCTTCTAACCAGAACTGGTTTTAGGAAGGTATGGTTTGGAGGGTTTTTTGGGTTTGGGGTCCTCTGAACCTCACTCAACTCAATGCCTGTACCTCCTCTAACTCAAACATTTGGGGTCACCTCAACACCGGTGCTAATATGCCTCACTAAATGTGAAAAACTAGTGTCTGAGTAGATGACACGTTTCTCTCTGGAACTGTAAGCCACCTCATACCACCACACACATAAGCGGGCCCATGAAAACAGTTTCTGAGGACTTCCACACTTCTGTCCCATCTCAATGACACCTCTAGCCCATTTCACTTGCTCTTACCCATTATGATTTTGCTTTGTCTTTACTCCTTGGCTCTAATTTTTTTTTAATCTCAGACCTCCAAAGTTGATCAGTATTTCTGTCCCCTCCATGTATGGAATTCACTTTGCCTCTCCTCAGGTGTTTGCACCACGGGGCTTTCTGCCTGGTTTCCTGTTTATCGTCTCTTCCCTGCTCCAGTTCTAAGCACTGTGGAGCCTTCTCAACCAGGTTAATTTTTCAGCCCTGTGTAGTCCACAGGAAGAAGTTGATTTAGAAAGTCTCTGTAATGGGAGCACGTTTTGCAGGCCTTTTAGAGTCACTATTACTTTCCAGTAAGTCTTTGCCTTTTCAGTCTTTATATCTACAAAAGCAAACTATTTATTAGCACAAGCCCAAAGTGGAATTCAGTCTACACTGCAGACTCCCAGGCCTTTGGTTCTTCTTTTATGTTTTATAGTGTTATTTTATATTCTGGTAGAGTCTCCAAGTATGTGATATTATTCTACATGTAGGAGGATGTTAGTATAAAAGGTAAAGGCACATTAATTCTTTCAGATCAGTGGCAGGTCATTCAGGAGTGTTTTTCTGCTAGAGCACCATATAACAACTTCTTACCCTAAAATCATTAATATTTATCTTAGCATATCTAACAGCCTCATAAAGTCACAGCCTGGGCAAATCCTGGGAGACACTGGCTGTGGTGCCATTAGTCCAAGGCTGACAATGCTCCCATGACTCAGAACTGGTAAGTTCAAGGACTAGTAGGTCTAAACAGGAAACCGAAGTATTTAATGCTATTAGATTTGCTTTAAAAAAGAAAGAGTTTTAATTAAAGGCTTTACGAATTCACACAACCTTTCTAGTTGGCTGACTTTATTCGGTCAGAAACTTTCTCAAAGAGAAAGTTACTTCAGTGATTTGCCATTATATGTAACAACATTGTTTGCGTTTCCATGTGCACACAGAAGGGGAAAAAGCAGTCATATTTCATCAGCTTAAGAAATCCGTCAGTTCATAGGGCACTAATGACCATTCCTTCATATATTTAAAGTACAGCCAGATGAAATAAAATGTCCCCAATTCCCAGAAAGTTGTTTTATTGGCCAAATGTATCTAAGGAAACACTATATGTTTGGTAAATATAAATTAATATGACAAATTTATTTCTACTTAAAAAGTGTAATTGCTCTTTTGGAAGTCGAAGCTCGGTACTATTTTGTCCTAGTCAGTAGAATCACTGATTTGTATTAAAATTATTTTCGTGTTGGTATTAAATTGAATAAAACTTTTTTAACTATATCTTTTTTCTATTTTACCAAAATTAAATACTTTCAATATCATTGTTCAAATACTGTAATTTGCATGTTGAATCAATAAATAATAAAACTTTCAAATACATAATGCCACGTCTCTTTAGCTTAGAGTGATTAGTATCTTAATTTAAATGCTCGACTTCATAAAATCATAAGTAGTAAAATGTCACAGTATATTAAGAAGGTAATCAGCATTTTGAATTCTGGTTAATGGTAATTTAAAAAATAGCTATAAAAGAACGTCGGGGAATCAAAGAACATTTAATAGTACTTAATGTAAACTAAGTAAATTATGCAAATAAACATTCATCTATTCATATTATGTTTTTATATATACATTTTGCATAAAACAGTTTTGCAAGTTGGGTAATCATTGAAATGCAATATGTAACGATCACTTATTCAAATATTTGAAGTTTTTTTAATAAATAATAAACATAGCTCAATACTGGAATATAGCTTCACTAATTTTAACTTGTGTGTATGTGTGTATGTCTGACTTAAAGTATTTATTTGGCTTTACTATGTGTTGTGCTTTAGAGAAAACAAGAAAGAATATTACATTTTGATGATGTTAGAAGATGATACCATTCTTCAACAGTCAAACACTTGGCTCTTTGCTGACATGGCAAGTGGTACTTACTGGTCTCCCCTTCATTTAGTCATGGGACAGCGGTATGACAGCACCTCGAAAGCTGCACTTCTGTTTACAATCCCTTACTAGCAGTGGTATTGCTGATAATTTACAACAGGCTTTTGTGTTTGGTTTGTATTGTGAAATCTATTTTAATGATGAACAGTTGGAGGCCAAGAGAGGTTAAAAACACTGTCACATAGCAAGGTAGCCTCTTATTCTTCAGATCTGGAAATTGTAGTTACTGGTAATTTTATTCTGTGTGATCTCCTACCACTACAGCATTTTTGCTGTTAGAACTTCATCACTAACCTAGAAACGATAGACTGCCATTTCACTGTCACCTGGGCAGCTGTGTTCTTAGCAGTCACGGAGAGGACTCCTGAGGGTGGTCATGGTCCTGCAGCCTCATGGTGCTCATCGAGGGATCTAGACTAGAGGATTATTCCTAACCCTCTTCGGCAGTATTCTTTTCTTTGAAGGAGAGTGAGGTTCATAATTGTCAATCCCACCATGTCAGTATAACTCAGTGATAAAGAGCTTGTAGTCTAGAGTCAGCTGGGCTTGGGTATAAATTCTGGCTCTGCTACCCAACAACGGTGCACTCCAAGGAAGTTATTTAACTTCTAAACAGCTATTTACTTTATCTTTTAATAGGAGTAAATACTAGTACCTAGCTGATAAGGTTATTGTAAAGATTATTATAAAGTAACTGACCAGCTAAAATGCTTAGTGCAGTGTCTGAAACATATTAAACAGTATTAGTTGTTACCAATATCAGTATTCTCATCATATTTTTTGAACAGAGATACCCAATTAATAGCAGGTAGTCAATGAATAATTGTGAAATTTTACTTGATCAATTACAAAACAATTGCTTTACCTTCTCCATATAATGTGGATATTATCTCTTTGCACCTAGACATTTAAAAGATCTCTGAGATGCCAGTAGCTCCAGGGATGTTGCTCATTGCCTTGAAAGTCTTCTAGCACTTATCAGTATTTGCCCCTTGCTGACTTCCCTGTCGCTGGGCACAGCAGTGACCTCATTTTTGTACCCCGTTGACATCTCGAAGACTAGTGAATGTGGAGTTGTTCATGGTTCAGCAGCTACACACAACACATGGGCCTCTTGATACTAGTGTGGAGTTTCCAATTTTCCATAAAGGATATGTAGTATAAGGCTTGCCCCAGTTACTAAGTTTCTGGATCCTCTGTGCTCTTCAATACTATTTCCTTCCTCTAGAATGCTAGTGCACTTCTCACCCATAAAAATTCAACTCAAAGTTTGTTTCTTCTCTGAAGATTTTCTCAACCCTTTCTCTTCAGCAAACTGGGGAAAACGGTGATTCTTGCAGTGATTCTCAGTAGAGGTAGAGGTAGCAAAGGTCAGGATTACCTAGGGAGTTTTTTTAGTATTCATATGCTGCCCGCTCCCTACCCCCAATGCTGTGGCAATGAGCACAAGAATGTGTAATATAATTTTTTCCCAGGTACTTCTAATAAAGCGTCCACTCCTCCCTCTTCCTATTGCCCCATAGAGAAGCACTGATTCTTGATTTTATGCCTCTTTTACTGCCTGGTTAAGGTGCAGTCACATTCTTTTATAATTGCTTATTTCTATATTTGTCACTCCACCAAATTTTCAAGGGCTTTTCACATTTTTAATCTCAAGAAAGTATATCGCTACACACCTGATGGAAATGACTAAGTATGCTTTTATTCTGATACATGAATAAATAGATTTTGGGACCATATTGCTTATTTCATTGTTACCTGACTAGATATCTCAAATAGAATAAAGAAATACATATTAATTTAGTTCTAGATCCAAATAGAGTAAAAAACAGTATGAGTATTAAAGTGCATCTACTTTGTTACATAAGAAAGCCCCCAGGACACCATTTACTTTTACTATATACAGACTTCTAAAATGTTTAGTTTGCTAATGTTCTAGCTGACAGTAAATTGAATAAAAAATTTGGATTTGGTTGGAATCTTCTGCAGAGAGATGCACCATTAGCAAGACTTGAGAGACTAACAGGCTATCAATAGACAAAAACCCTAAAATAGACATCCTAAAATAGCTGTGTTTTAATTCAGCAGCAAACAACTCTGTAGATACGTCACTCAAGAATAGTAAAAACAAAACAAAACAAATGCATATTTATAATCATTCTAAGTTGTATTAAAATGTTAAATTATAATACACTGAAAATAAAATGAAAATATGCATTGACACACATGGAATATATATTGAAATTAATATGTTGAAAATAGCGAGGTAGACATGTTCATAACATAATGTAGTACATGTCGCTGTGGAAGAATGGTGGGATCATAGGGGAGCTGCTCACTTAGCATTGAGTTATTGAATGCATTAGAGGTGATAATTAAGCTGGGCTTAAAGAATGTATGGCTTTCTGTGTAGCATTTCACAGAAGTAAAGTCAAAGGCTCAGGACAGCCTGGAGTGTTTGGAGGAGGTGAGGCGTTCAATGTAATTGAGTCATAGAAAGATGAGGATTAAGGATGAGTAGGCAGAAGTTGAAAAGAGCTGGAAAGACTTGTAGGCTATCCTGAGTAGGTCCGAATCAACAGTGTTGGCAACAGGGAGA
>NW_011888787.1:12754370-12756459 GCF_000151845.1 Pteropus vampyrus | reverse complement strand
TACATGTCGCTGTGGAAGAATGGTGGGATCATAGGGGAGCTGCTCACTTAGCATTGAGTTATTGAATGCATTAGAGGTGATAATTAAGCTGGGCTTAAAGAATGTATGGCTTTCTGTGTAGCATTTCACAGAAGTAAAGTCAAAGGCTCAGGACAGCCTGGAGTGTTTGGAGGAGGTGAGGCGTTCAATGTAATTGAGTCATAGAAAGATGAGGATTAAGGATGAGTAGGCAGAAGTTGAAAAGAGCTGGAAAGACTTGTAGGCTATCCTGAGTAGGTCCGAATCAACAGTGTTGGCAACAGGGAGATAGCAAAGCAAATGTTTTAGATTGATTTCTTTGTTTTGTTAAAATAAAATACAAAATGGAGACCAGGTTTGAAAATTCTCTGAGCCAACAAAACCAGTTAAGCTACATAAGAAACCTAATATAGCTTACCCTGCAACACAAGAAAACTTAACTTGGGTCATTGTCTGTATATATGCCTCAAAAATCAGAAACGAAACCTAAACCTAAATTGTTTTCCAAAAATGGCATAAGGTAATACTTTTAACCAGTCCCTGTCATTTGGAGAAATGCCAATGCTATCCCCAATCATTATAAAGAATAAAGAGACACTTCATTTTCACTATTTAAGTGTTTCTGTAACAACATGCTTCTGAGCCTCATTCCACTGTTGGTTTGAAGACTCTCAGTTTACGAATTGTTCTTCTCTGCACAATGAACTCTTACAATTATATAGATGTGTTTTCATTTCGATAGTTTCTGGATTCTCATGATTCGTTTTAGTCAGAGAACTCCTATGAATGAATAGAGAGTGGATTTGGTAGAGTGACACATTACGTGGCCCTGGCAAGCAGTCAGGAAAAGTTTTTTTAAAGACCTGAAAAGGGCTAAAGACAGATGATATACTCAAAAAGTTATTTAGGACTGACTGGAGTGGAGAAAATCAAGAGGTGTTTACAACTCCTGAGGATGACCCCCTAATGGAGAGAGGGAAGTCCAGAAGAGGCATAAGTTTGGGCAGAGAGAAATGCATGCAGCTTTGAACATGCTAAGCACGAATGACATGTCAGTGGGACATCCAAGTAGAAATGTTTTATAAGGAGAAATAGGAGTTGGAGATTTGGAAATGTGTTGGAGCAGAAGATTCAGATTTGATCACTGTCACTCATGGCAATGGGTGAGTACCACTGAGAAAGGATATACAGAATGAAAACAAAAAGATGGTTATGACAGAATTCTGAGTTTGCATCGCTCTAGAAATAAGCATCAAAAATAGGGTGAGCCAATGTCAAAAGAAGCAATGTTGGGAAAGGTTGGAAGAGGAATAAGAGAGAGTTTTGTCTTATGTGCCAAGGAAAACATGTCATGGCATCAACAATGTCATGTGTTGCAGAGAAATGGAGTAGAAAAATGCTTATTCCATCAGTGTAGAGGCCACTCATAACTTTAGTTTGATCACCTTGGGAGAGCCAGTCATCTAACGTGTGCAGACGGAGGAGCAGGTGGGAACATCAGAATGTAAACAACAGTGTTAAGTTTTTTTTTTTTTTTTTTTCAGAATTCTGACCATGAAGGAGTTCAAGGGGAAAGTCTGATGCGGTTAAATGATGTCTGTGAATATTCTTTTGATATACAGAGAATTTTGAGTGATTCTGAAATTTGAGGTTTTTCAACAAAGTTTCTTATCCTGTAGTTCATTCAGCTGTAATAAGTATATGTCTGTTTGAAGTAAGAGCTATACTTTTCCTTACAGGGAAATTGTTTTTAAAAATGAAAATTACAGCTTGCTTTTCACCTTTTAAAAATAGTAAGTGTCTGCAAAAGCTATTTATCTCTCTTCCCTGGAAAGATCTCACTTGTTCTAGTTTAATCTCATTTTCCTCAGAAGTTAGACTTTTCAAGTTAAATGATGATGAATGATAATTATTCTTAATGAAACCTCAACTTGGCATCAACAAATGGAATGGTGTTAAAAAATGTGATATCTGATTACTGTATTTTAGTAGTTAAGATTAACATTTTGGTACTTTTTAGAAATCAAAAGCTTTGTTCTATCACTTTTTGCTTTTGTGTCAGCTCTATTGA
>NW_011888787.1:12735473-12754320 GCF_000151845.1 Pteropus vampyrus | reverse complement strand
CTTACAGGGAAATTGTTTTTAAAAATGAAAATTACAGCTTGCTTTTCACCTTTTAAAAATAGTAAGTGTCTGCAAAAGCTATTTATCTCTCTTCCCTGGAAAGATCTCACTTGTTCTAGTTTAATCTCATTTTCCTCAGAAGTTAGACTTTTCAAGTTAAATGATGATGAATGATAATTATTCTTAATGAAACCTCAACTTGGCATCAACAAATGGAATGGTGTTAAAAAATGTGATATCTGATTACTGTATTTTAGTAGTTAAGATTAACATTTTGGTACTTTTTAGAAATCAAAAGCTTTGTTCTATCACTTTTTGCTTTTGTGTCAGCTCTATTGACGATTATCTCTAGAATCTTAGTGAGTACCTTATGAAAAGTAAATTCCAGAAAATATGGAAAAATGTAGTGATTTTCAGCACTTTTTTTAAAAGAAATAAGGCTCATTTTAATTACAATAGAGCCATAGGTTCTACAGCTGAATGAGTACCTGGGTTACATGGTCATAGGACACTCAGAAGCTGATAGCTGAAAAGTTATGCTTCAGTGAATCCTGGATACTTTTTAGATTTTCACAAACTAAGAGAATTACTAAAATAAGAATACATCTCTCCAAATATCATCATAAAATAGAATTCTTTCAGTACAAATAAACTCGAAGGACTGAAAAATACAAATGTGATAATAGAAATATGGGCACAGGAAGAGTGTCCGGCGTCCTGTTACATCCCCTGCAAGTGCCTCTTCGTTGACTCTTTTTTCTGTGACTATGTATTCATATATGGAGATATGATAAGAGGGGGAAACATCAGCCTCAAAAAACCCCACAGTGGCTTAACATTGTATTCCTTCTGTTTTGTACATCACACTTTATTTTATAAGGGGGAAATTGTCTTTGATATGTCAGATTTGGGTTTGTAAAATGATAGGCTAATAAAAATACAAGCCTTTATATTAAAAATAAAAAGAAAATGCAAATATTGTAATCATATAAGTCATTTGTGGAAGTTCTATCCTTTCTCACGGCAAGATATTTTAATGATAAATGTCAAATTGGAAACTTTCCTTGCTTTTTATCTACTCATATGTTTGAAAGGATTAATTCTTAGAGGCTACTATGTACACACACACACACACACACACACACGCACGCACGCACACGCACACGCGTACATGTACACAGAAGCAATTCACAGTAATTTTCCAACCTGTCATACTCTCAAAAATAAACACAGCCCAGAAAGAAACCAGAAGTTCTATAGCACCACGTGGGGTCCCTTGATTTAAAAAAAATAATAATGCCAATACCTTATGTTTCCTCTTCTAGCTTTCAGAGTCCTCTCATTGCATTCTGAGGTCTGTGACTCTGTGAGGTCTGTAGTGTCCTCTTTGAGGAAGAGGAGTGTTTCAGGATGTTGCAACTTCTCCATGGTTAGGAATAGTGTGTACTAGATCTTGATATTAAATTTAATTCTTCCAATTTCTAATGTATTTTTCTTCCGTAGTTTGAAAGAAGAGTTGAGTACAGACTCTTATAGCCACATGTCCCGGGTTCAAATTCTGTTTGCACTATTGACTTGCTTAGTCAAGTTACTAGTAGATCTTTTTCAGTTTTCTCTAATGTAGTATGGAGAAAATAATGGCACATAGGGAGTTAATATTTTAAATGACATAATAATTGTTCAGTATTTTAATTTTGCCAGACCAGTTAAAAACCTGTAACTATTAACTATTTTTATTTCAAGGTAATTTACATTTTATTTATGAAAATAAGTTGTCTTCAAATTTATGATCTAGCAAAGAGAAAGGATCTTGATTTTTGAAACATAATATGACTTCTCTGATCTTTAGTTTTTCATTTCTTCCCTTCACCTACATCTATTAGTATGCGTAGGGCTGAGATACCTTTATAGTACTCTAATTCAATTAGTTGGAAAAAATATTTAGAAGTTTTCTGAATAAATTTTTACTATCAATGGTGGTTTTAAAAAATTCCTTCTTTTCTGCCTGTTGACCACATGGTTTTCAAAGACTAATTTTATTTTTGAACTATTCTACCATTAGAAAGTAAATAGATACACGTCAGACTAACCCAGAAGGAAACCAGGGGTAATTTCAATAAAGATTTCTTGAATCTAACGTTGTCTCCACCTCTAATATGCGATGTTACGTTGACTGTACAGCTACCACTATCTATAGCTAGGGTGAAAGGTCTGATACATCTCTTGATAATTTTTGCATGTCCTACAGTCCAATAGGCAGCTGTCACTATGGTTAATTTCTTTCTTGTATTTCCACTGTATAAAAAATGCTAATAATAAGGATGATAACAGTGACAAATATTCAGTAAGTGTCAAATATCAGGCACTCTATTAGGAATGTTGATATATACCAAGTAATTTGGTATATATCATTTTGATCATTGCAGAAATTAAGTGAGGCAAGTGTAATTATGATATTTTACAAATAAGGAATTTGAGGCTCTGCAGTATTAAATACGTCACCCAGGGTCACACAGTACAACTGCTGGTATCCCATCTCCAGTGTTAAAACTGTTGTTTACATTGCGTTGTGACACTGTGTGAGGTAGGAATGAGAGGAGACAGCAGATTTTCCACATGTCTGACTTTAAGAAATAGGGACAGGAATACCGTCATACCTTCCCAACTGCTTATATAGTTTCCGACTGGAAATTTCTGGCTAGCCTGTAAATTTTTCCCAGTTGATTTAAGTCATGAGCAGACATTATCCTGACATTATTGCAGAGCTCTAAATCCCAACTTCTCTTATTTGTAGATTAGACTTTCTGAGTCACAATAACTGAGAATCCCCTCAGGACTAACAATTTCCTTAAGTAGAATTGTTTCTGACCTCATAGTCCTGGGTGAAATCCATTTAAGGAAATTAGTTTATGAAATAAAGTATGTAATTAAATTCAGCATTAATGAAGAAAAATGGAATGACTGTATTCACCAGAATTTTTAAACAGATAATCTCTCCTAGACTGGGAGGAAAAGTTGGTAGCTGGTGAGCAATCTGAAAAAGCAATTAACATACATATTGTATTATTAACATACATATTGTAGTTAAATGATTCTGTATGATACTATAATGGTGGGTAAATGTCATTATATATTTGTCAAAACACACAGATTATACTACACAAAAAGTGAACTATAATGTGAACTATGAACTTTAGTTAATAATAATATATTGATATTGGTTCATCAATTGTAACAAATATGCCACATTGTAGTAGGCAGCCTGGGCTGCCAAAACAAAATACAATAAACTGGATGTCTTAAACAGCAGAGATTTCCTCTCACAGTTCTGGAGGCCAGAATTCAGAGGTCAGGGTGCCAGCGTAGTCAGGTTCCGGCCAGAGCTTTCTTCCTAACTGGCAGATGACTGCCTTCTCATTGTGTCCTCACATGGTGAGAAAGAATTCTAATGTCTCTTCTTATTAGGAGACTGATCCCATCAGGAGGGCCCCACCCCTCAAGACCTATTAAACCTAATTATCTCTCCAAAGCTCCATCTCCAAATACTGTCACAATGAGAGTATGACATTTGAGGGGGATGCAGTTCAGTCCATAGCATACATTAATGCAAGACGTCAGTAAGGGGAAATTGTGCCCCTGTGTGTGGTGGGGAGGTGTACATGGGGACACTGTACTCTCTGCTGAATTTTTCTGTAAATCTAAAACTGCTCTAAAAAATAAAGTCTATTAATTTAAAAGTTTGAAATACACATTCTAGGACACAGAAAGAGTTCTGTGAACAAACGTAATTTGTATACAAGAGGTGATCATTTATAATCTCTATATTGAAATTTATAAAACACTTATTTCAAATATTCTGTTTTTTTCCTGTCATTAAAGCATTTGCCCTTACTGGAAGCTTATGACAAGACCCCCCGAAAATGTTTGCATGCGAGGGAATTGGAAAATATCATAAACTCTTATACCTAACTTTCAGTAGTCTAGCAAAAATAGTCTTGCCAATTTTGAAATTGCTACAAGGAAGAACTTTGACACCATCACTTAAGTAGTGTCATAAACTAGATTTTAGTTGAATAGCAAAACAATGTAACTTTGCTTGAAAAACAATTTGTGCAAAAACAAGAAAACTGTTTACATAAATGACTGATTTCCTCATGCTAAAGGGAATTTATCAGAATTCTCTGGCATGCTCAGTGTTGCTCTCCTAATTTATTTACTGTATTTCAGATTAAAGGCTTTCAGAAGTAACACAAAGAGGTTGTAAATATTTAAAAGATGCTGCCTTAGATCAGCAATTCCTAAGGTTCTCTCTGTTTAAAGTTTATTTTTTCCTAATACTTAAAATGAAGATTGGGATTGCTCATAAATATTTATTTCATGAATATCTTTCCATAGTTCTCTTCCTGCAGCGGAAGCCACCTGCTCTGAGTAGCCTTAGCGTTCAAAGTATATTAGGGGGAATTGGCAAATGCTGGAAGGCAGTGGTGCCAAGTGTTGGATGGCTTCTTGAGCTCCCGCCTCCATGCATCAATTCCCAAGGTACCTGGGCAGTGAACGCTCTGAGAGACATCATAGCTGCCGGGCTACTATATAATGGCATACCCTTCTAAAGTGCTTTTACAAAACTTAAATTTACAAAAGCATTTCTATATCCTCTGCGATGAAGAGTGGCTAAAAAATAAATGTTACCTTCACAAATTAGGGCAGTCAAATAACTAACTCTCTTGTTTTCTTTGTATTTGTTTTAGGATGAAAACAGATTTAAGCCAGCCAAAGAAATAATTTTAATGTTAAAATCACAAATTGAATATTGTCATTTATCTAGTAGTTTATTAAACTTTTATATTTTGAATTTTCATTTTTTTCATAATAACCATTCTATCTTAACTGTGTATGTCGGTCTTAGGAGACTGCCTGGTTTGCCTAAAGGTTTCAGCATCAGCTGTAACAAATTGTTGTATCACGTAATTGCCTTTCACATTGCCTTGTGAGTGGTAGCATCCTATAGTGGTACAGACACGGGATGGGATTCCATATCCATCTCTGTCTCCCTCTTAGGTGTGTGGCTTGAGTTAAAATCTCAGGTTCTCATCCAGTCTACACAGTATCTGAAATATATTTGTTGATGAATGGATCTTTATTGAGCTGTTTGGAAGAACAAATGAGCTTACATGTGAAAGTTCTTGGTGAACAATAAAGTAGTTTGCAAAGATTAGTTATTAAATAGTCAGAAAATTGAAATATTTTGACTGGTAATCAGTGGTACGAGCCATGGTTATTTTTAATCTGTTGATAATTTGATGCAGTCTATACATGAGCCAAAACCTTAAAATTTTTCAAGTCTCCTGTTCGTGTAGGATAAAGCCCCCAAAATGACACCGTTGTAACTCTTTAGGGAAAAACTAGGGCCCTTTCTATTTATCCATTTTCTTCTTCCATCTTGACAGACTTCCTAACACTGGTTCTGGTCCCTTGACCTCTTATTTTATAAGCTGACACTCAAAATGCAGAACATGCATTTTGTTCTGGTTAAGTATGTTCAGATTTCATTGATGCCATTATGACATCTTAAAAACCTGGTTTTTCAAAGAGCTATATTTCCAAAATAACATTGGTAAATAAAACAAAAACATCATCAGAAGTTATTTCTGTTTATTTTAATGTCTGTGAAAAAATGTCGTGTAATCATTTTGCTACGTGAGGGAGGAGGGAATGATAAATGAGTAAAACCTATTCTGGGCTTGTAGTTTGCAGTGCTACTTTCAATATCAACCTATTTTTTTTGTTAAATGCCAAAAATAAATCGTGGTATGTACAATCTACTAAAACATGATCTAATTTAAATATTTTAAGGTAAATTAGTTGGTGACATGGCACTTGAATATTTATATTTTAATGAAAAGCATATTCTTCAGATTTTATTTATGCAGCACATTTTTCATTAAAGCTTAGTTTTGACTTTAATATCATTGGTACTGAGTCTTAGAGGATTCTTCAGATTTTCTAAGAGTTTGCTGGATGTTTCTCCATTTAATAATGATGAAACTGATTTAGGATGTGTATGGCAGGTGCCATCATTTTAGATGCAGCTCAGAAGAGGAGAAGACCCCAGGAGCACGCTCATGAAGACAGCGTGAATTTAGGTGCCTTCTCCTATGGGTGTTCCAGAGAAACCACAACTAAATACAAGGCTTTTATTTCAATTCGGGACTATGAGCATCTGGAAGTTGATAAGTCTTTGGAGAAATCCAAAACTGGATTTTATACCTTAGAAGGAGACATAATATAATACCCAGAAAGAAAAGCCTAGACAGTATTTTCATGAGAGACATGATATAGAAGATTGTTTATTCCAAACTGCTGTGTGAATGTTCATATGCTCCATTTTGGGGTAGTGGCTGATATTCAATAATGGGTACAGCATACTTCTCCCCAGATTGTTCTGCTATGGATCTCATCAGTGGGAAAGGAAGCGGATTATATAGTTACCACGTGGAGCCCACAAAAAGCCCATAGGCATTCGTATATGTTGGTTAGCTCACTAAATTATTACACAGAAGGACGTTGACTGCCAAAAGCTGATACATTTGTATCCTGCATCAAATACAATGATGAATAATGGCACAATCTGTAGCACTGAGGCTTTAACACTGGCTGGAGATTGCTGGTTGTAGGTAGTGGAAATAATAGAGGTAAGATTCCAGTATCAACCTGGGCTCATGTGAGAAGCCATTACCTGTGAGCTACCAACATCGCTAGCAGAGGTGTATCTTCTGGGTCATTCTTTTGAGTAATGATAGCAGAGTTCTAGGAAGCAAGCTCATGATGGTAGCAGAAGATTGTACTGTAGAGCTTGAGAAAACAAAGCAGTCACAATCCTTGAAGAATGATTCAAAATTAGTCTCGGTCCATATTTGTGTTTTTAAAATTAGGTATAGTTGAATTAGTAGAGAAAAGTTATGCAAACTGCATTTAGATGGACCTCATTGTGGACTTTAATTAAAATATAATCATCGTCTCTCAGATAAATCATATGACTGCAAATATATATATGTGGTTTAATCATATTTGTTGATGTATTTACCAGCAATGATTGTGAAAATTCTGAGGAATGTCACAAAGAGATGGAAATGTGAAGGAGTGATTTGGAATGAGCTGAATTATCCCCTCAGCCTTGAGATTCTAACAAAGTTAAGGGAGAGCTATATAACTTCAGAAGATACCACAGGGTCCTGGTAGACTCTTGCTTCTGTCAAGGAGTAATGAGAATTTACTTTTGTCTAAAACACAATATATGGCTTAAAGTTTGTCCATTATTCACTATATTTTCTTTTCAGTTTTTAGTTTTCATGGTTTTTTTTTTTGTGTGCTACTTACTATACAACATAATTTGAATGGTGACCTTCCAAATTTATTCTTATTTCTTCCTATTCCTGATGATATCGCTATCTTACATAAATGAAAAACTTTTCCTTAAAATAATAATCTTCTTTTAATTCAACATTTTATCTCTTTTGCTGTATATTAAATTATTTGGTGCTGTGCTCTATATCATTTCTTCTTTTTATAAAACATTATGTTTGAGATTTGTTAGATATTTTATATATCTGTTTTGGATTTAATGAGTTGTTTTACTTTTTGATGCAATACACTGAGTCATGTTCCAAAATCCCTTTCTCCTATCTTTTATCATGACTGGAATATTACTAATTCACATAATAAAAGTAGGTTTATATAGAAGCCTGGACTTAGCTATGGATTGCTTGAATGCTATTTCGATAATACAGTGCTGAATAGAAAGTAGCCAGATATCCTATTTTGTATTAAGAATATTTTAATTTATACAAGACTGATGCAAAGACCATTTGGTAAATGCATTTTCTGAATTTCTTAAATAGTCACAGTCAGCAGTAGCATGAATTTGTAAGAAGCAAAAAGTATTTAAATATGAAATTTCTCCGAAATTATTTCCTTATTATAGAAAAAATAGTTTGTAGTAGAGGAAAAGACTCCATTTTTGGGGATAACTTCCATCCCCTAAAATCTAGAATTATAAAAAGAGCAGTTGATACAACACACATTTAGACCTTTTCTGTCAGAAATCCCATGGTTTTTTTTTTTCTGAACTCTTGTGTAAATATCTAACATCATGCCTAGTCTTCTGACAAATATGTAGAGATTATTGACTATTTCTTCACTGATTGCAACCAGTCATGAAACTCAGGAAAATTAAATCTATGTATATGGTTTCATTAGTTTTACATCTTACATAGAGTGCATGGAAAGTTAGATATGTGAAATATAATTTACTTGATTTTAAAATACCACTGAGTATAAGATGCAACATTAAGATTAATAATATTTTTGAAGAGAACTATATTAAACAAACATTTATTGTAAAATAATCCAGTTTTGGAAATGTTGTATCCAAAAATTTATGGATGTGAGACTCAACAAAAATAGCACAATATCATTTCTACTGCTAATATTGGTGGGACACATAGATATTTCTTTTAAGAGTAGAGGAGCTCTGTCAGTTCTGACGTTACTATGAAATCATGCGCTCAGCATCCACATATATCTTATTAGGGCGACCCTGAAAAATCCTGAGCAAACCTTCAGTCAAACCCCCTTTTGCGCCTGTGTGATCCCCAATCAGTACAGCCTCCTCATCCCCCAGCCCCGGTCGCCTGTGGGGTGGTCATGCTCTGGCACCACGACAGCTCTTGGAACCTGAAGAACTACGTTAGCTGTAGGGACAACCTTGACTTAGTAGTTGGGCATATCCAAGACAACAGAATAGGTTATCACTGCTGGAATAAATTAATCTTCAAGCAGCAAATATTTCCACTTCTAGGTGATGGCGTGAGTCTTTCAGACCTTATTAAATACTGGATAATTGTAATCTAGTCAAATATTTGGATAATCTGAGAATCTGATTTAATAATAACCTCTACCAATAAGTTATTAGTAATGCATTAGTTTTCACAAAGATTTAGCAAAATTGTCTTCCTAATTATTCTGGTTGAACTCATGTCAGAATCCTGCAGAGGATTTTTGGTGGGAGAGCATATTACTTCTACCCAGCTCTCAGAATTTAGAATGGTTAAGCTAGAAATTTTAAATTTTAAATTTAATCTGCCCCATGAATCAGTAATTTAGTATGTAAAATATGCAGTTCCTTGTTGGGCTCAGGCAAGGCAATTTAAAACTTTTGTGGAGACGCAAAGAGGAAATTTTGAAATGATTATTAATTTTTAAAGAAATAATAACATACTTTATCAAGTATTTCATATAAGGAAGGTACAGTATGCATAACATGCTAGTTATTACCAGAAGAATATATTAAAATAAAAGCAATAAAAATAAAATGTAAGCACCAGAGGAAAAGAACAAAAATATTGATGACCCATTGACTACTATTACAGGAAGCACAGGTTGATGTGTTTCTTAATATTTGGATCAGTTTCTCTCATATAGTATTACCATTTTAAATGGATTTGTCTTTTTTCATTTAGGTTTACAAGCCCATTCAGAGCTTTTATGGTGTGATAAATAATAAAGGCCAGTATTTATATGCATTAGATCATCTACATTAATGCCAATTTCATTTTTGTAAAGTCAAGCATGGTGCTTAGCTATTAAAGAAAGTAGATGTTAGTGGCAAACTTTCTGATGAGTATATGCAGAGCTGTGTACATTTAATATTCATTACTAGTGTTTAAAATTTCAGGTTTGGTGTAGATATTGCCAAACCTGAAAATCATGAAATGTAGTGATATTTCACTATGTTTTAGTTAGGACCATGTGAAATTGTCATATTTTAAAGATATAAATGTTGAATATGGTCAATTTCATATGGTTTAACCTGATCCTTATTTCTCTCCAATTTTCAAATCTGCCATTACATGCACTGTAGATAATAAAACTAAGCACACTTAGGACAAAACTTTTTATATTTTTCTAATGTATAACTAATCATACAAAGTTCCCTATTAGTTCAAGCTATATATATTCAGTGTTACTGCTGGACAAGAATGAGGCTACCCTGAGTGCGACTCTATTACTTTTGGTAATAAACAGTTCTGCAACTTATTTTTCTTATGTAAACTCTACAGATGTACCAAGCAAGAGATGTACTGGCTCTGGCCTCAGTTCTGTACCAGAATTCCTAGAGAAGCCTGGGGAGGGGATGGAAGTTTTTGTATTAGCTCAGTCTCTTCTAATAATAGGCTGGTGAATATTAGACCTACAGCAGATAACTGGTCACATATATTGTTCTATTCAAAGACCATCCATAGAAGCTTCATAGCAACTGATAATAGACTTTACCTTCAAAGTTGCACATTTATCTAACAATCTTTCCCAAATTTTTTTTCCAAATACATTTTTTTTCAGAAAAAAAGTGGTCACTTTTTACTGCAGAAAGTTGAAATGTTTACAGTATGTTCACACGTCTTTCTTCCTTCCTTTTCCCCACTCACTCCCCTCACCTTCCCTTCCCTCCCCACCTCTCTTTCTTCTTTTTATTTCAGTGTGTAAGGCTAGTAAGATAAACCAAGTAATTTTACCTGCTCATATTTTTAAAATGGTGAAAACTCTACATTGCATGCAAAGTGTAGCAACTATTTGACTAATGTCCAAACCTTTCCTCACATCTTTGAGTTGCTCTGAGCATTATCCTGGCCTCAGTAAAGAAACCACAGGGGCCGATAGAACCCTACAAAAGATAGTCTGTTGATAAGCACATAGTTGTCTTCCCTATGCAACCTCTAATTATCTAACAGATTGAAGATAGTTATATTCATAATTTTCTATCATTTTTATTCATAATATTTTTGGTCTAGATAACAGAGAAATAGGACTTGACTTTTATCAAGTAGATTGTATGGTAGATTGTACATTGTGTGTGTGTGTGTGTGTGTGTGTGTGTGTTCATTTGTTCGTTCATTCGTTCATTCATTCATTCATTCATTCATCCATACTACTGATGAACTTAAATCCCTGAATCCTTGATCTCTCTTACAGGTGAAAGGATTTTTAAAAATTGGCTCTTAGTGAGCCAATTTTTGGTCACTAAGAAAGCTGTCAAACTGACAAGGAAGAGCATGACCAATAAAGCTCTCTTCACTTTTGCATCAAATAGTTTTAAATATGTTTCCAGAGTCAGTTAATAAATGATATCCCACAGAGAACCAGAGATCTAAGTGCTCTACTAGTGAGATGTCAGAAGGGAGATGATTACTCTATTATTATTTGATATTTTGTAAAACAATCTCTTTTGAGATGTTAGCAGTATGTACTGATACCTATAAAGTGATAGGTATATAAATTATCTGGTTTATTAAGTTGGTGTTGATATTTAGTACAAGTAATTCAAACTGTTAGAATACTTTTTCAAGTAGATTGACTTTTATTCATTTTATGCTGTGTGAACTCAGAATTGTACTTTATCAGAATGTGTCAATATTTTGTATTTTAAAGAAAGTGTATATAGCATAATATATAACTATGTTAATATTTGCCTCTCTGCCATACTTAAATTCTCTTTAAGCTTCATTTTAAATGTGTTTCACAATCCAGTGACTGTAACAATAATACAAATTGTAACTGTATTCAACAACCTAAACTGTTTGTTCCATAACAGTGTAACTTCAAGCATTTTTAAGACAAATCATATGCATTAAAAAGACAGCTGCCTTCTTAAGCTTTCATTATCATATTTGAAATGTTTTCACCAAATGGAGATATAAATATTGTATATGATGTAGAAGCCCCTGGGGATCTCTTTTACTTAGAACTCTCAGGATTTGGAGGACATGACCACAGTATTGAGCTGTTTACCTTTCACAGAAAAAATAAATACAAATACTAATAGATTTAAATCCTCTAGTTACTTTCATTCTAGCTCAGGGTGGAATGACTAAGATTAATAGGCTCAGGGTTTTTACCAGTTTATCTGGAAAACCCTTTATGGGAGTCATCATGCCCTCGCATGTGCTGCTAACCTTTATTTCTAACTTCAATTAATGGGATTTATTTCTTCACCAGTTTTTCCCTGACCCTGAACTAAATTATCCTATTTGCTTATTTGTCTACAATCTGTTGTTTTGTTTCTGGTGGATTCTGCTACAACCCCAAAACTCCAGTTCAGTCTCTAGAGATAAATTATGCATATCAGTACACTATGACCAAATTACTGTTTATTCAAGCTGGGATTTTTGACTTTAGACTTATGTGCTATTCTACATTGGTAAATCTCAAAGAGATATTTTTGATGTTGCTTATGTTAAAGTAGACCTAAATTCCAAGCTGCCTTCATCATTTCTTATATTAACATTATATACTAATGAGAACTTAAAATCATTTTTTCTTCCATTGAAAGCTGTATCCCCTTTTTGTTGGGCTCAGATATGGACCTTTGACCCATATCAGGACACCTCCTGAAAAGTGTTGAACTGTTTGGCAAGGTCCCTGAGACAGTGGGGTTACAATTTGTATGATTCACTATTATTAGGTTTGTAAATTAACTTAATGGGTCACGAATAGCTTTTGAAATTGAAAATAGAATAGCATATCAGATTGAATTTCATAATTCTTATATTTGCAGAGTAGGAGTAAGAACTGTGAAATTTTCAGTGTGTGTGTACGTGTGTGTGTGTGTGTGTGTGTGTGTGATGCACACATGAGCATGCTTGTGGTAAATGTATTATTTACCCTGGTTTGTGTTTGAAAAGTTTTAAAGACTAGAAGAATATTTCTTAGGCTAGAGTCATCAAACGGACCCATTTAAAAAGTAGACAATAAATTAATTTAAAAAAGTAGGCAGTAATAATAATTGACATTGTTTACTTAGATTGACTTTTGTAATATAACATGTAAAATGTACGTGTAATAAATATGTGTAAAGATTAGAAATACATTTATTATTCATTTTACTCTTACATAATTAAGAAGCCAAAACTATGTACAAGTAAACATTTAAAGGTAAAATAATAAAAGTTATTCATTTATTTATTTTCTGATTTTATTTTTATTTTAAAATTTTATTTTTTTAAATAATAAGATTTAAATTGATAAAAGTAAGTGGTATAGGCAACTGCTTTCTTGAATTTAAACTGATTAGATTGGGTTTAATAATATAAAGATATGTTAGCATCTTTTAATTTTCATTTGTTGTTAATTGTATCTTTGAAATTTGAGAATGGTATATGATCCTTGAATCACTACCCAGGTCATTGTCATTATTTTGCATACTTACCATGACACTTATTGCTAATGAAATGCTATAAAACTGGTATGTTCTAGAATGTGTGGCTGCAATTCGTATGCTCACAATTTGCACACGGTCATGTGATACTGCAGCTGTGCAGGGTTTTCCTTTTGTTTTGTTTTCACTCAGCATGCTTACGTACTCATATGATGTCTCCATTCTCTGATCACTTTTTTTCTATTTGAACTAATGAAAAGCTTTGTTTTATATTATTTCTTGACTTCCTTTGTCCCTCCCTGAGAGTAAATACAGTAGAAAACAATAAAACAAAGGTAAATACAAGCAGTAAAATCCTGGATCAAAACTAGGATAAAAGATGGTCACAAGGTGATCCAGAACATAATTGTTTTTAATTCCCTTTCAGCTTATCTTTGCAGGAAAAAACACAAAATTTAAAACCTTTCATAGAACCTTGAAGAATGTATTTGTGGAGCTCAAGAAGTCCATAGACCCCAATGTGGAAAACTTGCCCTAGAGAATTTTTTCAACTTTTTTGACTGCAGATGTGTTTGTGTATCTGTGTGTTTCTGTCTCATGTGTCCCAGTTACCCATAGAAGAGTAATCTGTGCTAACAAAAATATTGAAAGAAAAAAATAACAATGCATGAATTTACATGTTCCAATTTAACAACACTATTATTCTAAAAATATATTAATCACTATGAAAATATGCAATAATAGATACTACTACCAACACAAGATAGCAATTATTATGTCCTTGTAAAAAATGTTCTGAAACTTATTAGAATTTCAATAATTTGTATTTACATATGTACACAAGCCATTTTACAAACCATTTTGTAAAATGGTTAAGTATTATATGGTAGAAGAACAATTAATTACAATGTTAATTAAATTCTTCCTAATTTTAATTTATGAATGACAAAATAAAATAACCTCTATTAATTTTTTAGCAAGTTACTAGTATAGCCTTCAAATGACCATGAAAATGAAAACCAAAGGAAAGTATATGAAACTAAGTATTTTTAAAAAATCAGTTCATAGCCACAGGAGTCCATATACATAGTGAACTATATATTAGGAAACACTGCACTAAAAGTTTAAGTATAATATTAGAAACAGTTATAAATTTAACAACTTTTAGAGAAGGTAAAACAAGATTGTTCTACATTAAAACATAATATTGACCTGTAGTCAATTAGTTCTAGTTGTGAGTAGGAATAAAGTTTGTAAGACCATAAAAGGAAAAATAAACTGTTTCTAAGTCAACTTTCTGAAATTTCTTTTGAGATAAACATTAACAATTAATACATTTCAATTGAGTATTGACTGAGCTTGAAAAACTGTTATGTGTCTGAAAGAAAAAAAAAATTGTTTTACTCTTAGGGATTGATTTGTTAGTTTTTGGACAGGAAACAATTTTCAAAGGAAATGAGTCACCTTCCCTTAATATTTATCCATATCGAAAATATCCTTAGTTTACTAAAAAAAAAAAAAAAAGTGTTTTAGAGAGGTTAGTCCATATTTTCTGTTTTAGAGGATGATTGAAAAATATTTAGTATTTTTGAGTGTTATGTAGGGGATAATATCAGGTGTAATATCTCATTTCCTTCTTTGTCAGAGATTTTAATATTGAACCACATTTCACTATGTCCTTAGTATTACTTTACTTGGAAAAGAGCACATTTACTTCACAAGAAGGTTTTCCCTTAGACTTATAATTTAGAAATAACATCCCTATTCCAAGACAAAAATACTTCTTAACTATGTAATATGTTTTTAGACTATGTAGGAGATAGGGGAAAATAACAGAAAAGTTAAAATATAGTTGATTGGTATGTTCAAACTGAATAACAATTTCAAAATGACCCTTTAAAGAAAGAACTTGATGGATGAGGATGTTCCAGTTGGGAAAAATTAATGGCAATTCTGTGTTCTTTGGCATTTCTGCATGCTAGACACAAACAAATCTGCTTTTCCATTTTGTAAAGCTTCAAGGACCACAAACAAATAAATACTCTTAAAAAGGAATGATTTAAAAATATTTCATGACAGTTTAACCTCTAAGTTTTAACCTAAGCTAGAGATTCTTAGGCCATGATTTTTTTTTTTTTTTTAAATCGAGTTAATATGACCTGGTTCAAATACTCTTCAGTGTGCAAGATAAATTGGAACATTCAGTTTTTGGAAAAACTCTTAAAAAACCCTTCCCCACTCCAGGATGTCTTTTGGAGCCTAATCGTAATAGCATTATTTTTTGCTTACAGTTGGTAAAGCACATTAATGAATTTAATCTTCATAAAAACCTTCTGAGATGAGTAATATCTCTTTTTGATCAATCCGGAAATTAAGGAAGTTTAGCAAGGTTATATTACTCCTCCAAGGTCATATGGCTAGTAAGTGGCAGATCAGGATTTGAATTTTGACTTATTCCAGACACATGCCATAACAGCAGCTTTACTTGTGAAGTGATTAGAAGTTTAGCAATTACAGTGGATGATTACGTGTAATTCTAAATGATGTTCGGATCTGGCTTCTGGATGTTTTGGTGATTACATTTAATACTGAGTGATTTGGGGAACTAATTTATATCAGCAAGAATGCATTTCTAATAAAGGAAAAAAGATAGAATTGGATGATAACAGGAAAATCCTGAACATTTATCTAATTAATTCATTCAGCAAGCATTTATACAGGAGCCAATAGAGTGTACAAAGGGAAAAGGCAATTATATTAGGTATTTATTGCTGTGTAACAAGTACAGCAAAATGTAGTTGCTTTAAAACAACAACCGTTTATTGTCTCAGAGTTTGTGTGTGTCAGGAATTTGTGTACACCTCAAGTGGCGCCTCTGCCTCTAGATCTCTCACAAGGCCGCAATCAAGGCTGGAGTTGTGACTACATCTGAAGGCTCACATGGGGCAAGAGCTGCTTCTGAGCTCACACACACGGTTGCTGGCAGGATTCAGCCCCTCACAGGTTGTTGAACTGACAGTGTCATTTCCTCACTGGCTATTGGCCTGAAGCTGCCCTCATTTTCTTGCTCTGTAGACCTATTCCTAGGGCAGCTCACAACATGACAGAAGGAGAGAGAGAGAATATAGCAAGAGAGAGAATAAGAGCAGGTGGAAAAGAGAGGCTGGGGTAACAGGACTGCGACCAAAGTCTTTTTGTAACCTCATATTGAAACTGTAATCCTGTCGCTTTTGCATATTCTGTTCGTTAGAAGGGAGTCACTAGTTGGGGTCTATATGCAAGCAGATAGGATTGCATAAGGACATCAATACCAGGTAGGGATCTTTGGGGACAATGCAGAAATACCTACCACAGCAATTAGTATTTATTAGTTGCAGGTTACCATTTGCATCTGAATTAAGAATCTTGCAAATTAGCATATCTTTATCTCATGAATTTATTTGACTCTCTTCAAAGGAAATAATTCTATTCAAGGATAATTTTTAATGGCAAAAAAAAGAAAAATTTAATTTTCAATAAAAATGAAAAAATACATTTATATATGTTTGATATGTAAATAAATAAAACTTAGGAATTTATATATGTATTTTACTTAACACTTATATATTTCTTAAACTTCATTTTAGTCTTTGTTCTAATATTAGCTCCTTAGAGAGGACTTCTCTATCCTAGAATCTTAAGTTGTGTCGTAGAAGTTGAATTGTCACAAAAAATTTTAAATCCTCTTTTGAAATAGTGTATTCTCTTACTCTGCTTTTCCCCCTATTATTTATGATAGCCTGACATTACCTGTGAATTTACATGTGTGTTTGATGTTTCCCTCACTAGAATGTAAGTTTCAGGATGGCAGGAGGTTTCTCTGCTTTGTTCATTCTTGTGAACCATTCATCTAGACAAGCCAATGGACATGGACTTAAATATTTACTGAAGAAACAAATGCAATGTATGCACAGAGTGCTATTGACACATAGAAGAAAAGTAACTAACCAGCCTGCAAGCCCATCACATGTTTGATCAGGAAAGTTTTCCCAGAAGAAATAATGCTTGAGCGAAAACAAATTGGAGTTAGAGGAAGGGAAGGTCCTGAACTGATTGTCACACCAGTCTGTACATAGTTTGATTTTTCCGAGAAGCTCATGATCTGAGTGATTTGGAGAAGGCATTGAGTGGATTGTAGTTTGTCTGTGGAAGGCAAAGATGGGGAAGCAAGCAAATCGAATGAAAAGGCAAGGAAAAAGATGGGAAAATAATGGGCCACAGTGAAAGTGAAGCCAGGAAGGGGCTGATTATACAGAAGAAAATGGTAGAGTCAGTGGAGGAGAAGCTCAGTGAATTCAAAGGTAGGAGAGAGTTGAATTTTGGAGAGTAGGGTTGAGATATGCAGCATATTTGTGGTGGCAAAGTCAGAGTGGGTCATGGATATGGATAACTGTAGTGGGTTAGGTTTGATTGTTAACAGAATCTATTTTGAAGACATTTAAAAATATAAAATATAGATTTAGTGAAAATTTAGAAATTCCCTTCAGAAAGGAATGCCTATATTTAACAAATTATTAAACATGTTTCAAAAATAAGGTGAAATGCGATGAGCATTCATGACATTTTTGGATTCTCCATGTCCTTTACTTCTATTTTTCTTTGACCATATTCCTATACGTGTCCATTTTAACAATTCATTACTATTCCACAGAGCCTATTACATGATATGAGAGATATAAAGATAAATACATAGATAAATCTCTTCTTTTAATAAACTGGTTAAAAGTAATGCTAGTTAGGACAGGCAAACAACATTATAAGAAGTTTACATTATTTTGGACATGCAAAATAAACAGTTGTCAAAACAGCTGAGAGAACCAGGGAAGACTTCAGGAAAATTGTATTTGAGCAGCATCCTAAAGATTATATAGAATTTCATCAGTCACATAGGATGATGTAGAATTTCAGAGGGAGACAAAAAACGGAGAGAAAGCAGTGGAGATAATCAAATGTGGCAGGTACTTGTGGGGAAAATGAGCTGTCTCTGTGGAGATGGGATGCCCTCACATATGGAATATGGAGACATATACCTGGAAAGGGAAGATAAGCAAATAATCAGGCTACCGGTATTAGTGTTTGGACTTGTGAGTCTCTGAAGATTTTTCAAGGTGGCTAATGACATGATCTGCAAAATATAAAATGGATAAGGAAGCGGATTAGAAGCAGAAAAACCAAATAGGGGGTTATTGCAACAGTCCCACAAAGAAAAAATAAAAGCCTAAACTAGAATAATGGAACTATGGGTGGTGGAAGGTGTATGTGTGAGAAATGCATGATTTGTAGACCTGATAAATATTCAGTTGTAGGGGCAACTGGAGAGAGGACATTTAACATGACTCAGCTGGAACAATGGTGGTACGTTAACAGAAATAGGAAAATCAGTGGGAAAGTAATAGGCAGAATGAGTTTGATTTTGTCTGATTTAATTTAAAATGCTACGGGTAAATCAAAGTGGGGACATACGGTGTACAATTTAAATCTTGAGCCGAGAATTGAGGAGTGAGGCTGCAGTTAGGGATTCTGATTCAGGAATCATCCTCATGGAGAGCAGAGTCAAAAACTTCCCAGTGAACGAATCAATTGGTAAAGAGCAGAGAG
>NW_011888787.1:12716551-12735423 GCF_000151845.1 Pteropus vampyrus | reverse complement strand
CAAAGTCAGAGTGGGTCATGGATATGGATAACTGTAGTGGGTTAGGTTTGATTGTTAACAGAATCTATTTTGAAGACATTTAAAAATATAAAATATAGATTTAGTGAAAATTTAGAAATTCCCTTCAGAAAGGAATGCCTATATTTAACAAATTATTAAACATGTTTCAAAAATAAGGTGAAATGCGATGAGCATTCATGACATTTTTGGATTCTCCATGTCCTTTACTTCTATTTTTCTTTGACCATATTCCTATACGTGTCCATTTTAACAATTCATTACTATTCCACAGAGCCTATTACATGATATGAGAGATATAAAGATAAATACATAGATAAATCTCTTCTTTTAATAAACTGGTTAAAAGTAATGCTAGTTAGGACAGGCAAACAACATTATAAGAAGTTTACATTATTTTGGACATGCAAAATAAACAGTTGTCAAAACAGCTGAGAGAACCAGGGAAGACTTCAGGAAAATTGTATTTGAGCAGCATCCTAAAGATTATATAGAATTTCATCAGTCACATAGGATGATGTAGAATTTCAGAGGGAGACAAAAAACGGAGAGAAAGCAGTGGAGATAATCAAATGTGGCAGGTACTTGTGGGGAAAATGAGCTGTCTCTGTGGAGATGGGATGCCCTCACATATGGAATATGGAGACATATACCTGGAAAGGGAAGATAAGCAAATAATCAGGCTACCGGTATTAGTGTTTGGACTTGTGAGTCTCTGAAGATTTTTCAAGGTGGCTAATGACATGATCTGCAAAATATAAAATGGATAAGGAAGCGGATTAGAAGCAGAAAAACCAAATAGGGGGTTATTGCAACAGTCCCACAAAGAAAAAATAAAAGCCTAAACTAGAATAATGGAACTATGGGTGGTGGAAGGTGTATGTGTGAGAAATGCATGATTTGTAGACCTGATAAATATTCAGTTGTAGGGGCAACTGGAGAGAGGACATTTAACATGACTCAGCTGGAACAATGGTGGTACGTTAACAGAAATAGGAAAATCAGTGGGAAAGTAATAGGAAGAATGAGTTTGATTTTGTCTGATTTAATTTAAAATGCTACGGGTAAATCAAAGTGGGGACATACGGTGTACAATTTAAATCTTGAGCCGAGAATTGAGGAGTGAGGCTGCAGTTAGGGATTCTGATTCAGGAATCATCCTCATGGAGAGCAGAGTCAAAAACTTCCCAGTGAACGAATCAATTGGTAAAGAGCAGAGAGAGCTAAAAACGACACATCTTTGACAAGAGAGGTTACCGGTGGGAAACTGGAAGAGGAAGAGGAGCCACTGGAGACATCCAGGGAATGTTTGGAAAAGAGAGGTGAACGATGACGCTACCTTGACCTGGAAGCCAAAGGGGGAGAGATTTTAAAAAAGAGGACAAGACTCGTAATTAGGTCAAGTAGTAGTTTGGAGAGAATAATTTCAATATAATATTCAATAGACTATTCAGTAGAACAAGTCCATATTGAATCCTGATTAAAGGGATACATTTAAGGAGTAAATGAATTCTGAGAATGCGGAGGCATCAAGACATGCTCTATTTCCATAATATTGGCAGCAAAGTAGGGGAACAGATGGTGTGGAAACTTGAAATAGAGGCATGGCAAAGCGGAAATGAAGAAATGGAGCATATTTGTTATCCAAAGAGGGAGGAACTATGTAGTATGGAGAAAAAGACTGAAGGTGGGAATGGAACTAAAATGACCTAGGAAGTTTAGAGGTCAGGAGTACAGATTAAAAGAGAAATTGTTACAAGAAAGAATGTCACAGTCATCAGGTATACAAAGAGAGAAATGGAAATGCCAGAAATAATTGATATGTTAAGGGAACACCAGTCATTTAGTTCTAATCACATTATCAATAAGCAATAATGCCTACTATTATTTAGGGGTTACTATTTGCCAGGAACTGAGCTTAATGGTTTACTTGTACTCATTTAATCTTTCCAACAGTTCTGGGCCGTAAATGTAGAAAACTGTAAATGTAGAAAACTGAAATTTTAGAGAATGTAATTTCAGGGCTGTGCATCAAACCTAAGACTCTGGCTCCACAGCCCATACCCTTGACTACCATGCCTGGTGGGGGAGGTTGAGAATGTGAGTTTGGAAGGGACTTCTCAGCAGCCGTGGTGATTCACTCTGACAGTGTGACGCCATAATGTATTTAGTCTGGTTTGTGACTTCTTCCAGCAGAGTTTAGCAGCCTTAGGACAGAGAAGGTAGAGAATTTCAGGAATTGCAAGACAAATATTGCAAAAGGACAGAGGAGAAAATTGTGAAGTGAGTGTTGACATTCATTTGAAATGGCTCGCACTGAATCCCTTCTGGGGAGGAAAAGACGAGAAGCCCGAGAGAGCAGGCAGCGGGAAGCCCAGGGAACAGCCAAGGGCCTGAACTTTGAGAGAAGGACGAGGACAGATGCAATAGGTATGGGAGAATGCAAACCTTGGTTAAAAGAAGAGTTTCATTCTTTCAGAAATATCTAAGTGCCAACTAGGTGCCACAGTCATGAGCCCTGGATATTCAAAGGTTAATTAGACGTAGTTCTGCCCAAGAGAAACTGTTTAATGTGCCTGAAATCAAGTAGAAATGGGGGTCGCCGCAGTCATGGGGCTGAGGCATGTGAGACCAAGGATAGTCAGGAAGTGAAGTCTAGAAAAGTTAGACACAATATAGTTTCTGACTTTGCTATTTTATACTTGATTAGTGATGCTTCAGAACTACTTGCTTACAGCTTCTGTTAAAGTCTATGAATTCTCTCTTGTCCTATTGAAGAAAAAACAATTCTTGAAACTACTTTGTGAACTTAACGGTTTTATATGTTTTGATACATGGCCTTCTTAAGAGAATTTGATATCTGAAAAACTCTTTGAAATAAAATATTATAATATTTTCAAATGAAGAACAAATTTTTTTCAGGATATGAGAATAAGACATCTCAATTTCAATAAAACCAACCTTTTTTAAACTTTTCCCTTTCTATACGAACTGTTATTCACTAGAGAATACAGGCAATTGTGGAATATTTTTTTCTATTGTTTTAGTCATCATTATACTTTGCCAAGTTATAGTTCTTGATATTGTGTAGTCTGTCTTTACACATTTACATGAGGAAACTATTTAAGATCACCAAAAATAAATGGGAGAAGTGATTGAAGATGGGAGAGAATATGGTTGGGGTAAATTGGAACAGAACTTCAAAATTAATCATGTGAAGCAGGAGAAAAAAATCTTGACTTTATTTCAGTCAGGAGTTATCTATAACATTTAGCAGGATGGGAAATGAAGGGCCTTTCGTTCTTCATTTTGAAGATGCAGCTGCTGGCTGCGAGTCCTAGACTGAAACATGGTCCCCAATTCTTAGAACGAGTGGACAAGAATGAGTTTGTCAGTTTCTAACTTTTAAGTAACTTAGAACATATTGTTTATCCTTTAATACGTGGGGGAAAGCTAAATCTGTTTTAGCACTTAAATAAATGATTGATAAATACATGAAAACTGCACAACACTAAGCTGCGAATAGAATTGCCTTAAGATGGTGGCCAGTAGCACAATTCAGTGATGATAAATGACTCTTTCCCCTAAAGATTTTCTTCTTGGACAGTGAAAATTGATGGCAAACAAATTGAGGCAAGTAACTTTCTCCCTGTCACTGAAAATAACGTATAATTTTGGAGATCAGCTATCCAGAAAAAATGAAACTGCTGACATCGGTTCTCCTCCTACCTGTTCCCTACAATCTCCCCAACTCCGTCCCCCTAACACTACCCCCGCCTCCTACTGCCACCACCCTGGCAGTGTCTCAGATAACTCACCATCAGCATGTGGTGGATACAGACAAAACTTGTAGTCTGTGGATACGATGAATGTAAAACAGAAGAGGCCTGAGGAGGTATTTGTTAAAAATTTTCGTGCTTTGTTAAGATAAAAGCAACCTTTCCAAAAGTTCCCAAAAGGAGGTTTTGGGAGTGAGGCTGTGGCAACGTGATTTGATGGGTGTGTATGCATCACAGATACATTGCATATTTTAGGATTTTTGTTTTTCATTGATATGCCTTCAGACAGCTACTCCTACTCCTTATGTACAATCTTCCACTCTCCATGCCACATTTCTTTCCATATTGCAACACTTCAATGCCACCGTGGAGGAAAACACCTATCCCAGTTTTTAAACAGTGAGAGTAATCTGAAGACAACAGAACATTCATTGGATTGTGGCTGACTCCAACTAAACTTCCTGGAACATCAAAATCTCATTAAAAGCAGCCATTAAATAAGAATATCATTTAAGATACACTTAATGATGGACTCAGGCCAACTGTAATTTAATACTCTGTATCCAGCCTGGGTATGGGAAACTTTAACTCCCATCAGTGTTATATTGCCTAAAGAGTTATTACTCTTTAGATCTATTTACTTCTTGGGAAAAGCCAACAATTTACTCTGTAAGAGTTTCCCTGCAGATTTAAGAAACTTGTAAATTTCTCAGTGGCGAGAGATCATCAAGCTAACAGTCGATTTCCAGGAAGTAAATAAAGCCTCTGAAACTGCAATTGACTATATCACAAGGAGGAGGCACTATAAAAATTGTGATCACTGGCTTTCAGAATTGCGATTGACTGTTAATGCCTGAAGTTGCAGCTGCAGTCAGTATTTTTAAGACAGAGTTACTGGCAGCAGCTAGGATCTATAAGAACACTCAACGGTTGGCTAAAAGTTACCTTTTAAAGGTTTAATGAATAATTCAGAGCCAGAGATAATCCATCTCTAACTTGAGCAGAGGACTCTGGTTAGTAGAAGAACCAGGGGATGATCTGTTCTCCTCATATTTGTGTGGACTTTTTTCCGCTGTACTATCTGGTTAAATCAATAGTAACCAGTGAGAATCAAGGGAAAATTCATTCCCACATCTTTTCCGTTTTCTAAGTAGAGTGGGAATAGGGCTGAATTTTGAATGTCTTTTCCTTGAGGAGCCAGGGGAGGAATAGCTATATTTCCTCCTGTAAAGTGGAGGTGTTTCTTTGACTGTTAAATCAATTCTACAGCAACCAGGGTCTAAGCTCGCTTGGAAAAATGACTTTTATAGGCCACAGTTTCTTTTAATACTTTGGTGTTCAATACACTTGTAAAATACATCTGATTATTATGTCATTGCTAAGGTATTGGTTAAAACAAACATTCATTTACAAATGACATGGCCCTAAATTTAATTCAAAGCCTAACAATAGCGAGATAATTTAAATATTTAGATATAAATAGTAGATTTTAGTATTTCCATCTGTGAACTGCCTAGTAAGTGTTCTCATATTTTATCTTATGTGTTTTATATTACAAAAGACATCATCTTAGAGGTAATTTATTTTGGTGCTTTTATTTTACATGTAAGAAAACTGAGGCCCATTGAAGTGAAATAGTTTTCTATGATGAAAAAGATAAATGAAAAGCTGGCTTTAGGACATAGAATCCTTTGATTCTAGCTTAATAATCTTTCCATAATTATAAGTGACTCCTGCCATATTTACAATAAAACGATAAAGCCATGGGAAAAAAACTCATACCTTTCAGGTCGATCCCACAAAACTAGAACAAGAGTGAATCTCTTATTCTAAGCAATAGCAGCTTGCAGATGGAGATTATGCAGTCCTCTTTACAAAAGCTAGGCTTTTGACAGAAGAAATAGAAATTTACTGCAGTCTTTTGGAAATCTTGACAGCTAAACTCACTCAACTTCTAATGATCTTCACCACCATCAGTGACCAGTTTGAATATGACATATATGTGTATGTATATATGTATATGTATATATATATATACACATATGCACATACACACGCGTTTAGAATATGTTAATACATATCTGTATACATGCAAACGTGCATGCATATATGTATTTTTTAAACTAAACTAGTACAGACCTTTGGAACGCTCATTCATTTTATTCACATTTCATTTTTTCATATCTTAAGCTCTTTTGAAATAAAAATGTTCAGTTTTTTAACCATTTTCTGTGACAAAGTATTAAAAATTGAGCTTAAAAGGTAAATTTGACTGACATGGGAGCGTGATACAGTTATAATAGCAATTGAAGCCTTTGGTTTTTCTTTTTTTAATTTTGCTATGGGATCAAGATAAAATCATAAGCTGATTGATGTATTTAGACAATAACTTAAATATGGTGAAAGGGGATATGTCAAAAAAATTTAAAGTTCATCTCTGCAAACAATATAGTTAAAATACAGCTGTCCACATGCACAAATACTAATCATGTGTCAGTTATTAGATTCATTTATTAAGACTATTTCTATAACCTAAATGCAAAATCATCGTAATGACAACGCATTTCCTGCTCAGATAGTATTACACAATGGAATGCCGGTTTCAGAATTTGCCTTACTCCTGCTAACTGCTTGTCCTTACTCGATCTTATCTATGCAGACTATACAGAAAAATAACCCAGGTCACTATGATTTTGAGAGTTGTTTCTGTGGTTTTCATTAGCAGAATTGTAGAAGGGACTGAGCCTATACAGCAGGGCTAGCAAAGGGGCGTCTCCAGGTAGGTTCAAAATAACACATTTATAAATATTCATTTGAAAGGTGTTTTACATCACTTATCATTGACATTACTGCAATGTCAAAGCTTTTTTGGAACTTGTACCATCGTCTGCTCTAAGGTTAACTTCTAATAAAGTGGGGCAAAAGCCCTTGATCAATCTGGGACATTTTGTCATTACGTACTCTTTTTGCACAAGGAAGAAGGTCCTTGAGATCTTTAGAACGTTCCATTTTTCTTAAAAGAGACACTTGAAAGTCATGCGAAACAATTTATAATTTTGTCTGTGCCAAATGAAATTTTGTACATTCCTATTAGCCTCCACTCACATATTGCTTTATCTATATGGAGCCCTAAAATAGTGAAAAATTGTTAGATGGAAGTACAGTATTTAATATTTGCAAAATTAATCTACTTAGAATTTATTTTTCTCACCGATATGGAGATACAATTCAAAATCTAACAGTCAGATACCATTTATTTTTACATTGTGTTCTACACATTAAAAATAGAGTTGTCTGCATAATTTCATTTAATCATTGCACATACCTGTGAGGGAAGAACTTCTATCCTCATTTTACATGTGCAAAATATGAGTCTTAGACAGTTTAAATGATTTGACTAGGAAAGTGTTAGAACACCTCAATAGGCAGAATTAAATCCTTTCTCAATGGCCTTGCTTTTCTTGATTGTACTGTGTGTTGGCACCAGAAAAACATCTGTAACTAAAACAGTGAAGGCAGATATTGTGAAGAACAGTCCAGACTAAATCAGTAAATAGTGGGAGAGAGTAAATGGTGTGTGCTCAGAGTTCTTGAATAGCTTTGCACCTTTTGTTGGAAGAAGCTATAGACAGAAAAACTCGCTAGCCTAGGTGGTTCTTAATGGGGCAGTACTACACACATAGATGTATTTTGGATACCTATAGAGGTATTTTGGGTTGACACAATGAGGCATAAGAGAATCAGTCTGGAATGGAAGGAGGTTGTAGTGAGTTGAATGGCGGCTCCCACAAAGATAGGATCACGTCCTAACCTCTGGCAACTGTTAATGGTATTTTATTTGGAAAAAGGATATTTGTAAATGTAATTGAGTTAAGGATCTTAGATAAGATAATGCTAGATTACTCGGGTGGACTTGAAGTCCAATGACACGTGTCCTTATAAGAAACACGCAGACAGATACAGACACATAGAGAAGAGCAGGAGGCCATGTGACCATGGAAGCAGAGATTGGAGTAATGCAGTCGCATGCCAAGGCCTGCCTGGAGCCACTAGAATTTGGAATGGCCAACGAATGGAGTTGCCCCTAGAGGCTTCAGAGGTGGATACCTTGGTTTCAGCAGGCACTAGAAACTAATATAGGAGTGTATCAGACAATTTTTATGGCCCATTCCTACTTCGCCTACCTTCTTTCACAGCTATCATGGTAGATTTGCCGATTCCATTCAACTGTACAATATCTTTCACTCTGCCTTGGAGTTTCTCTGCTGCCACTTTTAGGAACCTATTCATAATCCTGTTGGCTTTAAGTGGCTAACCAGCGGATAGGCCATAGATCTTCCAGATCAAAAGATAGTCTAGATAGTAAAAAAATTTTCCTGGATATCTCAAGACATTTAAACGTCTTTGAAGACATTGATGTGGGCAGAAATTCTGTTTGTGATGATTCGATCCTAGAGAGAACCTTTTTTTTTTTTTTTTTTTGTATAAATAGAAAATGTTTTGGCATGCTTTTAATGTAAACCAAGTTTTCCAGGAATATATTTACCATGTAATTTGAAAGGAAAAAATGTATTTTGTTTGGTTTGGAACTTTACCAAGACTCTTTTACCCTTTTTTAAAATATCCACTAGCTAATGCAATGTATTTTCTTGGCAACAGTACATGAGTTGTCAGTATCACACATTTGGTTCATCTTCATTTATAATTTTCATACTTATGATTTTTATACATATAAGTGCAAACCCTTGGTTATTACCTAATTATGTCTTTTAATATTAAAAAACATATTATTCCATTACTAATACTTGTTTTATATACATCAGTTATACTACAGTTAGGTCATTATATTGAGTTTTTAAATTTGAGTGTCAGCAGGTTATGTTATTTTGTGTAGAGGCTGATAGGTTATAGTTTTCAAAGAATTGCTTTGGGGGCATTAAAAATGTTTCTAATAAAAAGGGTGTGTATTAGTTTGAGAAATGTTAACATCCCCTAAGAAAGGTAAATGTCTTTAAAGGCAGAGTTGACATCCAGGTGAAATATAGAATCATTCAGTAAGGTTCTTCGCACCATAGAAGCATGACACTCTTTAAGGAAGGCTAGACCAGGGCTGATCTTGATGCATAATATTAAGATTTTGTTTGTTTTTCTTCTTATCCCTTGTGCCAAAGAAGCTTCAACTCTGCAATTAAATAATCTTCTTTATCTACCACAAGCTTGGGGGCTTAAAATAACAGAAATGCATTCTTTGTTTATTACCTATCATGTAAAATACATTCTGAATGGATTATACAAAGTATAAATTTGGCCTTCCAGCCTCAAAAATTTATCAAGAACATGAAATGTAAAACATATATACATAAACTAGACTTAAAATCATGGTTATTTGTATCACTTTCCTGGCTTTCTTTGCTGGTTAATATTTTACATCTTTTTATGTTTTTTTTTTTTTTTTTTTTTTGCTAGTGTTTTCTTAGATTTTGAAGTCCTGAGGGCTTGGGACCATATTTAAATAATTTTCTTTATACAAACCCTGAAATATTAGTACTTTAAAATTCTTTTTGATGAGGAGGTGAAATTATGGCCTAAATCCCTGGTAGAAATCATTGCTATTTCCAAATTCTATAACTGCTATATTTAAAGTTTCTGAAATGGAGCAATTAGTAAAAACTAAGATTCAGTGACACCTTCGGGGAACTTGGAATTCCAGTGAGCAATTTTTCTTTGAGTCACATTCCAGAAAGGATGTTCACTCTGCAGAGTTGTTGGCATTGTAGTGTTAAAATATTTGAGAAGAAAATAGCACAATGGCATAGAACCTTATAAGAGTAATATTTTATGAATCTCGTTACTTTATGTGTAGCTGTCCTGTGAGTAGAGGCATTATAAATCTAGTCAGTGATTTACTAGGGAACTCAGGGGATATCCTTTGAACAAAACAGAAGCAAATATCTGTTAAATATAACCTTATTTCTTTTAAATTGCAGGCTTAATCTCCTGCAACTTAAAAGAAATAAGGTTATATTTAAGGAGAAAAGGGTGGTAGGACATTAGAATGGGGTTTTTACTTTAAACAAAATTAACTTAAAAGACAGGATAGTTAATACAAGGAGACCGAAACTCAATTCTGGAACTGTGAGTTAAGCCCTCGTGGCAAGTCCGGAGGCCTCTTTGGTGAAACAGATGAAATGATGGGAGTTGTGTGGCTGCATCACTTGCGCTTGGTACGAAGAAAAAAGATTTACTCTAAGGACTCTGATGACATGTCTACTTACTTAATTATAATACAGTGGAAGGAAAGGAAGTTAAATTAATGTGCTCTGGCTTTTTACTTTTACATCTGTTATCCAATTTTAACCTCATGACAGTCCTCCAAGGTTGTCAAGTGGGCACCGATCGTAATTGGGCACTTATTGTAAAGAGACAGTGATGAGCTCTACAGACACAGTTTCTATTTTGAGGAGCTAATGCAAAAAAAAAAAAAAAAAAAAAAAAAAAAAACTAGAGAAAAGAAAGAGAAAGTGATTGCTCAATTCTTAGAAAAGAGGCAATCCAGTCTGAGTCAGAGTAAGGAACCAGCACAAAACCACCAGTCTGTGACTTGCCACAGCGGGATTTTAATTTGATTCTAGAGACTTATTTGAGTCTTCCTACTACCCTAAAATTGTAAGATTCCCAATTACTTCCTAGAACTCTCTTCCATATTTTGAATATCTAACCTGACTTAACTAGATAATTTCAAAAGATTTTTTATTTAAAAGTTCAAGTTGTATCATTTTCATATTGAATACATAAGTTATTAATATCAGAAGAGGATCACAAGTAGTGAAGCTTTGGCAGTGAAGCATAACAGGAAAAGGTTTATCAAACAAATCTTTGTTCTACCTGACATTCTCTTGGCCCACATATTCTACTTATTACTCTGGCAATGAGCTTGAAGGTATAACCGGACAGCACCTTTTCTCAGCTATATCACGTGACTTTTATGGTTTCTCTGCTTTGGTGCTTCTCTACTCCTATCTTTTGGAATGCCAGTGGGAACCCATTAAGACGTTTGCATTCACAGATGTGCAAATCTGGAAGTGCAAGGAATTTAACACTGCAAATCTAAACCAGTGAGAGACACCAGCCACAGGATCAATACTCCTCTCTCCAACCCTTGTGTAAGCAATTTGAGGTGCATTCAACATAGCTCCTCAGAGGGTCTTCAGCAAGTTTACATCCCAGTTGCTATTCATTTACTCTTTAAAAAAATCCTGTGAAGTAAGTTTTACTATTACCCCTACTTTAAAGATGAGGAAACTGAAGTTAGAGACGTAAAGCAAAATGCCCAAAGTTAGTTTCTTAATGGAGTACCGGGGATTTGAATCTATTACTATCTGATTTCACAGTATACATTCTTATTCACTGAAGCAGTGCAGTAGGGCTGAATCTATTGGCTAAAGGGATTTAGGACAGAGGTTAAGAGAGCCATGGGGATGCGTAAAGGGAGAGAGAGAACTGTAAAACTGAGGTACGTCAAACCTTGTATCTTCCAATTTGGTTTAATTTGAAGAAAATCCAAATGCTACCTTCTACTCATAATCTCTCGTCTGCCATCATCTACGATAATACATATTTCTTCCATTAAATATTTATTCGATCTTCAAGATCTGTTAAAGTGCAAGTACCTTTCGGAAAATCATTATAAATGAAACTCTGAAAGGAGCCAATTGTCAGCTATCTGAGAACAATAACCTTGAGAGAGCGGAATCCTTAAAAGAGTGGTACCAGGATGCCAGAAACACAGGGCAAGAACCGAAGCTAAAAGAGGCAAAGAAGGTACAAAGTCAGATTTCACCTTCATTTATTTTCCTTAGGATTTGTCCTACCAGTGACCATAAGGAGTATGAAATTTCAAATCAAAGACTCCATTTAATGTGCCACCTTCTCCCCCTTAACACATGGTAATGCCAATCTGAAAATTAATTAGTAGGAAGGCCTTCTGATTTGAACAGTCTTGAAAGTGTTTAAGGAACAAAGCAATTTCTAAAGCAGTGCTCCAAGTTTAGCTTTCTAACTTTAGTTAGGATATAAAGAAATAATTATATATCTGGCTTAGTCATAATTGTACCATCTTCCCTATCATGAAAGGCTACAGATTATATAACTGCAGTTATTGATTTTCTACATCAGACACTTTAATTGAAAGGTTAAGATGAAGCTGGATCAGCAAAGTTTGAGGTTACTAATTCTGCATTAAATAATTTGAGACTTAAACTCCCTCAATGGACAAGAGGCCAAAAATTTTATAGGAACAATTTTACTTCTTGGAAAAGGAGTATTACTGTTACAAATCAACAGAAGATATTTAAAGCCTGGTTGGAAATAAAAGACATGAACTTTGTATAACATTATCTTATGAATGGGATATTCTGGCATTATTTGATTGTGCTAATAGTTTGTGATATAGACCACAAAAGACCCTACTGCCACTTTCAAGCTGACATTGTTTTACACTGACATTGACATTTAGGGTACTCAGGTGGAGAAGATGATAGCAGGATAATCATGTAGTAGCATTCAGGGGTTACAAATTCGATCCTTAATTCTAAAAATCCTACAGAAAAAAAAAGATCAATACCCACTAGTCAACTGTAAAAATACTGATATCTCAAAACCATTAAATTGCAGAAGAAACAATAATTTCCATCACCATTAGGATTGGAGATCATCTGAAAATTTAGCACCAGGATAAAATGACTTAAATGCTTCATGAGAAGAAATGAATTGGATAAATAAATATAAAATAAAAGAGACTAGGAAAATTAAAGATTCTTAAGTCATTAAACATTGCTCACAGGACTCAATTGTGAAACTCCAGATGGTCCCTGTGTATTGAGTTAATTAATGCTATACTTGAGGCACAAAGCTGAAAAGCAAACATAGAAAACTAAATATTTACAGTGAGACTCTCATAAAGAATTCCAGTTATTTTTTTGTCAATATTTCCCAAGTAGGTTGTACATTACCTATATCATTTCCTTTTCAGGAAAAAAAAAATGGGACATACGTACATAATTAAATAAATTGCTTCTTGTACGTGGTGGTGAACTGACATCTCATAGCTCTAGGTCGTTCTGGAACTCTCTCCCACCGGTGCGTCGGCACGAAGCCATTCTCAGTGCCTTTGTCCAAATTGGGTTTTCCATCTCTTGCTCCCCGAATGTGCTGCCATACTCAGCTTCTTAAGATTTAGCACATTATTTTCAAAATTGTCTCAGTACACTGGGCACATCATCGAGGGTGATGACCGTGTTCTAAATAACTTGGTAATACACTGCTGTCTCAGGATTGCTTGTTGGATGACAGTGTCTGGCATCCCACAATAATTATTAAACTGGGCTGAGTCACATATTCAGGATTTAACCCGACTATTTCCCATTCCTGAGAACCCAGTTTTCAGAATACTATTTTGATAGAATTGGGTTAGCTTATTGCTTTGGAATGACATTCCAGTGACCTGTGCCACCACAGGTGTCACTTCTAATAATGCCATGATGTCAGAAATCTTTCGGGGGTGAGAATGTTCTGAAGCAGGGGTTGAATGACAGGATTTAATATTGTGTAGGTAGCTAAAAGGCAAAAGTCTGCACGGTTTTCCTGCAACCTTTAATCTATTGTAGTGGTTAAGACAATAAAAGGGTTTTAAGAAGGTCTGGAGCAAGAGCATTGAAGTTATATACACACATCGTGAAGTTCAGATATAAAAACGTGACTGAAAGAAACCTCTAAAGGGAAATCTCTTTACATGTTTCAGGATTTGTCTAATTTTTGTATTATTCATCACTGTGGACGCAATGAGAATGCTTCTTTTTTATCTTGATTTTATTACTCATTTGATCTACTAAAGTATATATACTTCAGGTAAAGTCAGCAAACATTAACAATTTTAAAAGCTTCAAAAATTATGCATATACCAACATTACATAAGCTAGGTTCATAGTACATAGTACACTGTGTGAATTCTGTGTACACAGTACCTGTTCTTGATGAATTAGTAGGATGTGTTAGAATACAAAGCACAAAGTTGCTAAAAGAAAGTTTGATTTTGAAGTGGAAAGAAGTGTAAGTGAATATCAATATTTTATGTATAATTGGCCAGTATATTATCAAGGTAAAGAAAATCCTTGAATTTTTGGTGTTCTTTATTTAAACAGCTAGAATTTTTATTTTTTAAAATGAGATTTAGCTTTTTGAAATTTGTTTTAAATAATTTCTACTTTGTAATTCTCATGGATTTTGACTGTTCAAAGGAAAGCATCTTTAAAACAAGTAAATGACACCAATAAAGAGGGTTCTGTTATCTTGAGGTAAACGATGTATGCCATTGAGACAATGAAGACTTTTATCTCAAAATTTATGCTTATTTTTTAAAGCTTAATTCTCTACTCTTGAAGAACTTAAACAATAATGATCATAATCATTTGATAGAGCCAAAAATACAATAACCCTCTTCTCTTAGAAATAACCCAAAATCCTTCCTGAAAAATTAGTTGGCACATATTCAAAACATGGAGAAATCGATGGATGTTAAAATAAAGTAATAACCATCTTTTCCAGGTAGAATGGCTTCACTTCCTATAGCTGGAAACTGCCAAGTTGAGGGTATTCCAGCTTTGGCATCCTTTCAGAAGTCTATTTCTACATACTTGCCTATTCATTGGGAACTTTCTACCCTGAAAATAGATCATTGTAATGTCCCCAGTAAAACAACCCATTGTTATGAATTAATGCCAGATTTATCTGTGCTATTACAGTTATTGTGAGTATTAGCTTAGCTCTTAATAACACCACTTTGTGGTTTTTAAAGGGCTTTCATCTGTATCGCCTCATTTGATTGTTTCAGCAACTCTCAGAGGTACAAAGAACTGGTTATTATCATCATCATTGTATATGTGAGAAACTGAGTCATCACGACTGAATTGACTGAGGCAGTTACACAACTAGAAACTGGATCATAGATCAAGAATATTTCTAATTGAAAGAGTGATGGAAATATTTATTAAACATTTGTTCTTGGCAGTCGCTTTCACCTCCTAATAATAGTTACTGTATACTGTGTGTTTACTTTGTGTCAGATACTTCGACATACCTTATCTTTAAAAGTTCAAACTAGTTTTCAAAGATAGATATTGCCATGCTCTTCTTCCAAGTGAAGATTAGAGGTCTAGAGAGGTGACATCATAGATTTTAAACTTAGGTCTTTCTGACCTCCAAGTTCAAGCTCTTTCCTCTGAGATATTACTTCACTTATTCCTCATCATCCCTCTAGGATAGGTATAGTTTACCTCCATTTTTATGTTTCTGGAGATGATCTCAGACAGATAATATCACAAAGAGAGATTGGTTGGTGAACTGGCCTTCTGGCTGGCTAAATTTTCAGTTTTCATGATTGTTGACAATACTTTTGAAATATATAGTTAAACTTCCTGCTTTCCAAAATATAATATATTGAGAACAATTGGGATATTTGTTGACAGTGGTTACCTTTTAATACTTAAGGATTATTATTTTTATTCACGTTTTACAATATTTATTTTTGTATAGATATTGAAGGGAGAGCAAATTGGCTTGAATTTGTACTGACTGTCATATGTGACTAAATGTTGTTTTAAAAAAATAAATCATTAACGTTAAAAAGTTTTTATGACAGATCTGGGTAGTTTGTTTATTACTAAGCACCTACTATGAGCCAGATACTAAGCTAAATACTAAGTATACCTATAGCTATATACTGAGTATATACTGAGTATGTCTATGTACTGAGTGTATACTGAGTATATACAGAGTAAACCTATAGGAAAGGAAAAACATGAACAAACTAAACACATAAACTGGATTTCACAGTATCAGCAGAGTTCTGAAGAAGATCAAGTGAAATCTTTAATACATTTTGAGTTTAATATAAGGAAAAATGTTTCACTGAGCTAAGAACAATTTAATATTAAATAACATGTCTAATAGATTTCAACAGATGTATACTCTGTTAAATATAATTATCTAATATTATTTTTAGCTATTTTTGTGTTTATGATTTGATAGTACAATATTCTGTTACCTGTACTAAGAGAAGTTAGTATGTTTCAGAGTTAAATCAAGAGTGAAGATCTCATTTATTTTTAATTCTGTTCCTCAATGGAGAATCATCTTTTGTAGTGACAATATTGCAATAAAGGATTGAAATGAAATATAGCATTATTTATGAAGATAGTCACAGACTTTGTTTTGTGTAATTAGGAAGTTGTTTCCAGAAAACACTATTTTAAAAAAATGATAAATTATTGTTATGCTTTTATTGGTCATCATATCAAAAATAAAAATCAAAGCAGCAAACAGTTTACAGATTACAACACTATTGCTAAAATTTTAATGAAATACTGAATTATCTTATTTCTTCCATGATTAAAAATATACAGATCCTAGAATGCAATTATATTAAAAACTTGTGGAAATCAAATAGTGTATTTTTTTAAAGTTTAGGAATGATAACAGTGTCATCCTGAGTAGGAAAAGGTCACATAATTTATAGTTATCCAAGTTGTATTTCATTTATGTTGATAAATTCATTTTTTAAGAGACAGCGAAGATAAATATCACACTTTATCGTTCTCCCCTTTAGGAATTCCTTCTGCGCAGATGTTTTTATAATTATTGGTGTGGTTTTGATACAATACTTAAATATTAATTAAATTTCCAAAGAATTTCAACAACATTTACTGAGCAACTGCTTACTGTAGAGATGTATAAGAAATAAAGAGATGATCAAGACCAGAGCCTGACTTTGAGGAGTTCACAGTTTACTGAGGGATCTAGACAGATATAGATCCCTAATGATGTATTAGTTTTCTGTTGCTGCTGTAACAAATTACCACAAAATTAATGACTTACAACAAGAGAAATTTATTATCTCATATTTGCACAGGTCAGAGGTGTGAAATGGATCTCACGGAGCTAACATTAAGGTATTATCAGGGCTGTGTCCTTTCTAGGAACTCTTGGTAAGAAACTGCTTCCCCGCCTTTTCCACCGCCCATAGGCTGCCTGCATTCCTTGGCCCATAGCTCCTTCCCATCTTCAAAGCCAGCAGTCACATCGCTCCAACTTCTCCTTCCATCATCACATCTTCTCTGACCCTAACTCTTCTGCCTCCTTTTCATTTATAAGAACCCTTGTTACTAAATTCAGCCCGCCTGGATTAACCAGGATGATCTTCCATCTCACAATCCTTAATCACATCCGCAAAAGCCCTTTATCGTGTGAGGTAACATTCACAGATTCTGGGAATAGGATGTGGGATCTGCCTACTGAGCACAGCTAAATATAGGAAATAGATTAGTACCTATATCTTATATTGTAGATGTAGACTTCAGCACTCAAAAATTCAGTATTTAGGTTGTCTTCATCTATTCATACAAAACATTTAAATATTAATAAAGAAGATTATGAGGCCAATATTTAACATACGTAGCATATTCAGTTAAACAGGCAAGGAATATTTCCAATCTTAGGTTTCAAAAGAAGGGAGGAAATTTGTTGATAAATTATAGATTAAGTTAATTGGACATATGTATTTTTAGTTCACTATTAGTTCACCTAAACTTACTTTAATTTGCAAAATTTTATTATCAGAGAGCAAACACAACCAGATCTTGGAACTTAATTTGGTTCTGATTTAATTCTTTCTGGTAAATTGTAAAACAATAAAATACTAGATTTAAAAGCGATTTTAATATATTAAATTATCCAATCGTAATCCTTTATATAATCTTACAAAGATCTTTTGCTTCCATATATCCCTCTACCAGCCCATTTCTCTGCTCCTCTTAAAAGTAAAATGCCTTGAGTGTTTGGAACTTTCTGTCTCCAGTTTTTTTTTTCTCATTTTAACCTATTCCAGTCATGTTCTACTCCCACTACTCCACAGAAATTGTTGTAATCACCACAGTGTTAATTAGAGGTCAACTCTCAGTCTTCAATTTAGTTGATCTCTCAGCAGCATTTGACACAGGTGATCATTCTATTTTCCATGATATATATTCTTCATTTGACATCCAGAATTCTGACTTTGTTCATTTTCCTACTCTTTCACCGTCTTGTCCTTCTCAGCCTCCTTTTTTTTTTTTTGCCCCCTCCCTCAACTCTCTGACCTCTGACAGTAGATTGTCCCAAGAATTATGGATTTTTACCCTTCTCTATCTCCTCTACTCATACCTAAGTGAGGTTATCCAGTCTCAGAGATTTAACTATTATCTACCTGCTGTCTACCCCTAAAATATTATTTCCTGTCTGGAATTAGTTCATGCCCAATCCATCAGCAAATCCTACTGACTCTACCTTAACCATAGCTCTTCTCACCACACATTTTACCATTATTTATCTCTCACTTAGGTTATTTCCATGGTTTCTAATTGGTCTCTATTTGTACCCTTGCTTCCCTACAGTATATTTTCAACCGACAGACAGAGTGAGCCTTTAAAAATGTAAGTTAATGGAGGCGTTGCTTACAAATATATTTTCCCATTCGGATGGTTGTCTTTTTACCTTGTCGATGGTTTCTTTTGCTGAGCAGAAGCTTTTTAATTTGATGTAGCCCCATTCATTTATTTTTGCTTTGACTTCCCTTGCCTTTGAGGTCAAATTCATAAAATCCTAAGTCCAAGGGCCTTGAGTTTAGCTCCCGTGTTTTCTTCTATGCATTTTAGTGTTTCAGGTCTTATATTTAGGTCCTTAATCTGATAAGGGCCTAATATCCAAAATATACAAGGAACTCATATGGCTCAATAACAAAAAACAAATGATCCAATCAAAAAATGGACAGAGGACCTGAACAGACACTTCTCCCTAGAGGACATACAAATGGCCAACAAATACTTGAAAAGATGCTCAACATCACTCACTAGCTATTAGGGAAATGCAAATCAAAATCACAATGAGATACCATCTCACACCTGTTAGAATAGCTAAAATCAGCAGGACAAGTAATAACAAAAGTTGGAGAGGATGCAGAGAAAAAGGAACCCTCATACACTGCTG
>NW_011888787.1:12711809-12716236 GCF_000151845.1 Pteropus vampyrus | reverse complement strand
GAACAGGACAAACAAACAGAGACTCATGGACGTGGACAATGGACTAGTGGTTACCAGAGGGTAGGGGGTGATTGGGGTGGGGGTAGATGGGGTAAAGGGGGTCAAATATAGGGGGTTAGGAGGAGGGCAAAGTGGGCAAAGAGGATCAAATATATGGTAGCTGAAGGAAATTGGACTTTGGGTGGTAAACACACAATAGAATATACAGGTGTCAAATTATAATGTACACCTGAAAATTATATAATTGTATTAACCAATGTTACCTCAATAAACTTAATAAAAAAAGAATAGAAACAACCCCCCCCCAAAAAAATTAAAAACTAAAAATGTAAGTTAATGATTTAATTCATCTGTGTACAACCTAACAATATTTTCCCAACTCATTCTGAGTAAAATCCAAAGTCATTACAGTGGCCTATAAGCTCCTTTATGCTCTGGCTCCTTGTGCTCTTACCTGAGCTCCTGTGACTCTTGTTTACCTTATTTGAATCTCACTGGCCTTCCTGATGTGCTAACTCAAAAGTTTTCAAATGCTCTTTCCTTTTCTAAATTTTTCTTCCCCAAGATATCTTCATGGCTTGCTCCCTAATATTTTTAAGACCCTTTATCAGATGTCACTCTCAACATAAGATCTTTCCTGACTATTCTGTTTAAAATGGTAGTTTCCCCATTAATCCAGTATTTCCTGTTCTTCTTCTGTGCTTCAATTTTCTTCACATTAATTAACACAGTACAGTCTGTTGCACTGATTTTTTTTTTTTTTCCTATAGTCTCTCTCATTCCTGTGGAAGATAAATTCCATGAGATGGGGGCTGTTTGTTTTATACAACTCCACTTTCAAGAATAGAATGGCACAGTGAAAGTAGTCAGTGAATGTTTGTTAAATGGATTAATATATCTAGTTCAAAACTTAATGTGAAGTAAAATATGTTTACTATCCACTCTTCCACTTAGAACATCTAATGAAAGCAAACATGCAGATGGTTTATTTTTCTCTGCTTGTGTTTAGCATCTTATGCCAAGGGAATTTACAGTCTGGGCATTGGTAAGTAATCAGTGACTTGCTTGAATTTTTCCAGTCAGGGTCCACTTGCCAGGTGATGGAGGTAGCGAGGTTAACTGCATTTCTGCTCCTGTCGGGGCTTTGCATCAGCCAATGTTAGAGCTGCCTATGGTGCTTTAGTAAACAGTAGAGACCCTTAACATGTCCTTTCGTCACTGTCGTTATTCTGGCTATTGCTGACAGCAACAAAGTGGGTACTGTTATATGTTTCTATGTTTTCTGTGCTTTGTGTATATATTTAATTTCTTAAATATCCTAAACCATTACAGTTTCTTTGTTTTTCTCAAAAGTGTGTTTTCTTCTTTGTGTTTCCATTACTCCTGTTATCTGTACAATATTCGATTGATCAAGTTGTTCATAATATTCAACTTTCTATGCCCCCACTGAGAATTCATCTGCTCAAACGGAAATGCCTTTACTGCTTTTCTTATTTTCATCCTTACAACTTAGAGATGCTCAGTGTTGAGTATAAGATAATAGTTGATAATAAAACATAAAATGTCTGATAATCTCAAATTAGATATGATAATTAAAATATCATAAATAATTGACACCAATCTATTTTTAGTGAGTAAATTTTTTATAAATATTAATATTTCTTTTATTCCATCAACTTCTGTTAAGGCTGATGGGCTTGATGATCCCTTAATTCAGAGCCAGTTTTTTATAGCAGAATGAGACTAAAGACTCAGATACTTGACTCTGAGATATAAAATCTAAGTTCCAGATACAAAAGAAACATTTGGAAGAACAGAGGCTGCCGCAAGTGTCTTTGTCTCTTTCCAATGTCAGGCTTCCCTGGACTGAAGAGAGAGGGATCATAGTAGGCAAGTGTAGGTGAAACCGGCGTTTTTGAGAAGAGGCTCACACTTGGCCCCTTGTTTGTGGGAGGTGATGCTTGGGGGAGAGGGCACCACGGCTCATTTTCATTTGGGACTAGTGAGTCAACAAGCCTTAGAGTTCTAACATCCAATAACAGTGGGTAAATTCTTCATAAGGAATAATAAAAAACATAATTTGTTGAGCATGATAAATTCATTAAAGACATTACCTAATTTATCTCTGTAACAAGTTTGTGTAAACTAATGAGGGAACTAACATTCAGAGAGCTTAAGAAATCTGCCTAAAATTGTACTGCAGGAGAGAGCATGGTCTGCACAGACTGCCTGGGTGTGAATCAGGCTCCACTTCCTACCAGGTGTGTTCCTGGGGGAAGTTACCTAATGTCTCCATGCCTCATTACTTTATCTTACTGCTAATAATTATATCTGGTTTATATAGTTTTCATTAGGGTAAAATGAGATAACACATGTAAAGTGCTTGAGTCCTAATAAATGCTTAATAAATGTTAATTCTTAATTTATGATGTAGTAGACTTAGGAGTCAAACAGAGACTCATCTGACTCTTGTCTGTACTTTGAGACACGTACATACAGTTCTTGGAAGATCTTTTTATTATAAGGATTGAAGAGGAATGGGATGAGTTTACCTTTAAGGGCAGTATCTTCTTGATTCTAGCTAAGCAGGGCTGGTTGAGGTTCAAGTGGATAGGTCAGGGTTTTTCTTCATAAGGGTATTCCTCTGTTTGACTTTGCCTTCTCGCGTCTCCATCCTTTCTATGGATAGTCCTGGAGCTATTTAGAACCAGTTATCCCCATGAATTTCTGTCAGGGATCTCGTGTATTTGTCTTCTATAGAGTAAGAGGTACTGAAATTCCTGTAGTGAAAGCCGCACCCCACCCTAAAAATGGATTGTTTCCTGGCATATTTTCCCGTCAGAGATATCAGATGTGCCTGTGGATATGTAAACCATTCTTTCAAATCAAGACCTGTGCAAATGTAAAGAATAATTTATAAATAAAATAATAGCAGTAGCTAATATATGTAATGCTTGTGACTTGGGAGGCACTGTTCCAAGAAGGTAACATTCAGTATCTCCTTTAGTCCTCACAGAAACCCTTTAAAATAGTTGCTGTAATTTCTTCCAACTTACAGAGGGTAAAATTGCAGCTCTGAAAGTAACTGGCCTAAACTAGTGAAGTTATAAAGCCTGAATATTATCCAGGTGCTCTGACTACAGGGCCCAACGGCTTCACCATGAACCTCAGAGGATTCTGACCAGGCATTTTCTGGATGCCAGGTAGTCTGATGCAGCAGACAATGCCCTTTATTTCTTAGTCATATTTCTGTAGAATGACTGACTTTAACCTGATTGCCCCAATGAATGCTAATTTTAAAATTTACACAAGGATATGTTCCTTCCTGTGTGACCATTCCTTTGCTTTTGAATATTTGCTTTTGAATATAATATAAGGAGATTTGGTGGAATTTATAAATATTTTAAGATTCTCTTGTGGCCATGTCCTTTTATATCTGTGTATTTATAATCTCAATCTAATTACTTATTTTTAACTTGTATTTTTGCACTAAATTCTCCAGGGGAATTTTAGCATTTCTGAATTTTGAACAACCTGAAAATAGGGATGTCTGAAATATATTCCTGGCCTCATTTTATGAGTAAAGTAATTAAAGCATGGTAAAACCTGTTTAAAGTTTATTTAGTTAGCAAAGCTTGAGGGGAGAAGTCCCATTTAAATCTAACAAATGAAACGTGTGTATTCTTTAGTTATTCACAAAAAAGTAAAAGAAAAATTGAGTCAATTATCGAAAAGATCTAAGATTATAAATGTTCTTTACTTAATTATCTGGATCTTCTCTATTTATAATTCTTTTGATAGTTTCTCTGGTTTTTAAATTCAGTTTATGTATATAAGTATAGTATTTAGGCAGCTATAATTACAGTGATTTTTCTTTAATATAAGGTTAGGATTGTGTTACCTGGTTGTTATATGCTAAAATATTTTCTCTATTAACATTTTCATAAATGCTTTAAAAACCTACAAATTTGTTTTTTCCTCCACTTAAAGATAAAACTGTAATAATAGAAAATTTGAAAAATAATAGTTGAGTTTAAGTTACTGAGAATCAAAGTTTCCCACTTAGTATCTTTAATATTAACAGTTCCTTTGAGGCCGGGACATTGTCTCCAGTTCAGTAAACGAATGTTTGTAACCGAAAGTTATTTCTGCTATCTAAGAAACATAGCAGTGGCAAAACACAATATCGGATGAGAATGTTTTATTGCACATATTTAACTTAGAAAGTCAACTGGCTTTTTAAAATTTAAACAAATTATCAATTTTGCATTATCAAAATGTTTATATGAGCTCTTTGCACAGTTGTGGAAATCAAGTACCTTCATTGACTTTTCAGTGGACAGGGAAGCAAAAGCCTACTCTGAAAACCAAAGAGGAGTTCATAATTATTTTGGCTTTTCTTTCTACAAATAAGAAATCAAGTATTT
>NW_011888787.1:12709373-12711759 GCF_000151845.1 Pteropus vampyrus | reverse complement strand
TTCTTTACTTAATTATCTGGATCTTCTCTATTTATAATTCTTTTGATAGTTTCTCTGGTTTTTAAATTCAGTTTATGTATATAAGTATAGTATTTAGGCAGCTATAATTACAGTGATTTTTCTTTAATATAAGGTTAGGATTGTGTTACCTGGTTGTTATATGCTAAAATATTTTCTCTATTAACATTTTCATAAATGCTTTAAAAACCTGCAAATTTGTTTTTTCCTCCACTTAAAGATAAAACTGTAATAATAGAAAATTTGAAAAATAATAGTTGAGTTTAAGTTACTGAGAATCAAAGTTTCCCACTTAGTATCTTTAATATTAACAGTTCCTTTGAGGCCGGGACATTGTCTCCAGTTCAGTAAACGAATGTTTGTAACCGAAAGTTATTTCTGCTATCTAAGAAACATAGCAGTGGCAAAACACAATATCGGATGAGAATGTTTTATTGCACATATTTAACTTAGAAAGTCAACTGGCTTTTTAAAATTTAAACAAATTATCAATTTTGCATTATCAAAATGTTTATATGAGCTCTTTGCACAGTTGTGGAAATCAAGTACCTTCATTGACTTTTCAGTGGACAGGGAAGCAAAAGCCTACTCTGAAAACCAAAGAGGAGTTCATAATTATTTTGGCTTTTCTTTCTACAAATAAGAAATCAAGTATTTCAACATCTAACCTGTAGTAACAAAGAAATGATGAAGCAAAAGCAAAAGTGACATGGAGCTTAAGAGGAATCTAAGCTGTGTGTGGATGTTCAGTGTATTATTACTGAAGTTTGAGATCTGGAAATTTAACTGCATTGTGTCAGATCCCATTTCTGTGATACAATACTGTATATCCTTGCAAAATATACTTGCTTTATTCATTACCTCTAATTTGTCATTCTGACAGTTCTGTATAACACTGTCATTCACAGCAAATTGGGTAAAGTAGCTCTACTTGTACCCTTCAAGTCATACTCAAAAGGTTGCTTCTTGGGCCCCTAAATTTAATTCTCATGATGATTTATTTTAAAGTCTTGTATTTATTTCAGTGCTACAGTTCTGTAAATTAGTGTCTCTGATTAGATCAAAGCCCTTCAAGAATAGGAGTCAGTTATTCCAAGTTTAACGAGTGTTTAGTTTCCGGCATAGGACAAGTAACGTGGTCAGGAGCTGGGAATGCACAGGTGCATAAGATGGTCCAGAAGTTTGGAGTTAATTTGTGTTATGAGAGAAGCACTATAGCATGGCTGGCTGTGTTCAGAATGCTGTGGGATCGCAGGGGAATGAATAAAGATCTTAGGATGGAAAGAAGTGAAGAGATGTGAAATAGAACAAGAAACATTCGTTTCAGTTTTAGTGGATGGATAGATGCATTTCTGGTGAGTCAGGGGGAGGAAATAAGGCGTAAACTTGGTTCTGGGATTTTAAAGAACCTGGTCTGCTTGTGAAGGAGAGTTGAATAGCTTCATATGGTTATAGAGTGCAGGAGAGGGAATGGTGGGAGATAAAGCTAGATGGATGGAACATACTCAGTGAAAGGCCTGTTTGTTTTCTTAAATATTTGTATTTACCTTATAGGAAATGGACAAGCATTAATCAATATTACGTAGGAGTGTATAAAAATAAATAAGACTTTGTATAAGAAGCCGTACCATATTCTCCTCATCTAAATTAGGCAACTTCTTATGTATTTTCATATTCCATAATATGTTGTACTTAGGTCTACTGTAGTATTTATCACAGAGCATTGGTTTTTATTTTTTAAAGACTTTTTTTTGGAGCAGTTTTAGGTTTACAGCAAAATTGAGAGGAAGGTACAGAGACTTCCCACATACTCCCTCTTCCAGTACATATTTATGTTTCCCCACTGTCAGCATCCCCATCAGTGTGGTCCATTTGTTACAGTTGATGAACTGAACCTATATTGACACATTATCAGCCAAAGTCCATAGTTTATATTATGATATATTTCATGGGTTTGGACAAATGTATAATGACATGTGTCCACTATTATACAGTATCAGAGTATTTTCACTGCTGTAACAACCCTCTGTGGTCTGCCTGTTCATCCCTCCCTCCCCCTGTCGCAGAGTTTTATAACTGTATGTGTATGCCTATCTTCTGTCCTGGGCTGTAAACTCCTGGAGGACTGACAAATCTTAATCTTTGTCGTTCTGTCTAGACTTAGCACTTTCCTTAGCCCATGGTGGATGCTTAGTAAATAGTGAGTATATTTAATTATGTTCTTTAGGATAATAACTGACCCAAGTGTCAAGGATGCAGAGAATTGAGATGAGGAAGTAGCAAAAGTCTGGGTTTGAATCTGGATGATTATTTTAAAGTATAGGATCATAAATATACCATACTCTTGCTCATAATAAATTGTTCAATA
>NW_011888787.1:12703034-12709323 GCF_000151845.1 Pteropus vampyrus | reverse complement strand
GTTTCCCCACTGTCAGCATCCCCATCAGTGTGGTCCATTTGTTACAGTTGATGAACTGAACCTATATTGACACATTATCAGCCAAAGTCCATAGTTTATATTATGATATATTTCATGGGTTTGGACAAATGTATAATGACATGTATCCACTATTACAGTGTCAGAGTATTTTCACTGCTGTAACAACCCTCTGTGGTCTGCCTGTTCATCCCTCCCTCCCCCTGTCGCAGAGTTTTATAACTGTATGTGTATGCCTATCTTCTGTCCTGGGCTGTAAACTCCTGGAGGACTGACAAATCTTAATCTTTGTCGTTCTGTCTAGACTTAGCACTTTCCTTAGCCCATGGTGGATGCTTAGTAAATAGTGAGTATATTTAATTACGTTCTTTAGGATAATAACTGACCCAAGTGTCAAGGATGCAGAGAATTGAGATGAGGAAGTAGCAAAAGTCTGGGTTTGAATCTGGATGATTATTTTAAAGTATAGGATCATAAATATACCATACTCTTGCTCATAATAAATTGTTCAATACATAAAGATTTAGGTTGGTCTAATTGAACCGTGCCATAAAAATATTTCGATTTTCTAGCTTTCGGCTTAAGCCAGTTAAGCCATATGTTCAACCACATTGAACTGTTTGGTCATAAACTTTCTCTCGATGGCAATAGAGGTCGTTCCAAAATAGAGATAATATCTAATCCATATCTAATAGGGTAGTCTATATCACAGACAAAATCATGTTTGTAGTATCTGGTCTTAAATCTTATCTTTGACAGTATGATTCTATTAAGACTGTCTTTATAGTCATAGAAGCCTTTGATTAATCAGTGATATAAGGCAGTTTGGTATAGCAGGAAGAGTTCTGTTATTAAGATAAAATTCTCTAGCAAAAGTCTCAGTGTTGCAATTAAATCACCTTGTGACTTTGGACAAGTGATCATAAACTGGGCCTAAAGCCCTTGATTTCAGTTGGTTATCAAATTTAAACAAGGTGAAATAGAGCACCTAATAGAGTAATTGGCACATTGAGGGTGTCGGTCTACCCCTTGGTCACCTCCCTGAGTTTCTTCACTTATCCAAATAGGAGAATTAGTTGTGACCATTTTTGATGCCTTTATGAGTCTATAAAGATGAATTTAAAAACTAGCTGTTTATATTTCACATATGGTAGAATATAAAAAATAGAAACTGAACAAAGTTTCCTAACTTTGGATTAAAAGAAAGTTTGCTGTTCTTATTGCATTTTAAAAGGAAGTCCTTTAATTCCAGTATTATTTTCTGAAAAGTGACAACAGCAATAACAAGAGAATTGGCAACGCACTGTAGTCACTTTTGCCTATTGATAAGTGAAGGCCACAGTATTCCTTGGAATTGAAAGCATTTGAGAGTTGCACTTAGCTTGAAATATTTTAAAAATTATTTAGCCTTATTTTAAAGGAATGAGGGCTTTCATTTTTTACATATAACCACTTTCGCTTTTGTAAAAATAGATAGAACTAAAAATGACAGTCTTCTATAACCCTATGCTATAAAAGCCTAGACAGGAATTGTGAGAAAAGTAAAAATTGCCTGAAATGGTTTGATATAAAATGGCGTTTTCTTCTAAAATGATTTTGACTTGTCTTTCAAACTTTTTTGAATGAAACAGAAAGAAATCAGCTTCCCACTAATCTAGAATGGCTTTAAAAAAATCCTTCTTTGAAAAAATAATCCATTTGAACACTTCTTGGCAAGATGGAGGAAGATTTATCACATCACTGAAAATTTTCTATAAGAAGCCCTGTTTGATAAAGTCAGTCCATCTTTTAAGATTTGGGGAATAACGGCCATCTGGTAAGAGGATAATCAGGTTAAAGCTGGCAGCATTATGTAAAATTTCCTTTCATGACTTTGCAAAGACTATTTGACTTTTTTAAAGCCTAAAGTTTTGTTCCCAACCCCTTTGTTTTAAAGTTAATTCAGAGCCTGCAAATTTTATTACAAGGAAATATATTTAGTAATTACTATGATTTAGTCATTATGCTAAATATTAAAAATTGCATAATATGCCATTTTGAAAAAGTAATGATATGTAAATATATAGAGAGGTAAATTAGAAAAAGTGGAAAAATACATATCAGACTATTAAAGGTGATGATTTTGTAGAGAAGAGGATGATAATGCTTCCATTGTATGCTATATCTTTTTAATTTTGTATGAGAATATCATTGTCTTCAGTAATTAGCAAATGGTGTTATTAAGAATTAGTAGTAGGCCAACATAAGACGAGAGTGAGATGTGAAGGAAAAGGTATAAACTCCGAAAAGGCAGGCTGTTTCTATGTTGTTCGCTATTATGTTTACAGCGCTTGCCTCATAGAAGGCACTTAATAAATATTTCTTGAATGAATAAATAAGAACATTAAAGGAAGCTGCCACAACTAATTTCGAGGCTGTCTTTAGAGACCACACGAAGTCTTTGCTCATATGGGAATGTTTACATTGTTAGATTAGAATAACACATCTTTGGCCATCGCCATGGGAAATAAACATATTCAAAAATACTTTCAGGTGCAAACCTTTGGAAATGTAGACATTCATCAGGGAAAGACAAACAAACAAAAGGCACGTTCATTATGTTTGCTAGAATGACTCTTTTTGCAGGATTATAGAGGTTTATTGTGCATGACTCCACACACATTGAATTTGGCAGGATCTACAGAATGAAGAATAAATCCTAGCTTCTCTTTATCTATTTGTGTCTTCATTTTCTGAGAGACTGTTTTAGTGGCAAATTGGTGCAGTAATATTTGCACAGGATGTATGTTTTCTCTTACTTAAATTCATAAGTACTTTTCTACTTTCTACAGAGAAAACTTTAGAAAATCCATTGAGTTTTGGAACTCACGGCCATTCATGGCGTTTTCTCCTGGATCCTAAGGGTGAAATAACGGGTAACTGTTTAAATATACTACAGTCACAGAGGCAGCAGCAAATATGTTCTGGGGACCTATTCTGTGCTTGTCACTATATTCATTTTCTAATTTAGTACTTCTAAAAACCCCCTAAAAGTGGGTAATACTTCATCCATTTTCAGATAGTAAAGCTGAGGGTTAGTGATATTAAATTTACTCACACAAGGCCTGGATGGAGATGGCTGACCTGAGACTCTAATTCAGATAGGTCTGGATCTAAACACGATTGCTTGCATTGTTGTTTTGTTTTACATTTTAATTATAATTCATTGTTCCTATGTCTTCACTTGCCAACTGCCCCTTCTCTGTAAAGATCACGTACACCCTGAGAAATTCTGATGGAAATTAGAGTACAGTCCTGAAATGCCAGGACTTGGATGGTACTCAAACCTGTCACATGCTTTCTAGCTATGATATATGGGCCCGAACTCATTAGTGATGGATTCTTAGCGGCAGCAACTGTGCAGGTAAAACTTCTTAACTAAGCAGATACTCCATCATGCTGGCACTGTAAAATGTCATGAATGCTCCCAGCGTAATCATCTTTTCGTTTCTTTGCTACATTTGGATGAGCAGAATCGGGAAGCTTCAGAGTCATGCTAAGCCCTTCCAAAAGTATAGTATAAATATAGAGCCATCTTGGGAAACCCATCCCTCACATTCCACTAAGTTTTCTTAGATCTTGATGATTTGGTGCCGAAAATACTAGTTGAATTGCAGTCTTGTTCATTTGAATGCAGAAGAGTACCTGGGCCCAGATCTTGGTGGAGGTTTACCTTTATTTCTGGTCTCTCCACTCTGTTAGCCCCTCATTTCTCTCTACCCCTCAGGCTCCAGGAGTCTGGCATTTTGTCAGCAGTCAGCTCCTGAGACAGCCTAATGAAAGTTAATGGACCTCCAATTCAGATAATTCAAATGAATTAGAAATAGCTTAGGAAGCCATTTAAGGCTCTATAAAATCAAATTTAAACTACTGCATGCAGGGGTCATAATAGTAAAATTCAGACTTTCTTTTCTGCCACACAAAATAAATAGTTTATTTGAATTCATCAGGAATATCCAAAAAAATATCAGAAAGTTGGAGAGAATAGAATTTTAAATGTCTTTTGAAAAACAAATAATCCCAATAACGCTCTCTCATTTTGTTTGTTCTACGTGTTCTAAACTTGTATTTATAGATTGCTTGTTGAAAAGACTTTCAGCAGAGGATAAATTTATGAAAAATTATTTCATAGTTTCTCATAATTCTTCAAAAATATGAAACAAAATGGAATTTATAAACCATGGAGGGAAAAAGGTAGTATTTGTGCAGAAACTACATAAAATTTTATGATGGGTGTAAGAGAATGAGAGGGACCCTGAATTTGCTGTAAAAAAAGGTGTAATAATTCTGCTGAAAATTTTTTATTCTTTTCTTTTATCACAGATAGAGACCCAGTTAAACCAACCCAGAGGGATTGGTGGAATCTCTTTAGTAAGCTAAATTTCCCAATTCCACAAATATTTATTAAACTAGGCACTATGAATTCAAATACAAAGATCAGAAATGTGAGGTCTTGTCCTTAAGGAATCTTGAATTGAATTCACGGATGAGGCAAGTGCTGGCACCTCACAGTGCAAGGACGAATATAATAGTGGCCATAGGCAAAGCATAAAATGCTCTGTGAGCTTCCTGGCTGGAAACTACATCCTGTTGAAGTCCATGTGGTAGAATGAGAAGATATAAGAATGAGGTTTAAATCCTGTATTTTCCACCATCTAATTCTGGATCCCAGTCAGATTACTTAACTATTTGTAGCTTCAACTTCATGTTCTGTAAATATGGTGGTAATAGAATGTACCTCATAAGTGTTTTACACAAGATTTTTCTCATTTATTCAATCAAAAGTGTATACTGAGTGTTCACTGGTTATGCAGCTGTACAATGTAGAGTGTGGGTGGGAGGCAGGAAGTATTGTGGGTGCTCTGATAAGAAGGATTTGTAGGTGATAGCAGGACTTTAAGTATGGTTGATTCTATAAAAGGGCTATTCAGAAACCCTTCCTAGAGGAGGCTGCCATTACAATCCTTATTTACAAATGAGAAAATAAAAGCTCGAGACATGTGAATAATTGTTCTAAGACTATATACAGTTAGTAAATGGATGATCCAGGAGCCAATGCTTCTACATTTGTACAGGAGGCAACCATTTCTCTGTTAGCTTCGAAAGAGATTAACAAAATAAAGAGATCTAAAAAAAAAAAAAAAGCATTTATATTAATTTATATTGCAGTATCAGATGATTTCAGACACATGATATGTTGTTTGTGATTACTTTTTATAATTAATGGTGAATCTTACAAACTCAAGTAAATGCCATGCCAAGTAGGCTTTTAACTAGTATATGGAAATATTTAAGAGGCCTTCTTGTCTCAGGACACTTTCAAAGAGTTTTTGTCTTATCTCCAAACCATATCAACTGTCTATTTCAATGATAAACTTGTCACGATCCTCACCAAACTCACATTTTTATTCCATTCTAAGGCATTGGACTCTTCTAAAGATGCATAAGCACCCCCTAACCCCCCAAAAAAGTTTTTCCCCTGCTATTGCTGAGGATCTTTATGCAAATCACCCCTCGGATTGGGGAGACATCTGCCTTCCTGTGTCTGCCGCCTCCTGCCCTTCCCACTGCTCTCACACAGCCTTGAAGAGCGAGCACCTCCTCTCTGGCTCCCTCCCTTGCCTCCACTGTCAGTGCAGCACTGGTCCATGTATTACGCAGTAGCGGTCACAAATAACACACAATAAAGCCAAAGTCAGAGTTCACAGAGAAAGTGAGATAAGGGTGCTTGTAGCCACATTGAGCAGATTCCTGGGTCTTAATGAGAAGTGGAAAAAGATCAAAGGCTGCTTATACTTGCCAGAATCCACAGGTGTTGTTACTTGTGCCCCTAATATAGCTCGTGGGGAGCTCATCAATAGCATCTCGTAATAATAATTGGCAATCCACTGGGGTTACTGGAGTTCCGCCTGTCTCAGCAAAGCAGGCACAAGAAACTTTCTATAGCTTTGTGTGCAGCAAGATAAACAAATTCGAAATAATTATGGCAATTTATCTTTGCCAGAAAGCAACAGGGCAGCCTGTCACCCGGGGACAAGCTCATCTTCTTGTTCTCACATGGTCAACTAAGGGCAACCTACAATAATGGAACAGTTGTTTTTCACAGGGCATGAATGTATTAAAGTACTTGGGGGATCTCATGGCAAAATCTGCTCGGCATGGATTATTTTACATATATGAAAAGTTCAGAGAGTAATTTTCTTTCTTATAAAGCTTTCAAAAAAGAACAAAT
>NW_011888787.1:12661540-12702649 GCF_000151845.1 Pteropus vampyrus | reverse complement strand
ATTTATAAACCATGGAGGGAAAAAGGTAGTATTTGTGCAGAAACTACATAAAATTTTATGATGGGTGTAAGAGAATGAGAGGGACCCTGAATTTGCTGTAAAAAAAGGTGTAATAATTCTGCTGAAAATTTTTTATTCTTTTCTTTTATCACAGATAGAGACCCAGTTAAACCAACCCAGAGGGATTGGTGGAATCTCTTTAGTAAGCTAAATTTCCCAATTCCACAAATATTTATTAAACTAGGCACTATGAATTCAAATACAAAGATCAGAAATGTGAGGTCTTGTCCTTAAGGAATCTTGAATTGAATTCACGGATGAGGCAAGTGCTGGCACCTCACAGTGCAAGGACGAATATAATAGTGGCCATAGGCAAAGCATAAAATGCTCTGTGAGCTTCCTGGCTGGAAACTACATCCTGTTGAAGTCCATGTGGTAGAATGAGAAGATATAAGAATGAGGTTTAAATCCTGTATTTTCCACCATCTAATTCTGGATCCCAGTCAGATTACTTAACTATTTGTAGCTTCAACTTCATGTTCTGTAAATATGGTGGTAATAGAATGTACCTCATAAGTGTTTTACACAAGATTTTTCTCATTTATTCAATCAAAAGTGTATACTGAGTGTTCACTGGTTATGCAGCTGTACAATGTAGAGTGTGGGTGGGAGGCAGGAAGTATTGTGGGTGCTCTGATAAGAAGGATTTGTAGGTGATAGCAGGACTTTAAGTATGGTTGATTCTATAAAAGGGCTATTCAGAAACCCTTCCTAGAGGAGGCTGCCATTACAATCCTTATTTACAAATGAGAAAATAAAAGCTCGAGACATGTGAATAATTGTTCTAAGACTATATACAGTTAGTAAATGGATGATCCAGGAGCCAATGCTTCTACATTTGTACAGGAGGCAACCATTTCTCTGTTAGCTTCGAAAGAGATTAACAAAATAAAGAGATCTAAAAAAAAAAAAAAAGCATTTATATTAATTTATATTGCAGTATCAGATGATTTCAGACACATGATATGTTGTTTGTGATTACTTTTTATAATTAATGGTGAATCTTACAAACTCAAGTAAATGCCATGCCAAGTAGGCTTTTAACTAGTATATGGAAATATTTAAGAGGCCTTCTTGTCTCAGGACACTTTCAAAGAGTTTTTGTCTTATCTCCAAACCATATCAACTGTCTATTTCAATGATAAACTTGTCACGATCCTCACCAAACTCACATTTTTATTCCATTCTAAGGCATTGGACTCTTCTAAAGATGCATAAGCACCCCCTAACCCCCCAAAAAAGTTTTTCCCCTGCTATTGCTGAGGATCTTTATGCAAATCACCCCTCGGATTGGGGAGACATCTGCCTTCCTGTGTCTGCCGCCTCCTGCCCTTCCCACTGCTCTCACACAGCCTTGAAGAGCGAGCACCTCCTCTCTGGCTCCCTCCCTTGCCTCCACTGTCAGTGCAGCACTGGTCCATGTATTACGCAGTAGCGGTCACAAATAACACACAATAAAGCCAAAGTCAGAGTTCACAGAGAAAGTGAGATAAGGGTGCTTGTAGCCACATTGAGCAGATTCCTGGGTCTTAATGAGAAGTGGAAAAAGATCAAAGGCTGCTTATACTTGCCAGAATCCACAGGTGTTGTTACTTGTGCCCCTAATATAGCTCGTGGGGAGCTCATCAATAGCATCTCGTAATAATAATTGGCAATCCACTGGGGTTACTGGAGTTCCGCCTGTCTCAGCAAAGCAGGCACAAGAAACTTTCTATAGCTTTGTGTGCAGCAAGATAAACAAATTCGAAATAATTATGGCAATTTATCTTTGCCAGAAAGCAACAGGGCAGCCTGTCACCCGGGGACAAGCTCATCTTCTTGTTCTCACATGGTCAACTAAGGGCAACCTACAATAATGGAACAGTTGTTTTTCACAGGGCATGAATGTATTAAAGTACTTGGGAGATCTCATGGCAAAATCTGCTCGGCATGGATTATTTTACATATATGAAAAGTTCAGAGAGTAATTTTCTTTCTTATAAAGCTTTCAAAAAAGAACAAATGATATTTAATTTTTCTTTTGTGGAAATTCCATATTTATTAGTTACAGTGGTTTCCAAACTTTCCTATATGTAAGAACCTCCTAGAATCATGTTTAAATTAGATGCATTCTGATTAAGTGTCGATTAGAGGCTGGGATGAAGATTGTGGAGTATGCACTCCACAAAACACAAAACAAGAAATAAAACTGAATATTAGAAAATTAGCTATTAGTATCTAAACTCTCATCAACCATATACTCTCCTAGGGGAATTTCTTGTTTTTCATATTCTTCCTTTGGTATCAGCTAGTATCTTATTGGGCCTCACTTTCTAGATCATGGTCTCATACTCCTAGTTTCTCAAACTTGTTTCTCATGTTACTTGGATTCAGGTGACAACTCCCAAATATTTGTCATTTTTCTGTATGGAGAAATATATCTTCCTCTTCGTTCTACTTTCATTCTGTACTAAATCATTCACTAGTCTAGGAAAGTGGGAGAGTTGGAGAAAAAAATCCAGGTTTCTTTTATTTGAGGAAAGCTATGATGGAGATTTTTAAACAATATTTGTTGTATTACAGCTATTCAAATATAAAAAATGGGTGAATAGATGGATGGGTGGATGGATGGATGGATGGATAGATGGATGGATAGACATTTCCTCATTTTCTATTACATGTATAATTTCAGTGGCTGCCTATTATTACAATGAATTGTTTTATCATTTTTATTCAACGTAGTCCCTACGATGGAAGATTTGGGTTGTTTTTACATTAGGATAATAGTATTAATAATAGGTAATAGGTTTATTGAGTGCCTACTATATGCAGAGACACTTTAAATAAATTTATGTAGTACTTATAGCAAAACTATGATATAGGTGCCATTATAATCTCAATTTACACATAAAGAAGATGAAGAGCAGAGGTTAAGATCTTATCCAGTGTTACCTAGTTAGTAACTAGTAGATGATTTGAATTTAGTAAATCTGATTCTGGACTTCATATTTATAATTTCCTACGCTTATTTTCACACACTTATTTCACACACCTACTTTCATTTTGGTTATCTTTGTTCTATTTCCTGGTGGCCCGCTTTGTGACTTAACCTTCACCTGGCCAGTAAGTAGTGACTTGACTGTTGCTAGCCCCATCAAGATCATCGGCACAAAGTTCCTTAGTGTTATGCACATCACAGTGCATGCTGCTTTTGCTCAAGAGAGAGAAAACCTTTGTACCACTTGTGTTACAGCTTATTGGGGTCCCTGCTGAGTTTTCCCATTCACTCGGTTTCTTATATTGCTTCCCGGAATATATTAGAGGAAACTCTTATTAGGCCCACTCTCTCAATTTCTTAGAGCTGTCTCTCTCGAGGTATTTGTAACAAGTTCCCCTGAGGCTGGAGAGAATTGGAGTGTGTCTATCAAGTACTTACCCAACTCATCCTCCCATGCTGAGAATCCACATATTATCCAGATAAGTCCCATATGCCTTGTCTCCTCCACCTAGGGTAAACTTCCCACCCACCTGGAATCCTTTTTGCGAGACTAGTACCCAAGAGAGGGGGTGGTTCTTTCTGTCCTTGTTTTGTTCTGTGGTCCTAATGTTAGTGTTTCTTATAAATTATAATGCCATGGTACACCTCATTTTGTAAAATCCCTGCAATGCATTAAAAAACCAAAAACACAAAACCCAAAACCTTCTTTGGATAGTAAACAGTTCCAGGCTGGCACAAACACCATCCATTTCTATAGCCAGATAAAGAGAAAGACTGCAGCTTATATACTAAACCTCTTAGAATTTTTATTCCCAAGGAACTAATTTACTTTCTTGTTTGTTTATTTGATTATAGTCTTCTTTGGACATTAAAATTGGATGACGAAATCATATAAAGAAGTAAATGGTTAAAGATAATTTATATTAGAAGGATAGTTTGAAAGTAGTTTCTTTCGTTTATTTGTTCATCCAACAAGTGAGCTCGTTGCTCATTAGTGGTCAGACACGTTGAGCCTGCAATGATGGTTATACGTAGTCTGTGCTCTCTAAGACTCACAGTTGTAGATGTAAATCTAAATTATATACTTTACAAATCTTACTGACAAATTTGATGTATCTTCGTGAAGGTGATGATACTGATAAGGCTGTTCGAAACAGGTGAGGGAGAAGATAAAACTCAGGAGGCACGGGATATCTGTCTTCAAATATTTGAAAGGCTATCATATGGATGAAGGAGTGGACTTAGTGTGTGTTGCTTCAGAAGACAGAATTAAAGAGAGAGACTTGAGACCATTGCAAAGATATTTATATCAAGTAGACTGTTAAGAAAAGATGGGCAAAAGCACGGAGACAGTAAAGAGATCAGTAGGTGCCAGAGTTTGGGGTGGGGGAAAGATAAATAGGTGGCATACAGAGAGTTTTAAGTCAGTGAAAATACTCTGTGTATTTTTATAATGATGGATATGTGTCATACATTTGTGCAAACTCATAGACTGTACGAGAGTGAACTCCAAGATGAACTGTGAACTTTGGTGATTATGATGTGGCAATGTAGGTTCAACCTGGGTAAAAAATGTACCACTTTGAGGAGTGATTTTGATAATGGGGAGGGCTATGCATGTGTAGGGGCAAGAGGATATGGGAAATTTATGTGCTTTCCTTTCAATTTTATTATAAACCTAAAATTGCTCTCGAAAAAATAAACTATTTAAAAAAAACAAAAGAGAAAAGGAAGGTCCCAGTGGTGGAAGTTTTCAAGCATGGTTATAATAGAAGTCTTGTTTTTGCTGTTGTTTTGTTTTGTTTTGGTGGTAGGTGGCACTTAAATTACTTTTAGGATATTTTGTGTCGTCAAACTTTATAATGACCAATGTTATCCTGGCCTCTATCCATATAGTGATTGTCTTTTTCTATTATATATTTTCATCTAATTCTTAAATTGGTCATAAAAAGAGCATTAATCCACAATTTATAAAAATTATGGTAAGATTGTAAGAATCAGGCAACTGAATCAGCGAAAAGTATATAATCTGCTTTACATGTCCATCTCAATTTGCTTTAAACTTCATAAGCATAGACACACGGCCGTGGGAATTTATATGGGACCAAAGGGGGATAGCAGTACTCTGAGTGTATTCGTAGTAGGCAAATGCACGTATGCTCCCTAATGTTCTGACCCAAGAAGTTATAGAAAGGTATTTCTAGCCACTAATACAGAACAGTGAAACCCGGGCCAATAAAACACCAGATGAACAACAAAACGTGGAACTTTGGGATTTGCTTTTGTTTCTTAGGTTTTACTCATTTTTTAGAACTACAATAGAGCTGGACTATTCTCAGGATCCATAGTATGTGGATAAGTCTTATTGGAGAACATTATTTTTTTAGCTCTGCACTCAGGTCCTTCTCACATTCTCCTCTTCGTGAGCTTTGAAAAACCTATTTTGATTTAAAAAATTTTTTTTGTCTGTCTAGGTCTATAGCTATATCTATATCTCCGACTCTGTCTATATCTTGCTACCTCTATCTCTGTCTCTGTCTGCCTCAATCCTATCTATATCTCTATGTCTCTGACCATCATCTATCTATCATTTTTGTGTGACAGCAAGTCTCAGTTAAGTTGGAGGCAAATGCAGAAATGTTTAGTGGTATATATCACTTGACATTTCTAAAATATCAGTAAGGACCCAGAAATGTGTAAGTTTGTGTCTACTTCTATGGCTATGTCTACGTCCACATCCACATCCACATCCACACCCACATCCATACCTACATCTACATCCACATAGTTATAGCCATAACCATACCTAATCTATTTTATAGCTATCTAAATATATCTATCTGGCTGTCCAAGTCTAGGAAACTGTCAGTCAGAAGTGGTGGTTACAACACAGGGTGTGTTCTGAATCTGTGCCAGTGGACACATTTGTACCCTAGGAAACAATAGGCAGTAGGTAAAACTCAAAGAGTTGACTCGTAAAATTTTTCAGCACTGTGGAGCCCAAAGAGCCCTTCTGTGGGACCATCGTAATAGAAAGAAGTGTGCTGTTTCCCCTTTCACCTCACAGAAAATTGTAAAGGCAAGGCTAAGACACCAGCAGATTGAAAGCCCAGATGCCATGGGTGTGACAGGAATCCGCCTCTGCGGTGGAGATCAGCCACAGTGAGGGCAGAGTTACTGCGTACATCTGAGCCCAACCCATAGCGGCATGGTAGAATGAGTGCGGAGTAGTAGCATGGCAGTGGCAAATGGTGGCCCAGGCTGTGGCTCATCAGGGAGGGATGGGGCAGTTGATTGTCCCGATGGAATCACTGACTCTCATTGAAGTCTCTTGGAAACATGCCACCTGGGAGAGAATTTTAAAGGTAGAGCTAAAAGATCATAGTTACATTAGAGTCAGCAAATTTGTAAGAATTATTTCATTCATGTCCACGAATGAGGTTGGTAAGGCCATTGTGACCTTAAGTTATCTTTGTTACCCCACTTAATTATGCTGTTACCTAATCAATAAGTTGATGGGGTTCAGGACACTGTACTCCAAAATATGGCATCTTGACATATTGAATATTTTAAGCTGAAGAAATTTGAGAAATGGCATGTACAGGAAGGACTTTCCGACCTTCATATGAAGAGGTCAAAAAACCCTCCTGTGAAAGGCACTCCCTCTATGTCCCCGCAGGAAAGGAGCATCCTTATCTCCAAAGATGGAGGGACACAGAGAGAAATCTGAAAGAACAGGTCTTGCTAAGTTTCTCCAGTTTACTACTCTTAGCTCATATTCTTTGTTCTGTCACATTTCCCCATGACTCTACTGTTCACTTAACCTAGCATTAAATGCTCAGGTTTAACTGTTTCTTTGGGGCTTTATTTCCTTATGAAACTTCCTGTGTCTTGTAAAACTTATATTAAATACATTTAGATGACTTTCTCTTGTTAATCTATCTTTTGTTAAAAGGGGTCCCAGCCTAGAACTTAAAAGAGTAGAGGTAAACGATACTTTTCCTCCCCTACAAGATTACAAAAGGAAGGAAAAATCCAGAAACAATGAAAAATTAAAATACTAGGGACATTTAAAAAACTTTAAAAACATATGATATTTCAGTAATTATAATCTACTAAGGGGTAAAGAAATTCCTGAGTTAAAACATAACTAGCATTTGCTAAAACTGAAGCACAGCTTTGATTCAAACAAAGTAGGGCATTTGTATCAGTTTCTTCTTCGGTAATATTTCCAGGCTCTTAGAAAGAGCTCTCAGAGTAGAAGACTCAGGCTCTACTCCCTGCCCTTTCAAGAAAATGTTTTCATTCTGATTTCATAGGTGAGAAAATGAAATTTAGGAGAGATGAAATCATACCCTAGATCACTGGGATTTTGAATTTAAGTATTCGGAATCCAATTACAACTGCCTAGCTATGAGAATGGGCTTATGCCCCAAGTTTGTCTTAGTCATTGTAGAGTAATAGAATTTTTGGGAAGCTAAAGAAAATAGTAAACCCTCTCCCTAGAAAACTACACAGACACTCATATTACGAAATTGGTGTATTCTTTCACAAACATGTTTGAAACATATTCAGGTATACCTTGAATATCTAAAAACCCCGGGATAACAAACGCAGGGTAAGGGTTAGTGACAGATTGAGGCGCTATAACAATTAGGTTTAATAAGTGGAGAGTTTATGTGAAAAAGCAAAACAAAACTGCAAGAAAGATTTAAACCATTTTCTACCTGTGCGCCCTACTCTACATTTTGATTAAATCAAGGCATGTACTGTTACAATTGAAGTCTCGGATCTTGAGTTCCAGGGAGATATTATTGTTTCTTCCTAATGTATTTTGTATATTCACACTGGGGCAAGGGGTTTTCTGTATGGTTCTCGTTTCCTGTCTCTGTATCCCTATGCCGCATTTTTCATCTTTCTCTGTTTCTATAACAGTAATCCTCATGATCACTATATGGAACAGTCCTTTACAGTTCCATTATTTTATGGACCTGGTACAGTTTTTCCAATTACTACTAGACAATTGCCTGTCATAATCAGTGGCCATAGGGTGAACTGTTCTTTGATGCATGTGGTACAATATGAGGGCTCAAATTATTTTCCTCCCACAGTTAATGAATAAATTACTGGAGAGTGATCTTTGAATAATAGCACTGCATTGGAAGAAGCCACACTTCCATTCATGCTTTGTTCTTGGAAAAACAGGGGGGGGGGGAAATCAAGAATGACCTTTAGTCTTAGCAATTAGACATAATTTTTTCTTTGGTTAATAACAGTGAGTGCTGCAAACTATTTACAACTCCGACTCGTATAGCACCTCAGGATGGATGTAATATGTGGATGTCTGAGCTCAGAAACAGAAAGGACTGGCAAAACTCTCAGCTTTCTAGTCCCATGCATTGTGATGGTCTTTGGATGTGTCGACTCAGCTAGGCTACAGTCCCGTTATTCAATCGGACATGAATCTAGGTGTTGCTGTGAAGGTATTCTGTAGATGTGACTATAGTTCATAATCACTGTCTCTAGGTAAGGGAGGTTATCCCAGATAATCCAGTGGGCCTGAATCAATCAGTGTGAAAAACCTTCCTCAAAAGTAGAGCCGAGACTTACCTGAAAGAAGAAATCCCACCTGTGAATAGCAGCTTCAGCTTGTGCTGTGAGTTTCAACCTGCCCTTCCTGACAGCCTGTCCTACAGATTTTGAACTTGCCCCATGATTATGTAAGGCAATTCTTTGCAATAGTTCTTTTATATACCTCCTATTGGTTCTGCTTCTGTGGTTTAATACTGACTGACACTGAAACATAACATACAAATGTTAATTGAGGTAGAGCAGTGGGCTTCAGGTATCACCTTAGTCCTCAGGAAATATACAAACTCAACATAAGAAGTGAACCTGATTTAGAGAGCAACATGATAATTCTCTTGTAGTTTTCAAAACATTGAACAGATCTGAACCAGAAAGATGCTGTTGTAGACATACTGTTTTCTATTATTCTCACTTAATTTGCAAACATTATCAGTCTTAGTTATAATATTTTCTTAAGTTAAAATATATAGATGTGTGTATCCGTATTTGTAAATCTACTGTATATCTGTTATATATATGTGCGTATATATATATATATATAAAATATGTGTGTGTGTGTGTGTGTGTGTGTGTGTGTGTGTGTGTGTGTGTGTGAGAAGCCCACTGCTCATAATACCCTTCAGCATGTATTTGCATAGGTATCTACAAAGATGAATCACCGCTATTGTATATTGATATATTTAATAATGCCATATATGGCTAAATTCATAAAACTCTAGAAATAAAATTTATTTGCATCATGTTACTACTTTAAGCTTCTGATTAATATACAAGTTTTGCTTCTTACAACATTGCCAAATAATTTGTTGGTAAAAACCCCAACACAGTATTTCATTGAAAGTTATGTTCCTGTAGTTCTTGATAATAATAGAGTGGCTAAATTTCTGATGTGTCAATGTCTTTAAAGAATCTATGATTACTTCTGTATTATGTTTCATTGTTGCACATGAATTATATTTAATTGTTATCAATGCTTAAAAAATAAGCTGTGAGAATGAAACATTAATATCCACTTAATATGAATCAGAACATACACAGAGAAATTTATACATAAAGGCTCTTAATTCTGTAAGGATTACCTATAACTTTACTGTTTTAATAATCTAAAGAAAGACACAGAAATTGAAAGGAGTATGTGATGGAGGTTGGCCAGAGAAGTAAAGGAAAGAATCAGAGAAAATTTTAGGTAGTGCCTGCTCAAACATTGTTTAAAGAAGGAGGTTGACGCACTGAAAAAACAAAACAAAACAAAACAAAAAACTTTAATCTAGTGATGGAAGAATCTAACTCTTCTTATTTTGATTCTGCATGTGCATCTGCTCATCTTCCTCCATTCCACATTCTGAGACACCTGACCTACCAGTGATAGTACCTGGGGCATATGCTGTTGATAATCATGTATTAAAATATATGATCATTGATTGCTGTTTTCCAGTATCATGCAAAGTACATGTGTGCATTATCAAATTTAAAACTCACTTCACCATTAGAGTGGTTATCTTAATATGTTATTATTATATATTGTATATATTAATACATATGGTTGTCTTAAGTTTACAATGAAAAAAATAGAGATTCATAGAAGTAAGTTTACTTGCCTAAGCTCACGTAGGTGATAGATTCCCTAATATTACACCTTTATCTGAATTAGTGCTCATAATGAAAAGGTACATTTACACACAATAATGCAAGTCCGGTTGTAATATAGGATCTCGTAGACACATAGCAGTGAACCATAAGAGCATACAGGGTAACTTGTTTCTGATCAATTTGAAGACTCACGGAATATATTTACTCTTTTTTCTGATGTTTTAAAATTGGACAAAATATATGAAACAATGATTTAAAAAATGTTAGACACCAGGCAACAAAAGATAATGATCCCAGAGAGACAGGGAACGGAATGAAGACTAAAATCACCCCAGCTTTTACGTTAATATATTGTTATTTAATTCTCACAGCAACCCTTTGAGATAAATACTACTAAATTATCTCCATTTTACAGATGATAAACCTTGGGCAGAAAAGTTAGGTAGCTTGTCCATGGTCCCAAAGTAATAAGGGCTTTGATTTGAATTTAGGCAATCCGCATTCATATTCATTGTTCTCAGTCACCAAGGTTTTTGTTTTCCAGTGTATATAAGTCAGTCACTTTTGTATTGTTATTTTGAGCATCCAGCTGTCTTCCAGAGGAAGAGGATGGGGAGGGGAGGAGGAAGAGGGTAAGGAAAGGGATGACACGATGATGATGATGAGAGGACGTGTGACTCCTTCTTGAAATAAATGTGTGTTACAAAGAGGAAATTTGGTGAATCTGGTGAATCTTCCTGTCTAGGAAGGTGTACATTTTTTTCTGAAAATCCCAGAGACAAAGGGACATAACTTGCATAACAGAAACAGTTTGCAAAGATGTTAAGCAAGTCAGTTATACTAGGACTTCGTTTGGTGCCATACCTTTAAATAAACGAGAAGGTAAGTAAGCGAATAAATAATAAAATTTCCTTTTGAAATTATTTGATTCATTCAATCTATATTTTTAGAGTCACTATAATTTGAAAGGCAAAGTTATAAAGATTATAAGTGCCAATCCTTAACTCAATTAATTAAATATTTTTAGTTACAATATTGCCTCTACTTTCAAAATATTTTAAAAATCAGAACCCTTCTCAAACTTTGACTGCTATCTCTCTAGACAGATCTGTATTAACACGCATTTATATTTTTTGACCCCTACATCCCCCATCATACTCTTTTCTCTACAAACCAGAAAGAATAATCTTTTTATCATTATTTTAGATTAGTTTTAGGTAGACAGTACAATGGCTAGACATTTATATAATTTATGAAATGACCCCCTCCGATTGCTCTAAAGAATAATCTCTTTAGAATAACAGTTTAGATTAAGTCACTTCTCTGTTAAAAGCCCTTGATGACTGCAGTCATACAGGGAATTCAGTCTGAACTCTGCTTACTATATTTAAGACCCTTTGTGACTTGACCAGTGATCTTCCTTGGTCTTTGCGATGTTCCTCGAACATATCAGCAAGATTCACCATCAAACCCCTTTGTTTTTCTTGGTCTTGAAATATGCACTTTGTTGTGCTTTTCATGTTGCTGCTCAAATGTCCTTTCAACAGAGAGGCCTGGCATGACCTCGGTGTATAAAATCCAGACCCTCTGAACCCTTTACCCTTTATCTTCATCCAGATGGATTTCTCCACTTATCACTGTCTATTGCTATTCGTAATATTTGTCTTTTTTTTTTTTTTTTAAATTGCCTACCTCTATCTACTAGAGTTTCCTCTATAAGAATGAGGGCTTTGTCTGGATTGTTCGTTGCTGTATCCCTTAGAACAGAGTCAAGCTCAGAAAAGAAACTCAATAAATATTTATTGATTGAACAAGTAAACGAATCCAGATTTTCTATTTACTGCAACTTGGGCAAGTCACATAAAAGCTCTATGTTCCGGTTTCTTTATTTGCCCAGCAGGAAGATAGAAAATCTAACTTGTGGGCTTTATTTTAGGTTAAATGATAGTGTAGGCTATTATTTTAGCATTTAGTAAGTCTTGATAAATAGGTTATATATTCCTATGATGATCTCATTAAGAAATACTTGGATTAGCATAGCTTTTTACCACCTTATTTTTCCCATTCTGAGTTGCTTAAGAGTCAGTTTCACCTGATGAAAATAACAACCACCAAAAAAAATATATTTTGGAAGATCAAATGAAACAAGTAAATAAATTTTGAATTAGTAATTGCAACTGCTCTATGAGAAATTATAACTTATTTTTCACTGATTTTTTGTTCATGTACCAGGATACATAATGAAAATAGAGCTATGAATCTGCATTTTTTTGGCGGAGTATTATGTTAAATGAAACACAATGGTTTCTTTCCTATCTCTATATTCCAGGTGTGTGCAGCTTAGACCTCATAATAAACTGGAGACTGACTTAATGAATCACTTAGGATTAATTTGAACTAATCATCAGAATGATCAGACGTTGGCAGGGGTTCCTGCAATGAAAGGAAATGATCTGTTTATAAGTGCTTCTGAATTCTGGGGGTTCTTAGCTTCTTTTTTTGCCCCCAACTCATTCTCTGCAGCCATTTATCTTGAATAAGCCAAAAGGAAAGGTCAGCCAGATTCAAGACTTCAAAGGTGCCGTTTCTTTAGCAAACAGGCTCTATTCTTGACAGATTTTGAAATATTCTGCATATATAAAGGATTCATTCAGAATTGTAAATTATGAGATATTCCAATCTTAAAATAAGGGCATGGTTTTTGAGCTTGAGTTAGCAAAATCATTCAAACTCCACTTTTTTTTTCCCCCAAATAGTAAAAAGATTTTCTTTGCTGAAGAAGATATCTAAATTTTATGGGGACAATAGTTTTCCATTTCTCTATTTTTTTAGAGAAGGCAGAGTTGTAGATTGAGAGATATTGATTGGGATTGTTTCTTTGAAATAAAACTAAAATATGTAGATATTTAAATTTCTTCAGATGACTGAAGAAAATTTTAAATACTCAATATTTAGCTAGTTCTTAGTTATCTATTTTTTTTTTTTTAACTTTCTCCCTGGTTCTCTTGATTATAAGCATCGTTTATAAACAGTACCTTGGCTGTGCCATTTACTACCATAAACAGCTGATCTGCTTAAGAAACACTTGTGCAGCTTCCAGGACCGCTCAAGGAAGACTGCCTCTCTGAGTCCTTCCTCCTTGACTGACTTGTTGACATTTTAGCTAATGTACAGAATCCTTGAGTTACTTCATCTTTCTTGTCTTAGTTACCTAGTACTTAAGACAGTTCTGTATTAGGGCTCGATAATTTAAAGCAACACATTTTTGTGAGTAGATGATAAATATAATGACTATCCAATTCAATGCTTACTCAAAAACAGTTATTGAATATCTCTATAGAATGAAATAAAAAGCATAGTAGAGCTACTGAACCACAAATATATGCAGGAGAAATCCTCCTTTCTCCAAAAAATTTGCAGCCTAAAAAATAATGAAAACACTAAACTGAGTAGAAATATATAGGAGGGGATGGTCCATGTACTTAACAGTTAGCATTCTTTCTATCGTTCATCATTCATTTATTTATTCACACTTTCGGTTAGGCTCATTGGGCTGCCTGTAACAAGATCATCTCAAGCTGTTTTTAGAAAATTGCTTCAAATAAAAATCTTAAGGACTCTGGGCATCACAAGAGACCGGCTACTCTCATAATCTCTTTCATGGTCTGGAGCTACATGGTCAACACGATATCCACTCATCAGTGGTGGCTATTCAGCACTTGAAACCTATGTACTCTAAACTGAAAGGTTCTGTTCTAAGTGAAATGCCTAGTCTAAATCAAGAGGTGCATTAAATGTAAAATGCAATCTGGGCTTCCAGATTGTAATGTAAAATTTCTCAGTAATCTTTTTATTCCTGACATGTTGAAATGATAGCATTTTGGACACATTAGGTTAAGTAAAATATATTAATAAAATGAATTTCACCTGTTTATTTTAACTTTTTTAACGTGGCCTCTAGAAAATGTGTAATTACAGATGTGGCTCACATTATCTTTCCAGTGGACAGCAGTACTCCAGAACGGGGATTGGCAGACGATGGATTGTGGGCCAAATTCAGCACATCACCTGCTTTTTTATTGGGACATGGCTCATTCATTTGTTTACATATTTGTTCATGCCTGTTTTCTTGATAGATGGCAGAGCTGACAAGTGGAAACAGATACCAACCATATATCTTGCAAAGCCTAAAATCTTTCCTATTTGGCCCTTTTCAGAAAAAATTTCAGATCCCTGCTCTAGTCAATTGTTCTTTCATGATAGCTGCACTTCTCCCTGTGTGTCCCTTTTTGCCTCTTCTTGCTGTGAATTAGTCAAACTCCTTTGTAATTTCTAGTCTAAATTCCAGAGGAAAAAAGACTTTTTGGTTTATCCAATTTCAATTGATTCTATTCGGTCAAAACATCTCTGGCAAGGCTTTTTCATCCAATCTATAGATCAGATACTCAGTTCAGCCCAGAAAGTGGCTAACCCCGGGCAAAAACTCAGCCTAACATTTTTAACCTTCACAGACATCTGTGAACAGAATGCTGGTGCCCAGCAGGCCCTGTGACCCATTGTCCAACACATTTAGCCCTATATTAATTTCTGGGTAAGAAAGGTAAGTAAGAGTGAGAAATACAGATACATATAGCAGGAAACAGCCAACTCAGAATCTAGATCCTGGGGGAGAGTCTGTGAGAAAGGATTGATTTGAGCAATGAGAATGTAGTGGAAATTGTTCAGATTTCTGAGTTCTTCCTTTGATCTTCATGAATTATAGTGTTAATATTTTATTTAAAATGGGGTTTATTCCTAAGATACAGTTACATTTGAGTATAAGCATTAAATACATATATTCTAATATAAATTTAAAATGACCTCTATGTTAGCCATTTATAATTATTTTAATACCACCATTTCTTCTATAATTAAGACTGACCAAATTGCCTACCCATTTGAATAGAATTATAGCCAAAAAGCAAATTGCTTTTCTATCTTGTGTTACAAAATTAAATAAATTGTTCCCTTTCATCGTAAAAAGACTCACTTAAAATTTAGTTGTAGGAGTGTGCAGTTTCTCCTACATGTACTTTTTGTTTTAGAAATAATATGAGCAAATTTGCACAATCCAATAGTGTGAATGGGTACATAGACTATTGTAAAATCCAAGTGAATTTCATTCCATTTTTAGAGACATGAAATATTGCTTCTTTCATATAAAGAACATGTGTCCTAAAATGTTTTAATTTAGGTTTAAAACATGCCTTAATGCTTTTTATAGCTTTCTTAAGATGAGTTCTTACTCAAGGGTCAATAATGACTTTTGCCTAAAAGCAACAATTCTACTTTAGATATTTCAAACTAGATGTGTCACCTAACATGAAGATAAACTAAATGAAAGACAAATAATATGATTTCTAAGGTTTCATAGGCGATAATAATTGACTTCTCAATGAGGAGAAGCCCACCTTCTTTTATTTCATCCTAAAGGAGAAGTGATGATCTAGATTAGACAAAATTTAAACATTTTATGCTAATAAGTGGCATCGTTAGATATATCTCAGACAGCTAAGTATGACTATTTTCAGGGTTATTCTTTAATGGAAATTGCCCTCTCCTAGTTATGTTTTGGATCAGAATACACTGTGTTGTGGGGACATGGGATCTTTCTGCATACCAAACTCAGTTTGAATTCTGGAGGTGGGGGAGAGGTAAGGAAAGCTGAGCCAACCATACAGCCTGCTTCATTACAAGACTGTTTCAGTAGACCAAATATTATATAATGTAAGTTCTCCATATGGTTCATTTTGGCATGCTAAAATCCAAATTCTAAGATTAAAATCTTAGTTTATAAGAAAAATGTTAAATTGTTTTACTGCTGTGGTACGTATATCTCCATCATGGATTCAAAAGAGAAAAGAAGTGGTTGGATCCAGGCAGGATTTATGCATCCCTAGGTTTGCTGAATATCATAATGCCACCTCAGCTATTCTGGAATTGGGAAATGGGGATTAATCCAATTTATAAAAAATAATCTCTCGTCCAAAACATCATTGCTCTGGGCTATTTCTTACTCAGGTTATGACACTGTATTTCTTACTCCTTGTGCAAGTAAGATTCTATTGAATTGTCACACCTACTAAACATCTGTTTTTTATTTAACCGGCCTCTGTTGCTCTTTGAAAACTTTATCTAACAAACTCATGATTACTATCATAACTTGTCTTCAGCACTACTTGACTTCTAATGTACAGTTTTTTACTACTATTGCTCATACCCTACTTGTTAAAATTTTTTTCACTCTTGGTTTCTAAGCCAAGTCTCCCTTCTGAATTTTTCCCTGGGTCTCTGACCATTAGTGCTCCTTTCCCCTTGCTGGAGGCGGTTTCTTGGAGTTACACAGGTTTGGTTCTTTATATTTCACTTGTAAATTTACTTTGTCAGGATAATCTCATTTTCCCAGTTCTGTCAGCTATGTTCAATGTATTGATGTCTCTCAAATCTATGTCTTTAGTCTTGAACTCTTTATGTATTCACGTCAGATTGCTTCTTGATATATTTCAGTTTCCTCAAGACTGCAGATACCGAATTGAACTTTCATGATTTCCCATTATCACCACTTCCAAAGTTTTAATCTGATCCTTATATTCTTTATCTCAGTAAAGGGCATCACCATCAACCATCAAGCTACAGATCACAGAGTTATTAAGCTTTTATATTTCTCATACCAGTCACCAAATTCTGTTAATTTTACTTCGTGATTCTTTCTTACATCTTAAATCTCTCAATCCAACGCAATCACAAACACAGTCAGTGGAAGGCCCTGATATTTTGAATGGCCTTTTGTAATTATTCAGATGTCTGTTTTGGTCATTTAGTAAAAAGGGCTTGTAAATGCACTTAGATTTCCTCACACATAATCTATATACTTTATTAAAAAATGGAGGGGAGAGAGAAGGCAGTGTTTTGCATCTTTTTGGTCTTTGACTATCTTAAGCCATTGCCCAAACATAATCCTGTCATGTTGTATTATAGCAAATGCTTTATACCTTTCTCTTCCCCATTGGATCATGAGTGCCTTATAAAACAGAGATTATCCATCCTGGGACCTCTGGCTAACAAAGGAAAATGTGACTACAGTTTAAACTGCAGGTAAGACAATTCAATAATATCAAAGAAGACTCATTAGAGAAACACTCAAGAATTCATAAGCCTCAACCTTTCTTCTCATTCCACAAAACCTCCCCTGCCACGAAGCATATAGGAATCTCTCTCCCTCTAAGCAGCAGTCCATTCTGCAGCTGGTGCTCAGTGTTTGTTGGTAGGTCAAATAAAGCCAATTGCACAGCTGTCCTTCTAAAGACATTCTTTGGGTGGAGCTGTCATGAGGGACACACTTTAGGATGCCAGTGTCATATCTTTATAGATTAATCCTAAAGGATGAGGATTCTGTAATTACATCTTGTTCTTTAAAAAATTTATTTTTCATCATTAAAAACCTTTCAAATGTATTCATATTTTACTCGCTTTTTAATTATTGCCTTTAGCTCACCTCTCTTAAATCCATTGGTGGTTCTGGAGTTTAAGGTTAAAGTGGGGTGGTTGAAGTGGCAAAAACTTGAAAATCTCAAAGATATTTAGGAGGCAAAATCAAAAGGAGTGTGAATGGATGGCTTGCACCACTGGATGGATGGTGACATTAAGTGGGTAGAAAGAAGGTATTAGGCCAAATCCATGTTAGGGACTAGAAGTACTTGAACTTATTTTTGGACATACTACATTTTGGATACTTTTGACACATCTACAAGGAGATGTCAAGTAGCTGTTGTAAATGATGATTTAGAGCTCAGAGTAGGATTCGTAAATATAACAAATTAGCTAGCTAGCTAATTAAAAATAGCACTGTGGCATTTGAATTAATTTATTAATAAATGGTTGATATTGAAAATTTATGAAACTTTACCAGTATTGGGGGTATAAAGATGACTAAAATAATTCCATCTTTTAAAGAGCTCATTCAGAGAGAGAGGTATACATATGCAAAATATACAAGTAGTTGTTTAGCCATACCATAAATGTCACACTAGAGGTATAAACCAAATGACATGAGGCCATATAGAAGGAAGCAAATAATTCTGCTGGGTAAATAAGTCTGAAGTATAATGATTAGAAACTGTAACAGAAATTGTGAAATTTTAGCTGGGTCTTCATAGAACATTGGATAACATCATTCTTAACAGAGCGAACAGAATGAGTACCTTCTTGGAGGCATTAAACTTACAGCGTACCCGAGGACCAGAAAATGGTCCTTTTGGGAGGATTATGGTCAGGTGAGTGATGCTTTTCCTGCCTCTCAAATTGCTGGGAAGAGGAACCTTTAAAAGCAGTGCTCATCAATTTTACTCCTTCCCATAACCTTCCATTTTGTAATTCGGCCAGTTCTCTCATCATAACAAAATTAGATTGATTAACTTCTAGACTCAGTTATTTCCTTTCATGCTTGCATTTATGTCTTTGTAAATATTTTGTGGTTTTAGGCAGTCAGATTGTATCCAGTAAAAAATGCCCATGTGGTGCTTTGGGAGGCTTATAATCATAGCACATGATTTGCAGTGGGTAACCCGTGTACTCCTGATAATATAAAATATGTAGCTATGCATTCAAAGGATGGATCCAGAACTGATTACTGCTTGATGAGCTGTTGTTTCAGACTTGATACAGCGAGATACAGACTTAATAGAGCCGTTGTTTCAGACTTGGAGTTTCTACTCAAACTGTAGTAAGTAAAGCCTCTTACTTGGTGTTTTGATTGCTGAAAAGTAAAAGATGTTTGAACACTTAGACTGAATGCTCATATGATGCACTTCATCAGAGAGACAATGATCAGAAGGCAAGTAGATTAAGAAACACCAAAGGGACAGAACGAAAGGTACACAGCAAACTGAATACAAATGACAATCATCTTCACCTTCACAGGAGACCCCACAGAGGAATTAATAGATTTAAAATTTAAAAATCCAACCCAATCTTCAATTAAAGCATAATCTAAAAATCGAATCGTTGCTAATTTAATTGCCAAACGTGACTGAGATAATAACATGTAAGCCTAGCTCTTGTGCCAAAGACAGGCTACGGAAATGATGGTGAATACTAAAGTTACATGTTCTTTCTCTTTTTACCTTTGAAATTTAAGAAAATTATAAAAACTAGATGTTACAGAAATGAACTCTCTCTGGGAACAAGCTGAATAATTAGAGAGTGAAAGGATTACATTGCGGGTTTTTAAAAGGCTGGAGACAATTAAAATTGACAAATCACCAGTTCCAAGCATCATATATCAAGGAATGGTAAGGAAGTGAGAATGGAAATTAGAGAAACTTAAGACAACACTTTCTTCTTAAGTGTATTTAATTCAGAAAATATCCCAAGGGAGAGGAAAGATAGTAACATAATGCTTGCATTTAACGGACAAATAGAACAAAATGTGAGTGCACAGCAGGAAGAGACACGGCAATCATGGAATTAAGCAGTGATTTATGTGGCTAAATGCATGAACTTTAGAGGTGCTTGTGTTCAGGAGATGGCGTTTGTGGGCGAATGGTTTAGATGACCTGTTCTGCCTCTAATTTTTGAGCCAGCAGTAGCCAACCTGATTTCCCTGAAACATGGAAACGTTTAAAAGTATGATGAGAAAAACAGATTTTATGCTTTATTTAGTGTGTAGACAATTTGAATTACATGTTAATTGTATCTACTGTTTTTATTAGCATGGGTTGTTTTTTTTAATTGAATTTCACATTTAAAAATCATTACAGTTTTAGTACAGTGATATACTTTTTCATTTATGGATTAAATTTTTCTTAGTAGGTTTTTACTAGACCATGAACTGGTGGGTATGACTGATGTTACTAGTCCCATTTTACTTGGAGAGAATAAACTCAGACAGGTCTAATGGTTTTCCAAACTCAGACAATTTATTAGTGTTAAAGTAAGATTATTTTACTAATTCAGAGTCATCTTTACAATGCTACATTATAGATTTGGGGGTTAGAAGAACGTAAATATTAGATGCTTCCTAAATTTCTTCAAGACATATAAACTTTTTATTATAATTTTAGAATGTGTCCATATTTACTCTCTCTGAGCAGGCAATGAAGATTGCATTTGAAGAAGACATAAGAAGAATTCCTGGCTAAAATGTATGCATATGAGACTGTATTCTTGAGTAAAAGTGATTTTTTAAAAATCTTGAGCAGAGCATGCATAGTCTTTTAATTGACTTATGTAGCTTTCTACCAATAAGATAGCCCAGGAGCTACTGTGGACTCCTTAAGAACTCCATTTATATGAGGTTTATAGACATAGTATTTATATTGCTTTTCTTTTCAGCATTACTACAGAAATATATATGAATTTTTACTGTTAGGTATGCTAGAGGTTAGACATAAACCTGAACTAGGTAGGTCTCAGACCTCAAAACCACATCCTTCTAAATTCCCAGTGTATTTTTCCTTCCCTCTCCTTTTTCTCATTTTACTTTTTAAAGCTCTGTCGAATTTGGAGGCATAATGGTGTGGGGCAGGACTCGCAGGAATGGGATAAGTTGCTCAGCATGAATTATAATAATAATGGGTATACTTTATCAAGCACTTCTCTATCCCAAGCACTGCCCTAGGTTTATGAAACAGTTACAGCAACGTCGTGCAGTGGGTACATAAATCTTATCATTTGTTCATGAGGCAATTTAGGCTTAGAGAGAAGTTAACTGATTTATTCAGAGTTGGGTGTTTGACTCAAGATCAGTCTCTCTTTTGTTGCAGTACAGAAGTTAGACATTTTAAAAGATTGTACAGCAAAATAAAAAGGCGGATCAATCTTGGATGAGGCTAGATGGCTGCTGAGTCAAGACCGTACAGGATGCTGTTAATCTCTATTAGTTCCTCGGAGGTCACAATCTGATCTTCAGTTTTTTAAACCAAGAAACTCTATCTTATTGGTGCTGAGACTTGACTAAACTGTTGTTTGCTGATATATGTTAACCAAATTCACAAGAGATTGACATACGTAATAAAAATGCAAATATATAATTTCCCATGAGAAATATGACAAGTGGGTTGGACATTTGGACTGATCAGTAATTATCAAAAATTGCTTCAAGAAAAGGAAATCAAATGCTTATATAATTCAGTGTCTGATACCAATAAGTCTCCCTACAGAAGGTAACATGTACAGATGTTTTGGTCATAACATGATGATACTTGGATTCTTGAAAACCCCTGTATTCTACAAAACTGTACAAAAAATAACAGGGCTTATGGGGAAAATGGAATTGGGACAAACCATCCCAAACCTATATAATTGTGTATTGAGAACACTAAAAAAGTAATTATTGGTACCTTGAGAGATTACTTGGATAACTCAGGGAGGCAGCTCACAATATAGCTGGAATTTGCAATATGAGATACTATAAATGCCAAAAGTAACGGTATAAATACTGACTGGTAGGCCTGGGCAATGCAGTTGGGAGTATAACTCAGAGTCATTGTGGCTGCCCCTTAGCTGGGCACAGCAGTAGCTTGAGCCTAGAGAAAGGCTGGGGATTACTCTTACTTGGGAAGGTGCCCTGAGTACAGGGGCTCAGTATCTTTCTACTCTCATGATTCTAGCTCCACATGCCTAGAAAAAGGTCATTTATAAAGCAACACAGTTCTATAGGTGTTTTCTTCTATCTCTAACTTCATTTTATTTACTAAACTAAAACATTTTAACAGTATCTCTTTTTCTGCAAAGATGTAGTCTAATGTTAAAAATTATTACTTATGACTCTTCTCTTTTTGGCTAACAAAGAAGGCTTGATCCCAGGAATCAACTATAGAAGACAATATTTAATAGATTGCTATATACAGCATCCATCTTAAATATGTAATTTACAAAAGACCTAGATCCTTTGGTTTAGTCAACTTTAATTTCTCTATTTACAAATTATATGTAAAATTACATCTAATAAAAATTTCCTTGTCTATTAGGTTCGTCATTAAAAAAAAAATCATTAACTGCTAGAGAAGTTTATGAATTCCTAATGACACTGGTCTCTGACAGAGCAAAGGACTATGTAATAGTATTTGTTAGTATTGTTGTTATGATTTATAATCTTGTAGCGTTTCACAAAAGAGAAGATAAAGATTTACTGCAGACAGTGAGGGGAGACTATGCGTTAGTAAAAACCAAATTTACATAATAGGCTGGAAGGCATGTAACCAATATATTTTCATAACTGAAAGATATAACTTATGAAGTAATCCAGGAAACTGAGCATAAAACTTCACACAAGAGTTCAGCTTTAGAGACGGTGTGTTAAAAATATTCTAAAGGAAACCGTATAGCAATACATACAATGAGGAGAGTGGGAGGGTCAGTGAAGGCTTCAGGGTCTGACTGCTTAGCTTCCTCTCACCCCTTCTTTGCTTCTTTTCTAACACTCATAATAGCCTCACTTTCATCTATTAATACCTCTGTCAGTTTTTTCATTTATTTTCCAGGATTATCAAATCATCCATTTCTTCTTTTTAGCACCATTTCTGCTTTTTATGGAATAGGCGTAAAGCGTTTTTCAAAGTTAAAGTTTACTGTAAGTCACTTCTCATCAGTTACAGCACAGGCTTTTTTTTTTTTTTTTTTTTTCCAGGGATCAGTATGGGAAGGGGAAGGAGAGGTGATTAGAAATATAGGGATTGCAAAGTTTGTAAAGATTTACAGTTCAGTGTCATAAACATATGTGGAATTTTGACTAGATATTATGCAATTGTCCCCTGCCCCTTTTTTGATCTGCGGTACGTAGCAAAGCACCTTCTAGTAAGGACTTTGGCAATTCATTAAGCAATGAAAGTCACGATTGGTAAAGTCAGCTGTGTTGTTTTCTTTCCCTTTTTAAATTACAGAAACACCAAATAAAAAAAAAAAAATCACCCACAATGATTTTTGGAGAATAAATTGTGCTTTGTTCTCTAACTGGTTTGTTGAGCAAAATAACATGTGGATTATAGTCAAATGCAACTTTCTTCTTGACTTTCATGATCCTCAATACTTTATTCAATGGGAGTGAATGTCTCTGCCCCAGAATAAAAGTTCTAGTAGGTTCCAGGGCTGTTATGTTTTGACAAAAGTAACAGATGGCTCTGAAGTTACTTCAAGTAACAATCTTGATTCAGAAATTAGCATGTCCTTTGTAATGATTAAAGAAACTTCTCTGTATTGAATACTGTTCTCTCTCCCATCTCCAGCTGGCTTCATACTGGAAGCCAGTAGGAGGATTAGTAGCTCTTCTTTATCCTTTCAACATGTTTGTCTCCTCCCTTACTGGTTAGTCAACTCCTTGTCAAAGTCAAAGTTTGGGGGTGATACACAGAGAGAGAGCAGCAGGTGGGGATAAACCAGTCTTACTTAGCTGGGTGTCTTTGTGCTCATCGGGCTGCTAGTTATATTTCATACCCCTATATGGGATGCATTGATTAAAGCTAACCGTCTCATTGGGTGACTTATTGGGATCTTCATAAGTTCCCTGGTGGGCTCTTTCGTTCAGTTGATGTTAGTGGATGCACCGTGTGTAGAGTGGAGCTCCTGGACAAGCTGTCAGTACAAAGTCAGACTCTTCCTGTTGGAGTCTCCTCATGCTTCTGGGCCACCATATCAGGCAGAACCCAAAAGTCTCATAATGCATGTCTTTCTCATAGCCACACAGTGTGTGGAAATTTTTCGTGTATCCTTTTGCCTGACAAGCTCTGGGAATACAGGAAAATTTCATTATCATTCTCCTTGGTCTGCTTCCAAAGCAGGTAGTTAGCATTTCTCTTTTTCCTTTAGATTCTTTTCAGGTAGAGGCCAGCACCAGCCCACAGTTGGCTTTAACTAATCTAATGCCAGCTTTATGTGTCTAACTGCAGAAAATCTGTCTCAAACTTCTTCAGATGGTCCTTTAGAAGCCCCTTTACTAGGATTTGTATTAGTAGGTAGCATCACATGTATCTGGAGAGGGAGACATGGCTCTTTCAGAAGAAATCTCTCTACCAGTTTTGGCTTTTGTTGTTATCGCTTTTTCATTTTTTTTTTTTTCTCTTAGGTACCTCATATATTCTTGAGCTTAATGAGGAGTCCAAGAGCTATAAGCAGGTTTCTTTTCATTCCTTTGATCAGTTGTTTCATATTCTTTTTATATCTTTAATTCTCATGAGAGGACCAAGACATGGGAAGAGATTTTATTTTGTTCTTTCTGTAAATTCCTCACTTGGGGCTAGAGGTCTACCTTGTCATCTGTCTTACTGGTTTCTCAGTTAGAACTGAGGAAAGAAAGAGATTCATTCTGTATCTTATTACACTCTCAACATAGTAGTTATTAATGTGTTGTAAATATTAATTTATGATTGAGTTTATTCCACCAGGGATAATCATTTCCTAAAGGGTATGGGCTCTTGCTACTCATGGTTATATTGCCAATAATTAGCACAGGGCTTGCGATGTATGAATATTCAAAAATAATAGTAAAAACAAACTTTATGCCCACATTACCTGGCTTTCACTTTCATTGATATGTCTGATTGTTTTCTCAGCTCAGCTAACACTGAGCAATGCTTTATAGAAGAGATTGCTAAATTAGTCTCCAAGCAGATTGCAGGTGGTGGTGGTGGCGGTGGTGGTGGTAAATGTATGTGGAAGCAAGTTTGAGAGGAGCATGGTATGCATTTCAGGCTAAGAGAACAGCAAGTGCCAAAACACACGGGCCTGAGGAAGAACAGATTGGGACCCTCGGATATTGCTGGAGTGTGTGGCAGAATGAGAAAGACAAGGGGTGAGAGCAGACAACAGTACTGGAGTTTTATATGACATGTTGAAGAGTTGGCATTTTATCTTTAGGATAATGGAGAACTTTTGAAGAATTATAAATGGAAAACATGTTAATTGAGTATAGAATATGTTTTTATTAAGTTATAAACGAAGGAGAAAATTCATTAATTGAAAGTACAATGTATCTTGGAAACATTCATCTTTAATGTTTCTGTTGGTAAAATCTGTAAAACTTTGAATGCATCTTCATTCACCATTATCAAGCACTTGTAACTTTAATTGTAAACTAAACTTTGTTCGGTTTTAGAGAACAATAGTGAAATGCTTGCTTAAAATATAGAAGTGTTTGCTATTTTTCACCTCATAATCATGAAGGGAGGGACCTGGGAATTTTGATTTTCACTCCTTGAAAGCGGATCCTTTGCACAAGCACTGATTTAATTTTGAGTAAAAGGAAATGACATTCGATACAGGAATATCAACATTATCAGCATATGGGAGAAATGCATTTTTATTTTAAACAAATTGGTAGAAGCCAAGGGAGGAAAACACAAACCAGGTAAGATGAAAGGCAGAACTGCAGGGAGACCAGTGCTTTGCCATCTATCCCTGTCATTTACATGAGGGGTGCGACCTGTCACGTGAGTGCAGTATAAAGTGGCATTTCTGAGACAGCAAATTAGCATAAGAAACAGAGATTTATGTTCTGGCTCAGAGGGGAAGATCATCCAAAACCCATTTAAACAGTGATGAGGTTAAAAAGCTGAGAAAATTGAACAGACAGCAACTCTTTTAGGGAGAAACTACATTTGCCTAAAGGCCATTAAAGGGCCTCAGGAAAATACAGAAGTAGTAATAGGAATTTCCTCAGTCCTCGGGAGACAGTGCTTGTTATTTGTGGCAAAAAGTATCTTCAAACCTCCTGCATGACTGCACAATAGTACATACACACCTGAGCTCGTGAGAACTACTACTTCGGGGCAGGAGAGGATCAAAAGAAGGATGGAGGTTGTAAAATTAAAATGTGAGCTGCTGCACAGGGCAAAGGTTTTGAAAGGCGGCAAAAAAAAAAAAAAGTCATATTTCTGGAGAATTAGCTATTAAATCATGCACAATTATTATAGCCTGAGTTGGCAGTACAGTTGCTGGTGAAAACATGTCAGAGGTTTCAGTATAAAACTCCTATTAGAAGTGGTTATTGTGTAAAATTAGCTATCCAGATCTTTGAGCATCCCATGCCATCTGGCAGACACGTACAAGCCCAGATGTCCTGCGTCTATTATGTAGAGTTTAGAATCACTGGGTTATCACACCAAAATCCATAAATATCTCATTCTGGAGAATAGCTAAGATGTTGTTGATAGCTTCAATTTACTCTACTTTCTCATTAGTTCGAATAACACAACATATTTATTTATAGTGCCCATTCCGCTGTAACCAAAATCTTCATCTACTTAAGAGGCACCTATTTTTAATGTGCACCTCCATACCCACTCTCTGCCCTTCTCCTCCTGCAGTGTGTTTGGGAGGAGGGGGCTGATAATGGCTTCTGGTTAGATTTGGTCAATGGAAGGTACTGGTAGGACAGCAGAAGGTAGGAGGAAGGTGAGATTGATATATTTATTTCTCTAACTCTCTGCCTTTATCCTAAGTCCTGATTTACTTTGGGTGGCCCTCTCCTGCAGGTGTGCAACTCTCCAGTTCAAGTAACTGCTTACTCTCCTTCTCTCTCCAGGCTTCGGGCAGTAGTTGCTTGCCTCTGCTGCTAGCCCTAAGGCACTGTACCATTCTCGTCTGTTTCCCTTAGCCTTTTTTCCTTTGGTAAATAAATCTTTCATTAAAATTCCTTGTTTGAATTTGACATCTGTTTTTTTCCTGGATTTTGATTGATAGGTACCCAGTGACTAAAAGGTAAGAGGCTTATTAGCTTGCGAGGAAATGTTTTCATGAGGTGTACAGATCTGTGCGAGGGAAATGTGAAAGATGGCAGAAAACCAATTAGTCAGAGCAAGGGAACAGAGAGAGTAAGCTTTCGAAACTGACAGTCAGCATGACATGACATAAACATGACAGTAAGCATGTTTAGGTGTCGGATCATAGAGTCTAGGGACACAGGTATAGACTTGAACTGTTTCAATTGGTTTGGCTGTCACATTCTTATAGTCAAAGATTAAGAAAGTGTGTTAATCATGTTCTGAAGGCTTGCCTGTAAAGCAAGTTCTGGGAGAAATATTTAAGCATATGCTTTGCTTGAGAGAATAGAAAAATATGGCTAGTTAAGCATAAAACAGTGATAGCTCGAACAATGGCGATGGTCACAAGATATCTAGTTTCTGCTTTTTGCTTTAAGGATAATGTCACTGACTAAAAATGATGAGATATTTTGCAGAATCTTGGTTCTTCAATGCAGCATCTCTTGTTCTCACAATATAATTTTAAGGTGCTGATGTACTCTTTTCAAGCAAGAGGAGATGGCTCCAGGGTCACAAGGAGAATTTATGAGTTTGTTTTACAGAAGGAAGAAAGGTCTTTAAGAAAGTTGCAGCTAGCTGCTGATGCCCAGAAGTCTGGTGGCACAAAACGTTATTTGAGACTGAAGAAACACAGACTTTCCCCTTGGTTCTCTGAAATTCTTCCCCTCTTCCTCCCTAGCCACATAAATGTTCCCTACTTTGCTTTTCTGAGGCAGATAGATTTGAGAGCTCTCGCCCTCCAGCCTTCTCACTTTTGCACATTGAATGAAGATTTCTCCACTGTTGTTTCAGTGTTCGGCTTTATCTGCACATCGGACACACAGACCTGAATTTTGAGAGAGGCTTCAGCATCACCCCGACATTCTAATTAAACCTTTAACAAAGCCTCTGGGTTTCTTGACTTGAGATGTCGGCTTTGGGTTCTCACATTTCCAGTTAAAACAGTGATAGGAGGGCTTAGGGTTAGGAGGTGAGCTTCTGAAATTTGAGGGATCTATGTATATTTCAAATACTTTTCCTTTTTTATTGTTAGCCTCATTTGAATTTAATACATTTTTTACATCTGATAGTTAGGTGACATTCACAAATAAAAATACATAAAAAGTTTCCAAAGGGAAAATATTCTGAATGTTTACTATGGAAATTAGGGCAAATATGATAGTTCCATTAGTATTTTATTTATTCTCAGGCTGTTCCTCCTCCTGGCGTTTCTCCAGGCTGTGTGATGACCCTGCACCCTTTTGTCCTCTGTACCACTGTTTTTGGATCTAATACACATTCAGGATTTCGGTAACTAACTGTATTCGAACCACTCCCTAATTTGCATTCCTTTTTTATAGCTCTGAGTTCTAGCACAACTGTCTAGTGATGTCTACTCTTAAAGGTCTTCCCTATTTAAAACTAACAATTTCCCATTTCTTTTTGACTCATACCCAGATATCACAGCCTCTGTGGCTGTATTTGATTTGCCTTCTACTTTCCTGTGTTAGAGTATTGTCAAAGCTGATGTATCAAAATGACAAAAAAAAAAAAAAAATGGCTTAAGCAAGACAGCAGTTTATTTCTCCCTTATGTAGCAATCAAAAGATCAGCTGTTCAGGGCTGAAGATAGAAGGTTCTGCTAGCCACTTCCACACAGCTTCTATCTTCAGACCCAAGGTACTTGCTCAAGGTCCTGCCTTGTCATTTGTATCCTAGTCAGTGGAAAAAGGGAAATGACAAGAGGACCAGAGAAGTGTGCACCATCTGTTTTTAGGATGAAGCCTGGAATTGAGATAACTTATCGACAGGAAAAAGGAATCCTGTTATAACAGTTACACTCATGTAGATGCAGACCTGCTCTGCGCTCTCGGCTGCGTTTCCCCAGCCTCATGTATCCTGAGTAATGGGTGACAGAAGCCTAACTGTTTTTCCTTTCGAGGAGTTTGGGCGGATGCGTGTGGTGGTCTCTCTTCACAGTATCCTCTTCTTTCAGCTCCCAGGATCTTCTCTCATTTTTTTCTCTTTTACTACAGATCTTTTCCACTAAATGTTAGTTGCCTGTGTTTTTTAGATCACACATGACAAGAGGGTCCTTAGCTCCCCCTTTTGTGTGTTTCAAGTTTCAGGAAGCCAAGTAGCCGGTTGGTATATTTTCTTTTTCTAATAGTAGTTTCATGATGCCTTGATTTTAACAAGGTGGCCAAGGCGACAAAACAAGTGGCTTGCCATCTTGTCTAGTTATTATGAGCCTGCATACCGGAAAGGATAACATATAAATTTGTGTGGTTCCATGTATTTTAAGCACCTTCTATTCCTGTGAATTCATACCTTCTCTATCTGCAATATATATTTGGCACCAGCTTAAAAGGTCTTGTGATTTTTTTTTTTTTTTTTTTACAATTACCCATACAGAGGAAAATACCACATCATAAAGAATTATATTTCAAGAGATTTCTAAGTCAGTTGCTTGGAATTCAGAGAACAGCTTTCATAAAAATAATGATCCAAAGGGAGTTCAAATTTTCTCATTAACACACAGAATTATATTAAATCCATGGCATAACTAATATATAGCACTAACCTCAATTCTGGGTTTAAGAGTGGAGTGTCATTGAGTAAAGGAAACTTAATGAGTTGAAAAGATTTTCAGAAAAGAAAATAGTTTTAGAACCCCTTCTTCATCTTCATGTATATCTCACAGGTATTCCACACACTCCTGCTGTCTTAAGGCTGCTATATGGAAAAGGCAAAAGTAAAACTAATGACTGCCTCGCTGCAGAGTCCTCCTGTTCCCCTCAAATTAGCTACTCCTCCTACATCAAATTGGGCCAATCTCTGAATGACTTCAAGTGATAGGAAGAATGTTATATGATTGAATAAACCTAACTAATGTGTGAACAAAAAGCAATAGCTCTTTAACATTCCTGGAGATAAATTGTAGTCTTTAAAGGATGATGACTTTATTATGAGCTTCTTGATTATTAGAATTTTAGTAAGGATAACAGGGAAGTGAAATCAGGAGGCACAGAGGCCAGAAATTAAGAATGGGAACGCTCCTGCTTGAGATAGCTCCACCGAGCAATTCCTCCCTTTTTATTGCCTCTTCTGTCTCTCCTTCGACATTTACCAGATTCTCCGAAGTCTTCAGTTGCTCTCTGGGCAATGGCATTAATGGGTAACAGTGAGCAGCCTTTGTGTGGCAGGACTTTTGTATTGTTGTTTCACTTACCTGGATTGTAAATAGCTAAGCCATATCTTACGTTTCTTCTTCTCATAAAGGGCCAAGCACAACGACCTATACAAGGAGGCACTCAGAAAAGGTTTATGGAATGGTTGGATCAAAGTACGTAGGCTTTTTTTTTTTTTTTAATTTAAATGATCTGCTTCCTTCCTGCCTTATTCAGACTTCAATACCATGCACCAATTCTAACATCTTAGATAGGATTTTCTATTTCTAGGTCCAGGAATCTGTAATGTTGTCCTTGAACAGAAATCTTTTTTGGATCTGCTTTCTTATTGATTTTTTCCCCTTTGGACTTTTTTTTTTTTCCTCCGTACCATCACTAGAATATGTCTGTGTAGATGTCAGAGAAGGGGCTGCCAGTCTTAGAATGATGGTGAAAATTAGTGAGTCAGAGCTATGAGAAGGTACTGTGAATAGGGTAAAGGAAGTGGTATTTCTAAATGGAGAATTAAAATGGGAGCTTCTTATCTCTACCAGCAAGTCGGTGAGGGAAGTCTCAAAGATATCTGAGTTTCCTCAGGGTCGCCTCATGCACCCTTTAGGCTGCAGGTCACCATTTTTTCATAACAAATATATATGTATAATTTTAAGATTGTTCTTGGTATTTATTTACTTCAGGTATTATTATGAAAAAAATATTTGGATTAAGTTGTTGGGGAGAAGACGAAGACAAAGCATTTTGTCTAAACACTACTTTCTGCTAAAGAATTACTTGTTTCTTTTCTTTCCTCCATTTATCCTTGCTTCCTTCCCTCCCTCCCTTTTTTCCTTCCTTCCTTAACAAACATTTACTGAGTTCCTACTTCATATGAGGCCTTCTGCTAGGCTCTGACAATGTAAATAATGAAGACAGGGCACAGATTCATTTTTTTAAGGTTCCCACATTCTAGTGGGGAGACAGACACAAATATAGTTAGGAAAATTATAATAAAGTTAGCTTTCGTAATGATTTTTCCAAATACAAAGGGAGAAAAGGATCCCCCCAAATTTTCTGCTAGAGTACACTACACACAGAGAAATCGGTTAAGCTGAAGCACAAATAGAAATTTTCGAGGTAGACTAACTTGGGGAGGGAGATATTCCCATCAGAAGGAATAACTTATGCATGTAAGTATAAGGTGGCATGACATAAAATCATGTTTTGTATTTTAAAGCACGTTACTGCTGAGCGTACTATGTGAAATAGCTGGGTGGGTGATAGGAGACAAACAATGTATAGCTAGATTATAAAGGCCCTTATATGCATATATAAAAGATTTTAGATTTGGTTCTGAGATGATAAAAATATCTCGAAGACTTTTAAGTAGGATTCTGAAATAATTACATTTTCAGCCATAGTCGAAAGATCATGCTGAGAGCAATGGTGAGGATGTATTAAGAAATTAGAGTGTGGCAGACAGGTAAGCATCAATGGTTCTGATCTAGGTGAGAGAAAATGAGGTCCTGAACTAGAGCAGTTGTGAAAGAATTGGAGTATGAGGGCAGCTTTAAGACTAATGGTGCTGATATGACAGAGATTGGTGATCACTTGAACGTGAGATTAGACTGAGGGGGGATTGGGGATAACTCCAGCAGTAGGATTTAGGCTAGCCCCAGGACTTTTCTTTGCAGTTGTTTACTGCCAAATGTGAAATCACAGTTTATACCAAAAAAAAAAAAAAAAAAAAGTTGTGAATCTTTTGGAGTGCTAGAACCCCATTTTCAAATTTTCCCCCCTCTTTTTAGTGAAATCATTTCCTTGTTGCTAATTAGAAAGTAGCTACACTTATTCACAAACCCTTGATGGCCACACTGCATTCTCAATAGTTTAAAAAGTTGCAAAAGCTCCAAAATGAAGTTCCAAAAACTTGTTTGAAGTAAAGCAACACTTCTCATTCCATTTAAATGCGTGTTGAATTGGATAAGTGATTTAATTGGAGTACATTGTGTTCAATATTATAGTTATTTTTGAGGCCCAATGAGACCAGCCTTTGGTGTGACCTGGAGATGCCAGGGTGACACTATAGTTCAAGAACTAGAGCTGTCAGAAAAAGCTCTATTTGGTCAGATCATTTTTATTTTTGTTTTTGTTTTTTTCAGTCTTTACATAGCAAGTTGTTAGAAGCATGGGGAATATCCTAAAGAGAAATAAAAGAATAGCTTTCTTTTATTTAGCTTATATGCCAGTGGTTGATAATCTAATTTAGTTTTTCTTTAAGTATGTTAGAGTGTGTGTGCATGTGCACATGCATGTATATGCATGTGTGTATGTTCCTAAACTTGACTTCAAGATAACTGTTTCAAAAGTCCATTTTTGAGTTCATAGTTCAGTAAATATTTTTTAACTTAGATTTTTCTCTCTACAGATCTATAACAGTGTGATATAAGTGTATTTTTTTAAGTTTATTTTGCAATTTGTTTCAAGTTTCTGACATTTCATTTTACTAGTGATACTGCACCTCCTTGTTCCTTGGCAGATCAAGTTTCTGTTCCATTAGAGGACAGTCCTGTGATATTTCCAGAAGGAAATTAAAAACCTCACTTTATATTGGAAATTGTGCCTTTTATAATACCAGATATCTCTATGGTAATGCTGTAGGCCCTGCTATTCTTCATTTGTTTCATTGGCAAAACTGGTAAATGAGTGCATTGATTTTGACATTAAAAATTTGTTCCTTTTGCTACTTGATGAACATTGTTTTCTAACAGGTTATCTTTTCTGTCTGAAATTTTATTATCTTTCACTGGCTAATTCTTGAGATTTGACTTTAGGATGCTTGTCTGGAAAACCTTTTAGAGATGGCCGAGTTCATGCTCTTCAATTTCAGATGAAATCATAGAGGCTTAGAGCTCAGGGAAGGTGTATGTCTTAGTCGACATTGTTGACCCAAGAATGTAGAATTTGAGTGCTCTGGAGCACAAGTCAGAACCTTTGCCATCCCAAGAGCAAGCTGCGTGGTTCACTGAATTGAGACTGCATGCACCATAAAAAGTGAGTTTAAGATCTGTAGTCTCAGTTCCTTCAACAACCACTATTGAGAAGCTACTGGGAGCCTCCTCTGAGGCAGGTGCAAAAATAAAGACTGAATTTCTGGTCTTGAGCTGTTCATGAGGGAATCTGACAGAAACACACATGACTCTAAAAGATAAGGATGTTTACATGTTACAGCAAAAATGAAAACAAAGTGCTCTGGGCCCAGGGAAAAAAAACTGTCTGGCAGAGTGAAACCGTAAAGGGTCAGTGGCTTTGAGAGTCAGATTAGTGGTTCTCCCTTCATAATTTTATCTTTATGCCACTGTGGAGATGTTATAAATTTCCTTTTATCCGGGTGATAAAGATCTATAACGTTCTTTCAATTTATTATTGTGCTTGTGTTGGGTTCTTTAAAGCAAGGTGCTGTTTTAATCTGATCCTGGCAAGGTTGCATAGTGCTACATAACTCTACCGTCTCCTGCTTGTGCTCTGAAGCAGCCTCTTGACAATTTGCACATGCTACATCGTTTTGATAGTTATCACTTTTTGACTCAGTCTGTGCGCACAACTAGATTGTAAGCCCCTGCAAGGACTGTCCTAACTTGCTCTTGATACATATTCTGTTAAACAAAGTGTAGGATAAATAGAAAATGAGAAACAACTTTATTTGTTCTTCGGGGTCCCTTATTCTCCTTTTCACAAAAGAGGAAATTCAATAATAGAACTTGATGCTTTTGTTGTTCTTTATATGGTTGATGCCGCTGTTGAAATCAGAAAAGCTCTTGCTCCACGGAATTTGTCTAGTGAGTTGATTATGGGAACAAACGGGAAGCCAATACGAGGTTACAATACACGCCCTGTGGAGGGATGTGCTTTACAGAAGAAAGTAAAGCATATAGTTCTCTCTGCTCAGTAGGAAGCAGATCATTTTAATTATCTAAATTAATTTCATATCCAGGTTTCTCCCAAGCAAGTATTTGCAATTTGGGGACTGTGGTGTGGATATTGTCACATAACATTTAGATTAATATTTAAAGTGGCACAGCAACACACCTACATAGTCCCATGGCTAGAAAGTAATTATCAGCCTAAATTACAGACATGCTTTTAGTCTTAAAATGAATTTAAACTTATTATCTGTGCACTGACGCTTTTACCTGTGTGGAACCACAAAGAATTAATAGTAAAATCATTTGTAAAATGTTTCTGTTTTTGAAATATGTCCTTTTTGCTGTAGGGAGAGGAATTCAGAGAATATCTGAAATAATTTGCTTTGTTTCCTAAGGTAACTGTTTTTCTGGTGGCTTTCTCACTTACAGCCAGTCTTTTTTGCCAAAAAATCAATGTTTCTTGAGGATAAGCATAGACTCCTTTCAGCCAGCAAAATATCATTTGGAACTGCAAGTGACCACTGACACAGAAAATGTAAGCCACTTATTATTAATGTTTGCAGCACAACAAGTAACACAAAGATTTCATGAGATTGCTATTTCTGTAGAGATGTAAGTTATCAAAAAGAGATGAAAAGTAAGAGGAAAACAGTAGAATGTAGCTCTTTGCATAGAGGGTACGATCTTCAGGAGAAAAAATATTTAAAACCCAAGAAGCGCTGCAGTATACAAATATAGGGGATTGAAAAAAGAAGGGGAAAACCAAATGTAAAAATGACCAAAAGAGCAGAAGAGAAATCAATGAAGGAAGGAAAATAGAGGAAGAACGAGAAGCAAGTTTTAAGATTTTGCTACAAGTTTGCAAAAGTGAGTTGTAGTTCGCTGGATATTATTAAATTCCAAGCATTTTGAAAAATTAATAAGGAGAAGACAGGAAAGAACACAAGACTGAAACAAAAGTCCCCAAAACACTAGGACACAATACAGTTGATTTGTGATTAGCAATTTGTGTTTGTTTAGCTTTTTCATTACCCTTCCAAAAATAGATTTACCTAATATATATTTAGATAATTTCAAATTATTCCATCTTGCAGTTAAATCCCACTTAAGGAACTCTGACCTGGTATTATTTGCAGGAGATTTTACATGTACCCAGGTGGACTGCAGTGACCATCTGGTCACTGGATGGATGCCCGAGACTGGACAGACTATTACTGTCTTTTAGCTGTACCCATGCCTTTTCCATCTTGCAAAAAGCACAAATGGAGAGGACTTACATAACTGGTAACCTAAAAAGAGACAATTACACAGAGACAAAAATACTAATACCAATAATAGATTAGCTGTCAGGCTACAATTGAATATTATCGTATCTTTATTGATTGTCCCTGTCTGACTGTGTTCCAGACATTTCCAGAAAATATTATCTCATATTCTTCCCACAATAATTTTATGAGATATGTTTTTTTTTTGCCTGAACATTTATGTAAGTAAACTGAGGCTTCTAAAAGTTAAATGATTTCTCAGAGTTTCTTGCCTAATAAGTAAGAACTCTTGATCAAATTTAATTCTATCTCATGAGATTTTTAACCATTATGCTATATTCCCTAAATTAAAAAAAATTTTTCTGAAGGCTTTTCTATATGCTGGACTCCAAGAAATATAACTTTGCATCCTTCTTCTCTTTATTGTGGATCTCAAAATTCTTTACACATTCATTAATATATTTATTTGGCATGATATAAAATATACTTGAGTGGGAACAATACAATGAGGAAGAGAGAGCTATTACAGTATACATCTCTAGCTCATGGACAATCTTATTTGATAAGTTGGTATATTTAAACAACCTTCCCTGAATTATTTGCTGTCAGCAACGCTTTCAATAAAAATTGGGTAATAGTAAACTAGAAACTTTAATTTCTGGAAATCTCAATGGGAGTTATACAAACTATATATTAACAATTGTGCTACGCGAAGATGGAATCAGCAATTTAGAAGGTAAAGTAACAGAAAACACCCAATCAGAACAGCAACATGAAAAAAAGAATCCAAAAAATGAGGATAGTTTAAGCGGCCTCTGGGACAACATCAAGTGTACCCACCTTTGCATCATAGGGGCACCAGGAAAGAAGAGAGTAAGCAAGGAATTGAAAACCTATTTGAAGAAATAATGATGGAAAACTTCCCTTACCTGGTGAAGGAAAGAGATATACAAGCCCAGGAAGCACAGAAAGTCCCAAACAAGATAAATCCTAACAGGCCCACACCAAGACATATCATAATTAAAATGCCAAAGGTTAAAGGCAAAGAGAGAATCAAAAAGCAGCAAGAGAAAAGCAGTTAGTTACCTACAAGGGAGCTCCCATGAAACTGTCAGCTGATTTCTCAATAGAAACATTGCAGACCAGAAGGGATTGGCATGAAATATTCAAGTGATGAAAAGCAAGGACCTACAACCAAGATTACTCTACCTAGCAAAGTTATCTTTTAGAGTGGAAGGACAAAGAGCTTCCCAGAGAAGAAAAAGCTAAAGGAATTTATCATCACTAAGCCAGTATTACAGGAAATGTTGGAGAGACTTCTTTAAGAGGAAAAAAAAGAGATAAAAAAGATGAATAATAACATGGCAATGATAGATAACTACATATCTACCAAAGATTACTTTAAATGTAAATGGATTAAATGTTCCAATCAAAAGATAGGGTGGCTGAATGGATAAGAAAACAAGACCCTTACATATACTGCCTACAAGAGACTCACTTCCATCTCTTTACTTTCAGGCTGTGAGAAAAGGGGAAAGGGATTAAGAAGTACAAATCGGTAGTTACAAAATAGTTATGGGGATGTAAAGTATAGCATAAAGAATATAGTCAATAATAGTATAATAATGATGTACAGTGTCAGGTACTAGATTTATCAGGGTGATTACTTTGTAAGTTACATAAATGTCTAATCACCATGTTGTACACCTGAAACTAATATAATATGCCAACTGTAATTAAAAAAAATAAAAATTATTAAAAAAATAATTGTACTAGGGTAAAATTAACAAACCTTTTACTAAAATGGAAGAGCCCCAGTGTTTTGTAATCAAGTAATATTCATTTGGAGATTTCAGTCAAAGAGATTTCCTCATTGTCAATATTTTCACTATAACAGTTGGGAAAATTCTCAGATGATTCAGTGACTAATTTTATTCTATTCTGGCATCTTTAATTAATCTTGACTTTTTTGAGATACTCTGTTTTGCTTATGTGCTGGACCACAGTCAAGTGAAATTTAGATCTGTGTGTCTCTTACTTTTCCATGAACACTTACTATGATTCTGTGTAAATACCAAATGGGGCATGAGTACAAAAAGAGCACAGAAAAATTGGAACACATTAAAAAGCACAGCATCTGGGGGACCTGAACTAAACATGTGCTTAGCAAAGATTTGTCGACTTGAAAAACATCTCAGTATTGGAAGGGGCTTTATGGGTCATTTCTGTTAGTCCAATTTTATTCTGCTTTATGCGACAGAATTTTCAACACTAATATTCAGTGTTCCAGAGATCAGAGATGATATAAGTGAGTAAAGATAGAACATATAAAAGTGCCTCCTTCCATCCTCATTTGTTAACCCTTACAGTAAATGATCGATTTTCATCTTTTTTGAAAAAATAGTTGTACTCTTGATTTATTCCCACAGATTTAGCTTTTTCTATTTTGAAGAGTCTTTGCTGCCTTCTTTCTTTTCTTTTGTTCTCCTAAATATAAACACTTTCACATCACTGTTTCGAAAGATAATCTAAAAACATTAAACTTTATTACCATGGAGCCGGGAGCAGGTAGAGAATTTTTGAAAGGAATCTGTGTCTTTTCTTTTTTCATAAAATTTACTGGAAATCATGTAAAATTGCATAAGATGAGCTAAATTAATAATGCAGCTACAGACTTGACACATTAATTAAGAAGTCGGACATAGAACACAAGCAATATTTTTGAACACTAATTTACTGAAAAATAAGCTGCTGTTGATTTATCACGTACTAAATGCCAGGCAGTGAACTTGGTGCTTCAAAATGTTATCTTATTTAAACTTTTTACATAGATCCATGAAGGAAGTATTATTTTCCCCATTATATTACTGATCTATGTATGGTTTAGTGGGAGGTAACATGCTTCAAGCAAGACAGTAATTTTTTAACAATTTCAATCAGGAAATGTTATTTATTGCAATTTCTCATCATTTGGACCATGTAATAATTGTGACAGAGGTTAAAGATGAAATTTTTCTTGAGCAAAAGCCAAAAAGGAAGAAAAGAAGCAAGCAAGGAAGGAAACAAGCTTTCTTAGTATAAACAGAATTTTACGGAAAATTTAAATCACCCATGTTCATTTAATTGACAGGATAATTTAAAAGTCTTCTCATCTATTTTTGCAACGAGATCTAACAAATTCTATTAGGCAACAATTCAAATAAAATCTGTAAGACTGACTTAAATTATTATGTGATTTGGAAATGAGCCGCATTTAAAAGTCTTTTGTAATTCTTGCTGTTCACTTCTATAATTAATGTAATTAGTTTCAATGGTTGAGGTTTTACTCTAGTATTTACTAGATGAAACTTGCTCTCTTTACAAACACACACACACACACACACACACACACACACACACACATATGCATTAATACACAGGCACACGCTTTAATTTTTCCATTTTCAGATTCTTAGTTCAACACTAACTTTATATTACTTTACACATTCCTTTTACTCTATTATAATCTCCCATAGCAAGGGAAATGAGAAGAATGTCAGTCACATAGACTTTTTTTTCTTGCTTTAGTTGTAAAACTAAGCTTAACATTTTTCTTCTTATATGTTTGTTGGATAATTAGAAAGACATCATATAATAGATTAACAGCCATATTTGAGCTGTGTCTCCTTAGGCATATTCTAGACAAATAAATTGCTAAATATAACAAACCACAAATTTATTTTTATTAATATAGCACATTGATGTAAGATTTTATTTTGGTCTCAGGATTAATAGAAAAAACAAAATGAACCCAATTTTCCTGTATGTATTTGGTGGGGCTGAAATAATATGTTCTCTTGGACATGGGAAAATTGCTATTTGGAACTGATAAATTCCACATCAGTCAGCAATCCAACTATCTTATATTGCTTTAAAATGTTACCAGAGAATTTTCAGAGTAGAGTTTAGACCCGAAATGGCCAAAGTATGCAATCCCATATGTTGTCAGCTCTGCCCTTCTTTCCTCATTATAGTCCATCAACTTCTAAGACTCAGTGGATGATTCTTTCCTTGAGCATGATGTGATAAATCTGGCCCAGAGCGAGGGGCAAGGGAGTGATACATCTTTCCACTGTCTATTGTAATCAGTGTTGATTATAATATAACTCTAGGTAGTTCATGGCTTTGTCTATTTTCCATATCAGCAGAGATTTGGACTGGCTAAACCCAAGTCAATGGAAAAATAACTAGTTCCTGGGAAAATCTCAGACTTGTCTTTCACTGTACATGAAAGATTCATTATCAATTTAATGCTAATAGCAACATATGAGAAACTAACAATCCATCATTAGTGATATTCCCTTGTGTCTACCTACTTCTCTGAAAATTTCTTTCACCTTTTTACTTTTATTGAAATCTGGTTCTCCCCCAAGTACATAGCTGCTCTTTGCCACATCCTCTATCACTAAGCCTGGCAGTGGGAAAGCTGTCTTCTTTGTTCCTGATTCCAGTTTTCAGGATATTCTTATTTTCTTCTCTTTACCAATAACCCATCATCACTCTCATGCTTCCTGTTTCACTGAGAAAATGAAAGCAATTACAAGAGAGCTTCCACATGCTTGCACTTCCCTATCTGAACTACCAACAATATTCGTACACATATATTTTGTCTTCACACCTGTTCCCATAGAAGAATTCTCTGTGTTGCTATTTAAAACCAATCTCTTATGGATTATTCCAGTCAGCACTATGACATAGTATTATTTCACCCATTTTAGACATCAAAAAAAAAAAAAAAGTCTGATGCCATTTCCTCCTCTTGGTATATCCTATTATCTACTCTTTGTAGCAAAATTCTTTAGAAGTCTTGTTTAAATCTGTTCATTGCTTCTAATTGCTCTTCGTCCATACTTTATTGAATTTAATAGGATGAGGATTTTGCCACCATGAGTCTACTGAAACCACTTATCAGTGTCACCAATGATTTCCATTTCTAAAGACAGTGATTAATTTTCAGTTTTCATATTGCTTGGCCCATAGGAGCATATGATAATTGAATAATTTAATAAATCTTCTTTTGAGAGAGATTTTGTTCATATTGTTTTCAGGACAATATCTTCTTCAAGTTTTCCTCCTATCTCATGGATTCTTTCTCACTCGTTATTGCTAGTTTTCCCTCAGCTTTTTACCTCTAAATATTTGAGGCTCAGTGTTCAGGCTACTTCTCTTGATGATGTGTGTTCTCCCTCCCCAGTTTCAGGGGCTTAAATACTGTATGCACTGATGACCCCAAAATGACATTTTCAGGCCAGAACTCTCCACTTAACTCCAGATACCAGTTGTCTACTCAACAACTCCATTCGATGCTTAATATATATTTCAAACTTATCATGTCCAAAATCAAACTCCTGATCTCCTCTCTGTGTTTTATTTTTGCATTTCAAGAGACATATTTCCTTCCAGTTGCTCAAGTCAAAAACCTTCTATAGCCAGTTTCCAATTCATTGACGAATTCTGTTAGCCACTATCAACGCTAACTTAATTTTTATACCACATGATTTCTCTACTTTTTCCTTTACCACCAGAGGTAAATTCTTCACACAACAACCAAAGTGATCCTTTTTAGACATAAATCATATCATGTCATATTTATGCTCAAACCCCACTAGTGTCTTCCCATCCCATTCAGCATCCTTCAGACCATTTACATGACCCACATGACTGAGACTTCTGCTAGATCTTTGCTCTCATTTTCCATTGGTCTTCTTTTTGCTCATTTCTTCTCAT
>NW_011888787.1:12636432-12659465 GCF_000151845.1 Pteropus vampyrus | reverse complement strand
CAATTTGTTTTGTTTCTCTGGAGAACTCTTTCTAATACTGCTATATTGTGTTTTGTTTATTTGTTTTGGTTAAGGTAATTGAAGTCCAGAAATATTTTTAAATCTGCTCAAGTCTTGGACCCTTTAGATGATCATTTTTCTACCATTTAATGTCCCTAGTTGCTCTTTGTTTTCCATCTGCATCACTTCTCCTACTTCCCATATAATTAACAGTAAAGGAGCTCAAGTCATACAAAAAAGCTCTTCAGAGTTTCTTTTACACATGCTCTTTTACATATCTGTGACTTCATGCAGGCTATTGCCTTTTAATTAAATACCCCTTTTCCCCTTCATCGTCTAGGTAATCTTTTCTTTAATCATCACCTTTTCAGGAAATTTTCTCTTATGCCGCAATTTGTTGAAGATGTCCATTATCTATCCACTACTTATCTTATACAAGTCTCTGTTATGAGACATATCATACAGTATTACTATTAGTAGTATACCTGTATGAGTTATCCAGTAAAAAACATTAAGGGCTTTTTGAGAGTAATAGCTATATCTTTTAAAAAATATTTTATCTCCAACTCCTAAAATAGTGCCGGGCATGAGTATTTGTTGAAAAATTATTAGAATACAATTGCTAGTGGACTAATCTATGATATGATAATTATAGTCATTGAGAATCATTCATTTTGGGGCTAATTATTTTCTTCACACTACTAATTGTCATAAAGCTAAAAACAAATCTCACTTACTTAAAATTAAATAAGCAAACTCAACAACACAATTTTTCCCCCTCTATTGCACATAAAAGGGGTGAATCCTGCTTATATTTTGTGGAATGTCACTAAGCGATCATCATATTTGATTGTGCCTTTATTGTGTAACATTCACTGGTTCTCTAAACAGAATTGCTTTCATCTGAAGACATGCCATTGCCTTTGGTGGATCAAATTTGACTGATGAAAAAGAAGGAGCTGTCATCGTCATTTTTCTGAATCAAAGCAGCCAGTTTCTTTGTATTTTCATTGTAGATTACAGATACAGTATAAAGAATTTGACATCAGATGCTTTTAGAAGTCCTATGCTGGGAAATAAATGAAATGACAACCATTTACTTCTTAGATTGAGCATGTGATTCTATAGGCAGATTTTACCTAACAACAACAACAACAAATACACTTTGTATCTTATAAATGAAAACTAGAGAACATGTTAACTTATCATATAATTAAATTAGACTTATGTGTGTTATCTAATTAGTCTTCTTTAGTAAGCAATTTTCATTTCTATATTAGCTAATTTAGACCTTACTGTAATCTATTCACACTCATAAACTCTAGCATTATTTGGCTGTCTTACATTTTGTGTTTGCATATTAATAAATATCATCTAGACCAATATATTAGTTTCCTGTTGATGCTATAACAAATGACCGTAAAGTGAGTAAATTAAAGCAACATAAACCAGTTTAGTATCTTACAGTTCTGGAGGGCTGAAGTCTGAAATAAGTCCTACAAGATTAAAATCAAAGTGTCAGCAAGGTTGTCTTTATTTCTCAGGGCTCTATAGAATCCATTTTCTTGGCTTTCTTGCTTCTAGAGGCAGCCCACATTCCTTGGCTTTTAACCCCTTTCTCGATCTTTAAAGTTCCTCTCTCCAACTCTCTGCTTCTGTCATCCTCTCTTCCTTTTCTGACTCTGACCATCCAGCCTTCTTCTTTTAAGGACTTTTTTTTAAATTACCTTGAGTCCATCAGAGAATCTAAGGTAATCTTCCCATCTCAAGAGTCTTAATTTAATCACATCTACAAATTCTCTTTGGCCACATAAGGCAACATGTTCACAGGTTCTAGAGATTAGGATGAGAACATCTTTGAAGTAACATTATTCTGTCTACCACAGTCCATATACTTTTTTTCTTACTATATTTATCCAAACAAAGAATCATAACTCAGTAGTAGGAAATATCACTGGAAGTCATAACTCAATCTAAAAAGAAACTCTCTAATAATTATTTTTGGTTAAACATAATCCAATCCCTTTAATATTGTCCAGCTCCCCAATATTAGAAACATATGAACAGAAGCTAGCTAACCATCCATGAGTTAGTTATAGTGGAGAATCTTGCCCTTATGCAGACAAAATAGATGGCCTATTTCTTGTAACTCTAAGAGTCTCTTTTGTTTTAACTATTATCGGATAAAGACAATAGAACCATGCCATTCACTCATTTATTTTTCGTTAATCTTTAAAAGCTAATAAAAAAGAAGAATATAAAATAAATGTTAAATATGCTATAATGCTTGGGATATAAAATAAGCTTATATACATTTTATGTTTATTTTTTGTGTTACCATACATACAGGACTAAATTACTATGATTTTCTCGATGACATTAACTTTGATTATCAGCAGTAAAGGAAGTCAAGATTTTACCTTTAACTATTTGAGAATCTTTGAGCAGAAGGAAAGAGGATGAAAGCGATGAATTACATTTATAAGATACTAATGTGCCCCATTTTAGAATGACCTAGGAATAAATAAGAGCATTTGGTTTACTATCCTCGGTTTGTACATAAGGAGATGGAAACAGAAAAACCTTTTTTTTTTTTTAATGAGTTGCCCAAAGAGATACAACTAGATAGTTACAGAGCTGATGTTAGTCTAGCTTTTCTAATTCTTATTTGGTACTCTGTCCACAACACTATGAACTTTCCAGTTTCCTCATTATTATATAATTTGCTCTGATTTGGTATGGTTTCTCTCTTCTTTTTTCTTTTTTTTTTTTATATGTCAAATTGATATTAATTAGGTCGAGTCCCTTGAGTGGTATCTTTTCCAAAAGAAATGATTATATACAATTGGACAAATGCAATCACATTTCTGTTGCCTTTCCCTCTGCAAGTAAAGAAAGAAAAAGGACATTAAGGATGTTTTCATGCCTTTTCCTTCCATTTCTTCTTAGTAAGAGACATTGAAGATTAGTCGAACTAAATTAGAGACCTTGTTCTGAAAGTGAATGCCAGTAGTTAGTAATAGAAGGTTAAACGGGTCTCAGATTAATTAATGCAGTGTGTGTGTGTGTGTGTGTGTGTGTGTGTGTGTGTGTGTGTGTGTGTGTGGTGTTGGTAGGAGGGATAAACTTCACTTGAAATGATTAAATACACATTGACAAATTTATATATCATATCATCTGTAAATCTTCAATCCATCCCTGATGTGTAAATAAATACTTATGTCCTCTCAGTCCATATTTGAGTGTGTTCATCTCCATGCTACATATAAATTCACGTATAATTTTTATTTTTCAAACAAATACAAATATTCCATTTTTATTTTCAGACAAATGTGTAGACTTGGTGTCTTTTCTTGCTTTAACTAACTGATAGAAGGTCATGATGTTTTGCCACCAATGAGAGATACAAAAATAAATTATTGATTCAATAAATTATTGATAAATTATAGATTCCTTCTTTCAAATACCTTATGTCTAGTTTTGAGTCATATTCTGATAGCTACCTCTTGGGCATGAGCATCATAATTCTCTGTATATTTCCTCTTGCTTATCCCCAGAGTGCTTTAAGGTATATGACAGTCAAACTAGAGTCATTGACTTTGTCTAGCACTCAACTTGTTGTAAAGAGTAGAATATATCTTTAGCGTGATATAAATAATAAATGATAAGTATAATAAAAAGTCTTCAGTGGGTCTTGAGCCAAGTAATATTTCAGTTTGTATAGTACTGCAACAATATACATTAAGATATAGTCATCATGCCACAAAATATATGTAGGTGTAAAAATACTCGTCATTGGTACTAATTCAGATAAACAATTCCCTAAACAGCCATGACATAGATCATTCCCGGAAGTGATGGCATCTTTTGTGAGGCAGTATTTCACTAGTGACATTTTGGTGCCAGTGAATCAACATTTCCAATACTGATTTTCTATTTGAAGCAATCCTGACATCTGGAATTGGTCCCTATAGTAATGCCATTTACTCATCATGGGATAATGCTTCTTAATCACCTTCATCTTAGTTGGAAAAATAAAAAGGATTGTCTATTCAATTTATTCCCTCTCTTTGAGGTTATCTAAATAACTATTTGTGCTATTGAAAATTTTATTGCTGACACTTCTTTTCAGAGAATTTTAACCTACAAAGTTAATTATGAGAATTTTGAATTTTTGATATTTAGAAGTTGTAATTAAGATAAATATAACTCCACTATAATTATATTTGCTTTTAATCATTTAATATTCTGTATGGTGGTGGTGTGCTCATATAGTAATATAGTATAAATATGGAGACTATTAATATTTTTAGATGGTACAATTACAAGGATTATATAATAAAAAATAATTTCAACAGAATATTTAGATTCTTAAAAAACAACTCAGTCCCAAGTCAAGAAGAAACAGAAAATCTGAACTGACTGATTACCACTAAGGAAATCGAACCAGTAATAAAAAAACTTCCCAACAAACAAAAGTCTTGCTTCACAGGTGAATTTTACCAAAAATTTAAAGAAGAATTAACACCTATTCTTCTCAAACTCTTTCAAAAAACTCAAGAAGAGGGAAGGCTCCCAGGCACATTTTATGAGGCCACCATTACTGTAATTCCAAAACTAGACAAAGATGTTACGAGAAAAAATTATAGGCCGATATCCCTGATAACTTAGATGCAAAAATCCTCAACAAAATTTTAATATAGCAAAGGCAATTCAGCAATTTATGGTACATGGTTAAAAATATCATATACCATGGTCAAGTTGGATTTGATTTTTGGGATGCAAGCTTGGTTCAATATCTGCAAATCAATTAATGTGATACACTACATTAACGAATTGTAAGATAAAAATCACGATCATATCAATAGATGCAGTAAACACATTTGACAGAGTCTGGCATCCATTTATGATAAAAACTTTCAGCAAAGTGGGAATAGAAGGAACATATCTCGATATAATAAAGGCCATGTACAAAAAATCCCCAGCTAACATTATAAGCAATGGGGAAAAGCTAAAACCAAAACACTAATTTGAAAAAATATATGCACCCATATGTTCATTGCAGCACTATTTACAATAGCAAGCTATGGAAGAAACCTAAGTGTCCATCAAAAGACGATAGGATTAAGGAGTTACAGTACATATATACAGTGCAATATTAGCCATAAAAAATGAAATCTAATCATTTGCAACAACATGGTTGGACCTAGAGGGTATTACGCTAAGTGAAATAAGTCAGACAGAGAAAGACAAATTCCATATGATTTCCACACTTACATGTGGAATCTAAAGAACAAAATAAACAAACAAACAAAAAAAACCAGAAACAAACTCAGATACAGAGAACAAACTGGTGATTGCCAGATGGGAGGGGGTTGGGGCTGTGTAAAAAGATGAAGGGATTAAGAAATAAAAATTGGTAGTTACAAAATAGTCACCCCTGTGAAGTACAGCATAGGGAATATAGTCAATATTATTGTAATAACCCTGTATAGTTCCAGGTGGGTAATAGACTAATTGGAGGGATCACCTCATAAATTACATAAATGTTTAACCACTTTGCTGCACACCTGAAACTAATATAAAATAATGTTGAATGTCAACTCTAATTGAACAACAAAAAATAAAAGTTTTTAAAATAATATGCTTGTTACTTGGAATTGCTCTGAAGGCAATTTCAAGAGAAGATTAAAAAATATTTTGATCAATGGCATCAATAAAATAAAGAACATAAAAGTGATGCATTTGAATCTATAAGAATTGGTGTACTTTAAATTTTATTTTATAATAATATTAGTTTGTAGATAGAATACCACCATGTTTGACAGAGGTATGGCTGATGATCTGAAATTCATTAATATTTGTAATGATATGGTAAAACTGATGTTCTCATAAACTACTGGAAGCACTATAAATTGGTACAATCCTTTGGAAAACTAACTAGACACTATATACTTGATAATGGCCATGTTCAAAACTTTTTATTATTTTTGGTGTTATAAACCTATTTTGGAGAAGCTGTCATAAGCAAACCATCCAAAATGTAAGGAATGGAAAGTGGAAGGAGAGGAAAAGAATAATATACATTACTTCATACATGGCAGTTTTATTTTATTGGAGAAATGACTGGACTAATGATAACAATAATTACTCAGTCCCTAAAAAGAGATGGAGAAATATATATAATATACTAATTTATCAAATAAGTCTAAGACATTACATAAAATAAAGGTAGTTAAAAGAATAAGTACACATTAATAAAATGTTAAGACTGATAAACCTATGCAAATAGAATGAACTTATACATACACCAAGTAATAAGAGGATATACTAACTTTGTCATTGAGTGCCATAAAATACAGTGAGTAATTCACAAGAGTATGAAGGTTATAGCATCCCAGAGAGTTACCACATCTCAAATAGCACTATGATTGGTGAGGGTAGGACAGAAAACTAATCAATAACTTAAAAAGGCATAATCTTGAGCATTCTTCAAGTTGAACAACCTGGTATAAGAGTTGTCAGCCCTTGAAAACAAGGTTCTTAAAATCAGTTTTATTTCCCTTCCCCTAATATCTTGAACATGCACCAAAAACATAGATTATATTCATCTATTGCTTAATTCAGGATTTTATGTTTTTTAGTTGTTCCTTGACTTATTATTTTCTTCATATACTTATCTGTACATTCAACAGATACTTGTTAAATATCTTATCTGAATGGACAAGGTGTGCTAGTTGCTAGATAGGGAAGGATAATGACCAAGAAACAAAGCCTGCACTCAGCTACATTATAATTTAGTAGGGGAGACACAATACAATAAATACTCAATTTAAAAAAAGGAAAGTGATAAGTATCATAAGAGTGATTTTGCAAATTTAGGGGGAAAAAGAAACTCAATTCAGTCTGTGTTCATTGAACACCTGTTATGTGTCAGACACAGTTGCCAGTGGCTGTAGCTGCAAATGTAAGTAGAACATGATTCATTTCTTACAGGAGTTTTTAGTTTACCAGGATTACCTCCTCTTGGGATGTGAGGAGTGTCAGAGAAGGATGTATGGATGAAGTGACATTTGAGTTGCACCTTAAAATACAGGTAAAATTTTGACATATGGAGAAGAGGGTAAGAGCTTTCCAGGGAGAGGCAAAAGCATGAACACAACAGCATCTGTGATCCTGTTTCTGAACTTATTTTTATTCTTCTGAAGGCTTAGTATAAGGATGATAGAAAGTATAGCTTTGATATATGCTTTAGAACACTTTGTTTTTAGAGCACAAAAGATAAATATTATTAGAAAACTGTATTTTAACTGTTTCAACAAGTTTTGAGTATTTTTATTACCACCATTCACGTTATTGGCACTGTTCGTGGAGATGGTCTTATGCTGTTCCTGTATCTTCCTGTATCTTGGACCCTCCTCTCCCCAAAAGGGTTTGCAACCTCTTGTAGCAAGTAACAAAAATAAGTTAAATCTCACTGCAGTATGATGGGCAGGTATTTTTGAAATAATACATTTCTTAAATATTAGTTTTTCATGGGTAGGGTCTATTCTAGATGTTATATAGTTGCTCTCATCTATTTTTACCCTTCATATTATCTACATGAGTTGAACTTTGAAAAGAAAGAATCAATTCATAAGTTACTCAGGTGGACTTGCTTTTGGATGAGTGATATCAGAAGAAATATTAAATGGCTATTAATGGTCAGGTCTTTTCAAGCATTTTGTAGAAGTCTATATTGAGAAGAATAGGCAAATCGGTATTAACAGAGAGACTGAGAAAGCAATCCAAGAGAAAAGAGCAGGGAAATTATATTCACAAAAGTGGTAATTTCTCTTCTATGGTCCAAATGTTTGACCTCCCTCCCTCCCCCGCCCCAATTCATATGTTGGTATTCTGTTGCCTATTGTGATGGTATTAAGCAGTGGGGCCTTTGGGAGATGACTGATCATGAGGGTGGAGCTTTTATGAATGGGATTGTGCTCTTATAAAAGAGATTCCATAGAACTCCTTAGCCCCTACAGTAACAGTGGAAGACACTAGCTGTGAACCAGGAAGAAGGCCTTCACCAAACTTGACCATGCTGGTGCCTTGATCTTGGACTTCCCAGACTCCAGAACTGTGATTCAATAAATATGTTATTCATAAACTACCCAGTCTGTGGTATGTCCTTATGGCAGTCTTAAAGAACTGAGACAATAACCCTATGCCCTGAACACTTTTAATTTGAGAAAATCCCCCTTTAAAGCTTCTCTGTTTAATATTTTTAAATCTTAGAATTTAAACTACTTTACCACCAATATACTTTGCGAAGATACAAGAAGCCCACATTCTGCCTGCTGGTCAAAAAAGTAGTTTTATCCATTGATAGATTCTTTGTTCAAGTATATCCATCCTATCTGTGATCTGTTTTGCATGTTTAGTTTAAAAGCTCTTTTCTTGGTGTGGTTTTGCTCTGATAGTATTGAACCAGTCTTCGGTCTCATAGTTTTTCCCTACAGGCTTGTAGGAGGTACCTTTCGGATATAAGTATGATATTAATTTTTAAGGTGGCATGCTGCAGTTGGAGCTTTGGCCCAAATTATGGGCTGTTTTTGAGAATCCCTGCTGATAATTTTACATGACATTCACTTTTCTGAAAGCTGAGAAGAGGGAACAGCAGGATATTTTGATCTTGATAAGTGGTACACGACAGACTTTAGATTTGGTTATAGATTGATGTTAGTGGAATATTTGCACAGAACTTGATGATTTAAAATAGATTTTCACATATATTAATATCAATAACTATATAAATTCCATTGCTATTACATCTATTCCATAGTTAATGTAAAATGGACTTCAGAGAGATTAAGTGTCTTATTGAACAATTGCACAGTTAGGACTTAAACCAATTCTTGTGATTTCATGTCCAGCTACCCCTTTTTCTGTCGCCATTAGTTTGGAGTACAATCTTTAGAATTACATTTGAAAATTGTCATGATTAAGTTAGCTTCATAAAAATATCCTTTTTAATTGATAAATGACATAGACTGAGTAGATGGAGGACCAGATTCAACATCATATTTTAGATTTAAGCCTGGGTTCTAGGTAGTGAGTATTTAAATAACTTTTGATGCTGCCTTAATATTTTAATGCCACTGTGAAATAATCTGTTCACATATGTTACATACACAGTAACACAAATGAACAGATACTTCCAAAGACTCACTGTCATTTCACCTAACCTACCAAGAAAACTATTTTTTATCTCCTTTCTTAATTTCACTGTTGCCAATTTTTTAAAGTAAAAAGATGGCTAATTAATACTTAAGTAAATCAAATGCCAAGTCTTATCTCCTAAGCTACAGCTTTATCCAGTGTCACTTTCTTTTTTATGTGTTTTCTTAGTACAAAAATTAAAGTTTTTCTAATAATTGCCAGTCTAAAATCCTTAAGGAAGTTTCTGCTTGGGAAGGGTCAGCAATGAATATGCAGGACCAAATATTATTCAAAAGAGAATCTTAGTCTCTTTGAGCTGCTATAACAAAATATCCCAGATTGGGTTACTTATAAATAGATATTTACTTATTGCAATTCTGGAGGCTGCAACTTCAAGATCAAAGTGTTATCATGGTCAGATGAAGGCCCTCTTCAAGGTCACAGACTTCTTATATCTTCGCATGGTGGAAAGGATGAGTTGTCTTTCTGGGGCCTCTTGTATAAGGGTGCTAATCTCATTCGTGAGACTACATCCTCAGGACCTAATCACCTCCCAGAGATCCCATATCTTAATACCATCACCTTGGGCATTAGGTCAACATATGGCTTGTGGAGGAGGGAGGGCACAAACGTGCAGACTATAGCACAGAGTCATTCTAAAATTTAAGAAAGAAGTTTTAAGAACATATAGCCCCCTAATTTTACAAGTGAGGACACTGAGATCACATATTCCCCAAAGTTATTTGTGTATATTAGTGGCAAAGTAGTAATGAGAAATGAAGGGCCCTGAATCCTGCCCCCTATTTTCTTAGATTTGGTCTGTTTTCCCTCTGAATAGAGCATCAATCGATCATCACGGTAGTAATTTTTAAAAGAGAATAATTGCAAAATACGGGGAAAAGGAATTTTTAAAAAGTAAAGGAAAGCAGTACAATTTTAACCTTTTCAAGTTGCCAAGAGAAAGAGTGATAAAGAACATTTACTTTCTGAAAATAAAATTTAATTGGATCAGGGAGGATGGAATAAAATGAGAGTAGAAAAGTCATTTACTCTTTCAAAATATGGATAGGCCGCATTGAACTTTTCACCTTCTACTGTATCAGGGTTTATTGGTGTGTAATTACAGGTCCTCGCCACATGCCATCAATCCTTATTTACTGTTCTAATTTGAGTTGACCCTGTTTAGAAGATGCCTCTTGTATACAGTAGATATAGGAGAAGATAGATTTTAAGGTGAATTTTAAAGCAAATTAATACTGTTTTCAATTTATTTCTCGTTGTATTTGCTTTTTACCAATTTCATTTAAAAGTTGTAAGAACAGGAATTTTAGATTTATGGACAAAAGCCACCTCTAGCTAATTTAGGTCTTTGATCACTTCGTTAGCAATACCAAAACACGAAGGCACTTACACATGGTATATTACGTTATAGAGCATTTAACAATATAATCATTAAAATTGTCTTAGTTTCTATCAAGTCTATATGCATTTAAAGCAGCTATCTTATTTAAGGCAGGCATACTAATGGGCCCGGTTGTTTTGGACAGACAAAACAGTTTGGTGTTGAAGATTGTTGCTGAATCATTGGTGTGTTTTATGTCTGTAGTGTGAGCAAGTATGCATACTGCTAAGTTCTTCAATATATTTCTAGGTAAGAAGATAGTGAATGATTTCTCAATCCAAGCATGCTAGAGCATTTTGCAGTATATTTACTACATAAGCATGACTGCTTTAAAGTTCAACAGTCACTGCAATATGTGGCCACCTCTTTTTAACTGTTACTCAAGTATTTGGCTCTGGTGTAAATCTGCACAGCCTCATGTATATGCTCTTTTCTACTTAGTTCAGCATTGCAAAGCAGAGAAATTCGTAGTTCTGATTCACAGAGATTACTATTTTGTTATCATGTTCAAGTAGTGATCTGCTAAAATTCTACCTGTAAAAGAAAAAGAGGTTCACTCTTGTATTATCAAGGTCATTACTGAACTCAATTCCTTCAGTTTAAAAGCACAGAGATGCCATCTAGCAGCCGCCCACAGGAATGTCTTAGACAGGAATAGTCCTTTCTCTATAAAACTGAGCAATAATTGAATTCCTACAAGCTTTTAGTTTTTAAAAAAAATTTACTTATTGAATATGATTTGGTATATTGCCTATAATTCAGATACTCCATTACAAATGAAACTAATTAATATCTCTTAAAATAGACAAAGTGATATACTCATGAGTTCCAAATGAAACCAGAAACTTGGTGATAAGATTTTAATTAAGAAAACATAATTCTCATAATTTTCCTGAGAGGAAATTGATAATCTGTCTATATAAGAATACAAATAATCAATTAGCAGAGTGAATTGCTTTATTTTGTTAAAAGAAAATACTAATCTTGCTAATTTTCTGATATATTAAATGAGAGAAAAGAAAGTAAGTACACGTTGAAAGTAGATTCATCCTATTAATATTAGAAGTTTGGGCATTTTTTTAAAATTTAAAAATAAAATTGACTTTCAAGTAACTTATGTTACCATAAGATGGCGATACTTAAGCACTTTATAAAATGTCATAAAAATTTGTAAGTCTCAATCTGAAGAAAAATTATAAACATAAATATTATATAGTGTTCTATGGAATGGAATTGGTATTGTTAGAAAGCCTTTTTGTTTTCAGATCAATTAATATATAAAAAGCACTCTCTAATATTTAGATTTCTAATATATGTCACAATCCTGTATCTGAAAAAAAAATTTATTCAATTTTAAGAGCTCTCCTATTCGCCAGTTCTATCTCTGTGTGATTATACACATGCTTACTGTAAACATAAAGTGTAATAATATAGAAGAATACTTAAACAAATTTATTTAAAAATGTTATGAAATATATCAGTGCTAACATATTAGTATTAAAAAATCAGCAGTTTTTCTGTGCATTTAAGTGTCATCACTTAATTATTATTTGTTGAAAAATGGGTTTGTACGATACTGTTATTGGATTTTTAATTTCAATTTCACTAAACATAATTTGCATTATGAAAGCTAATTTTATTATGTGAACCCTTAAGTAGTTAGAACAATAATAAGTAAAATTTGAGAAAATTCCTAGTTTATTACCTAATTCACAATTATTTTGAGAATTGAATGGTGCCATTTGTGAGGGCGGGCAGTGATATAGTTTGGTGATGAACGATAGTTTTGGTAAAACATGCAAAAATAGGTTTTATTCGCTTTTTTAAAGCAATATTTGTCTACCAGGTCAAAAACTTTTTACAACATTAAAATCACTTGCTATGAACATTTTAATATTCTCTGTAATGCTGTATGTGATATAGAACAAATTACCATCTTCTGTTCTTTGCATACAGTAATGCAATATTTAGAAGCTGAAAAGGACAGTTTAAAAAGTTAATGTATACCTTCCATCCCTAAATTTTTCAGCTCATTTGTACCAAACAGCCACAGCTAAGTCTGAAGAAAAGTTTTATATTGTTGAATACCCAGAAATAAACTTGTCAATACTAGAAAAGGTCATATGGACTAAAAATGGGTCATTTATTTGGGGGATTTATCTTGGTATTTAACAGTTCTTCTTTGTTTATGTATTTAATTGGGGAAAGAATGGAGTGCAAGAAGTAAAGATATTTATGCATTAAAGATATTAGACAAACTACACATGTCATTTTTAGCAAAGCTCTACATTTCTAAGTTCATTTTAAAGAATGACAAAATTCACTTTTAGTCAAGTGATTTTTTTTGCAATAATTCAATAATTAGGTTTGTTTAAAAAAACTGTTTTACTAAGAATATTCCAAATGAGGTACCTAATGGAATGTGTTCAAAAGTTTTAACCAACAATTATAATGAAAACGGTAGTGGAATGTGTCACTATAGATCTAGAGGCAAGAAGAAAAAAAAAAGGATTTAAAAAATATAAAACCAAAATCAACACTTTTAACCTAGATATAAAATGCTTTGAAGCTATCCCTTAGTATGTAAAATATTAAGATCATTAAGATGCCATTCACACACTGCAAAGATTTCAGTGACAATATTAGCACAACTATAGCTTTAAAATAAAATGATTTTATTCTCATTAGGTCTCTTATGAAAAGTGCACAGAAATAATTATGAGTATAATGACATGATGCTAAGTTTTTACTATATACTGTATTAGGCCTAGAAATATTCAGTCAGCCGCAGTATTGGATTATGCTTGGTTACATCTTAATTAGTTCTATTCAATTATGAAAAGAAACTTAATTTCTCTATACCACTCAGATGATGTAAAGCTTTAAAAATAACTTTACAATATTTCAAAGTACATAAGCTTTAAGTGATTTTGTAATATGGCATCATTTTTTTTCTGTTGTGTCAAATTGCTCTTGATCAGTTAAACAAGTAAGTAATTTTAAAATTGTATCTCTTACTATTTTTACGAGACACTTTATCTTGTATTCCAGATAATTATGATTTTCTTAGAATGCTGAAGCTCTCAAATAATCTCACTTTATCATCAAAACCTTGATCATACACTGCTGAAAATATTTCTTCTTATTTTTCTGTATTTTTTAAAAAAGAGCTTAGCGTTCTCTTTAATTGCCAGTACCAGATAATTTTCAGAGTTCAACAGCAATGAGATACCTCATTCTTCCTATTGCCCTCCTAGCGTGATAAGGTTCTCACTTCCTGTTTAACACTGATAATCGGAACTTCCTCACTGCCCTCTAATTTCCTTAATGAAAAGAAAGAAGCAAATAAACACAAGCCCCTTTCACCAACGCCTCTCAGCCATGGCAGAGAGTACAGCTCTGCCTCTTTGCCGTGTGTTACAAGCAGCATCCCAAATGTTTTTGGACACAAACCGCAGCACGTCTGCGATGGGGGTATTACTGACCAGGATCAGCTGGAAAACACTTCTCTGCTTTCAACAAAGAAACGGTTCACCATCTCCTAATACATGTTTACAAATTGCATTGTTTGAGCTGCTAACTCCTTTGCATTACTCGTCCGACTTCAGAAGAGCACATTAAGCACTCGGATACAGAATAAGCTAAATTCCCGGGAGAGCCGCATTGCCCGCTGCCCATATACATTATATTCGCTCTTGGTCCCCCCACACCTCCTCTTTCCAGGACTCTACCTTGAGGAGCTCTTCCTCCGGTAGTTCACCTTGCTATCTTCCAAGCAGTGGGAATATGCCAGGCACCACAAGATAGCTGGAGAGCTGTCTTTCGTGCCTTTTGGGGGCATATTTATTTGCATTTTTGGCCGGTTTGTTTCATATCGCACATTTATTTCAAACAAGAGTTAAAATATTGCCCCTACCTTGGAAGGATCTAATCCAGCAAGCAAAGACAGCAGCAGGAGATTGAGTAGATTGGATGTCGCCTGCATTCTGATCTGGGTTTTTGCCCCCTCTTTACTCTCTTTTATGTAGCCACTCCACTCACTGCAGAGACCTTTCCCTCGTCAGTTGCACTTTCTGCCTGCCAGTCAGAGCAGAGTGGAGATAGAGGCGGTAGCAGGAGCAGGAGCAGGAGCAGCAGCAGCCAGTAGCAGTAGCGGCAGCAGCGGCAGCCGCCCTGGGGGGCGATCATTCCGCAGGCATTCTCAGAGCTGGGAGTTCGCGAGCTCGGGGGTGGGTTGGGCTGCAGTGGGCGCTGACCGAGGTTCTGAAGCGCCTCCAGCCTGCGCGTTCCAGTTTACCCTCTCTTCCGCCGCTATCTAGCCAGTCCACCTCAAAAGTTTTGACCCAAGCAAAAGATAAAGAGAGTAGAGGCTGAGAGAGGTGTGGAGACCTGGACAACGGATATGACATCACTACAGCTCCTGGGGGCTTGGGGAGATATTTTGCGGGGAATTTGTTAACCAAACAAGGATCGACTCGTGTTCCAGTTCAGCATTTGCTGGCAACTTGAGCTGCAGAGAAGTAAAGAGTCAGCTAGATAAAGGATTATGAAACACATAATGCCTGGAACCTTCTACTGTCATTGACAGAGGCCTCGATATCATATTTAGTGTTTTAAACAAAGTTTACAGTGCAGACTATCAATGTGTATTTTCTGTCCAATGCACAAAGTGTGTAGCTGTTATATATGCATATATGCACTGTCATTTATGAATAATCTATTAAAATAATCTATTCGGTTAGGTATTAATGCATATTTATCTTAATCTAGGCGCTTTTGCTCATCTGAAAATACTATGCAGAAATAAATGGAGAGACTCTTTTCTCCTTATAAATTGGATATTCCATTAGTAACTCCCCTCCGCTGAAATCTTTCTCCCTCACACACAGCGATACCCAGTAATATAATTGCCTTTTCAATCTGACTCCTGTTTATGCCTGAAGAAGAATTCAGTGATGGATGGACAGTGGGATGGGAAAAGTGATTATTCCAACTTTCCAAGTACTTCTGTTTTGTAGAGTTCAAGGAAAGAGGCAGAATAGCTGCCTCACAAGAGCAAATAAAGAATAAATGACAAACTGTTTCATGCACCCTTCATCGTTTAACTGTACTCAAGCAACTCCATTTATTTGAAGCTGGAAAACATTGTGTTCTCCATAAGATGAAAAGGTGAGGAGTTGGCAACCACTCTGAAACTCCTTCTCATACAATTATGCTTTTAAAACTCTTTGAGTTGTCTTCTGTTGGTTTTTCTAGAAATGATAAGAGTTAAAATATGTGAACTGGTGATATAAATATTGCTTCCACATTAAAAAGATGATAAATTGTTTGAGATATCAGATACACACTCTACCAATATTTTACTGAAAACTTCATTTTTTTTCAGTATAAGAAATCTCAACTAGGATTCAGATACTTTTGAAAGTTATAATCCCCAAGGATTTACATCATATGGCATCTGTTTTTATCCTGATATTATTATGAATATGTGTGCATGTGTGTATGAGTACTTGAGGTCTTCTTTTTATACAAAATATAAATAGCAAGAAGAAAAATTTGAAAATTCCTTTTGAAGAGATAGGTAATGCATAGGAAATAGATGGCAGAATAACAGAAAGAAGGTGGGATTATTTGGGAGCCATTAGTTTATCGATAACCCTACCAATCATTACCACAGTTGGAAATTCCCATTATTTTCTAGCAGAGACAGAAAACATAAATTTTTTTCTTTGGAGGTAAAAGATAAACTGCAGAGTTATGTCTGTCACCCTTTAGGATAACTTTCTAGAGCATATTTGAAGCTAACTCTTTTAAAAATCTTATTACATTTGTTTAATTATCTGTCTATGAATAATAAGTTAGCATAGAATAATTTTAATGATTCATACATAAAAATTGTTGGAAATTTTATTCTGCACCTATTTTCAAATCATTGCCCAATTTGAAAATGAATTTGCACAGGTACAGTAGTTGGGTGATTATAATAGTGCATTTTTATTACCTATACTAAATACAACATAATTGTATGATTTTTTGTTTTACACATGTTTTTCTGTCTTCTCAGAATGTCTTCTACCACCTTTTTTTTCATCTACACCTCTCAGCAGGAAGGGTAGCATGCTTATTTGCAATGGAAGCTGTGTTTAACATACACACAAAAAAGTAATATGAAAACATAATCATACCAATTTTATCACCTCAAGATCAGCATGCTCTTTTAATGACAATATTTTTTTTTCTGAGAATAAAAATTATTCTGACCTTATACTTGGTGAACCATATTAATGATTGCTCCAAAATTTCTGTATGGGCACATTTTTCCCTTTAACTTTCCATTTTCCTATATTTCATGACACTAGAAGATCATTTGTAACAAGGAGTTAAGAAGACAAATTCTATGAACTTTGCCAAGGAAATGTGATAGAAAATGATAATACTTAAAGACCTAAAATAAGCAATGCATCATAATTATGATACAATGGAAACAGATATTAGCATACTTAAAACATTCTTGCCAAAGAAAAGCTTAGTCATTTGTAGAGAACAGTCAAGTTTAGTAATAAACGAAAAACTGTCGAATGTGCCACTGAAAAACAAAAGCTGTAACTAAACAACACAAATTCACCAAATACCCCAATACTTCCTCTTTCTTTAAAAAATAAAATAAAATAAAATTGAATTGTTTTTCTTCAACATAATTCTGACAGTTTTCGGTCATTTGTTTTGTAATAAAGCTCTCTTATAATACATTTCCACACAATCAACTTGATGACGTTGTAGGCCACATCATATCTGTACATAACAATTTACACAGCATTTATCCTTGTAAAAAAGAAAGTCCATAGCTTGTTTTCTACATAAACTATTCAAGTGTTCTATAATAGAAAGAAAATGGTATATACACTTTTGTTTTCACAGTCACCTCAAATTGGTTACCGTAATTTAATAGGAACTGGAGCTTAGAACAAAAAAAAAAAAATAAAAAAGTGATTCATAGCATAGATTTAGAAATATTGTATTTTTCAATATGTGCAGGGGGGAATATATTTCATATTTATGTGTCTAATTACAGTTAGCCTTTTTTATGCCTACAATGGGTACACAGTTGCTTTGAAAGTTATAAAATATTCACAGATTTTAGCCAGTAGTACCTACAGAGTCAAAAATAAAAAAGAAGCTTATATGAAATGGTGTACATATACAATACCTAGAACAAAGAATGTGACTTTTTAAACATTTATGCCCAGTATTACAAAAGTAAGTTCTTAATTATATAATGAATTATATTTTAGTTATTTTATGTTAGTCTTCTTTTGATAAGGGACTGTATGACATATTTCTTTCAGACATGTTATATTTTTTCATTTTTCCGGGGTTTTTCCTTTTTTTTAAAAAAAATGCTGTTCCCTATTTTGATTTTCATCTATCATTTATCACCAGAAGACTTAGTTATTTTAGAAAAATAATAAAGAAGATTATCCAGAAGGTTATTTAAACCCTGAGTAAATTTTCATCCTTTGTTACATAAACGAGGATAGTCTTTGGTTCACTTTCTAATGTCCTTGACTTGTCAGAGTACTGCCACTCTAATTTTTTGTCGTCTTATTCTCTGTTCTCACTTGAGGTGACTTTGCCATTGTCATCTAGATCCCCTACCTTTCCTCACTACCCTATCTAAAATAACACCCAGTCATTCTCTATTTATTTATTATTTTTGATTAGGTTGGTTATTTGTGGTCTGTCTCCTTTATTAAAATATACTCTCCATGAGGAAGAGTGTTTGTTTGCTATTCTACTCTAATTTAATCACCTAGAGTAGTGCCTGGCACCTGGTAGTCATTTAATCCACAGTGATTTAATGAATGAGTGAATTTCCAACCCTAATTCTACTTCATGCATGATATTTATATACCCGAGGTTTGCTAGATGTCAGTCACTTAATTTCTCATAGATACCTCAGACTTAATGTTTCAAACCAGTATATTTTCCTCAGTTATATTAGTTTAATTTCTCCATTGCAAAGCAAGAAGCATAGAAGTCACACTTGATCTCTCCCTCATCTCTATCCCTGTATTCAATCTATTAACAATGTTAATTTTTTCTCTGTAATACCTCTAAATCCATTCACTTCTCCATGTATACCTAGATCAGAATCTCAATTTATGTCATCTGAATTATTACAATGTTTTCCCCTCCTTGGCCTTACCATCAGTTTTTTTTTTTTTAACTTCTACTTTCACCCTTCCATTTATACTTCACAGAGGACCTGATATGGTTGATTTAAAGACTAATTTGGCCATGTTGCTTCTTAGATTAAAGGACTTCAATGCTCCCTATCTTCTACATGATCAAGCGTGGACTCCCTAAACTGACTGGTCCACGGTCCTGCATGATATGGCCTCTTGCCTTCCTCTCCAGTCTCATTTCTAACCATAGACTCTCAATAATTTGAATCCAGTAAAATTTTAATGCTTCTAATTTCCTTCACACCATTCTCCTTTTTCATTAATAGTTTTTTTTCCCCCCTGAACAATATTTGTTCTACCTTTAAATTTCATTTTAAATGTCACCTCATCTAGAAATTTTTTCCTGGACCCCCAGTACCATCCCTCAAAGTTTCTCTTCTCATTTTTTAAATAAGATTTCGTGCATATTTTTATCATTGTATGTTTACTACATCTGATTCTTAGAATCTACTTTTGTGTCTTCACTTGATTTTCAAGCTCTTGAAGATGTTTACGTATCAATTGCTGCATAACTAACCCTTCTGAAATGTAGTAGTTTAAAACAAAAATATGTCATTAACCCTCATGGTTCTGTGATAATTCTCATCCGAGGTTTCTTATTCAGTCTCAGTCAAATGGAGACTAGAGACATCTCACGGCTAGAGTTGGCTAGATATCCAAAATGGCTCACTCACATGGCTGAAGTTGCTGCTCTCAGGTGGTTGCTCAGGTGAAGTTGCTGACTAGATTCCCTTTATTTCCTCATTCTTTGTGGCTCGTATTTCCTATAGCACGACAGCTAGGGTCTGAGGGAGCAGCCCAAGAGCTAATATTCTAAAAGATGTAGGCAGACATTGCAAAGATTTTCCACTTAGTCTAGTAAAGAGAAAAATGAAATAATCCAAAACAGCTAATTATTCAAAACATGTTTATTTGAATTTGTTATTTTTTCTGTGTATGTATGTTTACAATAGAAAATAATTATAATACAGTTCAAAATGGCGGACAGAACATAATGTGTTTATTGCATCTCCCTATACTGATCCTTTTAAATATACGGACTACAAATTTTCTTTTAAGTATAAAGTAAGGGAAGCAGAGATATCAAAGGAAATCGTGCAAGATAAGAATTAGGGAAAAGAGTGTTAATGATGGAAAACAGAGGAGTGAAAACCTTCGTCTGAGAGGGAACTGGAAACATGCTCGCGTTGACTGAGGAAGCTCTTCTGCCTCTTAGAACTCCAGCAGTGGGTGAATGCAAGAGGGTTGGTTTCCTGTTCCTCTCACATACCCCTAGTCCGGAAGCTAAGGAGCCTGATGCTGACCCTCAGGAAAAAAACAAACAGAAAAGATTGTTCTCTTGAACATCCAAGAAGCATCTTGGGAGAAAGATGGAAGTTAATAGGAGTGTTGGCAGAGCAATTAAAGCCTCCTCAGTTTAGCCCTTCACACTCGCTTCCCCTCCCCCCACCCCAGAACACAGCTCTCACATTCTCACTCTAGGTAGGGGCTGTTATATACAGAGCTCCCAATTTTCCTATTTCATTATTATTTTTAAAAATGATTTTATTTTAATGGAACATTTGATGTGTGCAAAATGATAAATACAATGCAGATAAAAAAGGTACAACAAATAATAACAAGCCAAACACACATATACATAGAACATTACTGTCCGTGCTGTTCATTACCTACGTCCCACTCCTCTTTGCCCCAAGGGTAATTACAATTCTGAATTTTGACTTGTTATATTTTGGGTTTTCACCATTGTTTTGTTACTTTACTATTAAAACAAAGGTTTCAGAGATTTTTCTTAATTCTATGTAACTGGCATCATACTGCACATACTGTTACTGCCTTCTTCACTCATAAATATTCTATTTTTTGAGATTCTGGCATATTGCTGTGTGGTTCTGTAATCCTTTAATTTGAATTATAATTTTCCATTGTATGAATATGTTGTCAAGTTGTCATTTACCTATGATAGACATTTGCATCTTTTGAAGTTTTTGTTATTACAGTGCTGCTAATGAATGCTTTTGTACGTGTCTCCTGGTGTATTTGTGCAAGTACAAGATACATGAAATTACTGGTTCATGTGAAATGAGTACTGTCAGTCACACACTATAATGTCAAATGCACTGGTATATGCCTCATTCATTTATTAAAGTGTTAAATTAATATTTATTAAGCATAAATTAGGTGCCAGGCAGTATTCTTAGACCTAGAAATAAATCAGTGAACAAAACAAACCAACAAAAAATACATGCCCTTGTTGAAGCTCACATTCTGTTGCCCAGTAGTAACGTATAAAAGTTTCTGATATTGTGGAATTGTCTATGTTTTTATTTCTTTGCCAGTATGGTTGGTAAAAAATAGTATTATATTGTGTTTTTAAAATAGTTTTAAATATAGCTCTATTCAGAAAAAAGTAATTTGCCTTAAAGTACACATATTTGAAGTGTACAATTTAATAAGTTTTAACATAAATATATACTCATAACATCATCATCACAAATAAGATAATGAACGTATTACCCCCCTTCCCCTCATTTTTATCATGCACCTTTTTAATCCCTTCAGGCTGCCTTTCATTTCCCTTAATCTCACATAGAACAATTGATAAGCTTTATCATATATCAGTGTGCATACCCTGGTATGATATGTAAATGGAATCATAGAATATGTACTCTTTTCTGTCTGTATTCTTTGACTCAGCATAATTATTTGAAAGCTACCCATGTTGTAGCGTGTCTCAGTGGTCCGCCTCTTTTTATTGCTGAATGGTATTCCATTATAGAGATACACCAGTTTTGTTTTTCCATTTACTCAACATTTGAGTAGTTGTCAGATTTTGTGTATTTGTGTCCAATAATTAATAGCAGCTTTACTAGTAATAGGCCAGACAATTCTTTGTCATCTGGGGCTGTCCAATGCATTGTAGGATGTTCGGCAGCATTGCTGGCCTTTACCTCCTAAATGCCATAGTAACCTTCCAGGAAGGACAACCAAAAATGGGTTCAGATTTTGTTAAATGTCCCTTGAAAATCAAAATACCCTTGGTTGAAAACCACCGGCTTATTTGAACATGTGAAAAAACACATTAAAAAAAATAACAGACACAATTGTTAGATATTTATATAATTTATGAAGTGATCCTGCTGATTGCTCTAAACCCATCTGCCTCTACATACAGCCATTACAATACTATTAACTATATTCCCTGTGCTGTACTCGATGTCCTCATGACTGTTTTGTAACTACTAACTTATACTTCTTTGTCTTTTCACCTTTTTCACCCAGCTGCCCAACAGTCTCCCCTCTGGCAATCACCAGTTTCTTCTCTGTATTTGTCAGTCTGAAACTCATATAAAATAAAATTTAAAAAAAGTTTAAGTATCAAGGTAAGACTTTCTCTATCATTTTATGACTTACTATAAAGCAGAAGAAATAGTGACATTGTGGTATTAACATAGGAATAAACAAATTAATCAGTGGAATAAAATGTAATACTAAGAAACTCAGACACACAAAGCTCATTTGTGGCAGAAGTGGCTTTTTTTTGAAGGTCAGTGAAAAATATGAGTTTTTTGAGATATGTAGATAAAGCAATTGGCAATTCATATACCGAACTGAAATGAAAGGAAAGGAATTAGTTCCCTATACTATATTAGTATAAGGAGGCTAAAATTAAAAAAGAAAAAGTAAATTTTTATAATTTTTGAAAGCAATATATCACTGCTTAAATTATTCAGGTAAAAATTATCTCTGATTTTAATATTAATAAAATAACTGTCACTTATGAAGGATCTTTTATGTACAAGTACTTTTCATTACTATTTCCAGTCTTCCAATAATATTTGAGGTGGGAATTCTCGTCCGCATTTGGAGATCAAAATAACTGAGTCCCGGTGAAAAGAAGTAATGTGCCCATAGTCATCCGAATGGCAAATGTTCCAGCAAGATTTCGATTTCATGAATGCTTGCCTTGGAAAATCATGTTCTTTGATAATAAACACATGAACCATAATCTCATCAAACTGCCTATCATTTTTTCGATGTGTTTAATTTTTACTCCTACCTTAAGCCCATCAATTGTCTAAACTTTGGGATTAATTCTTACTCCAACACATATTGTATCAGAATGTCATTGATCGGTTCAAAAGCTTGACTAAGAAACAAATTATTCTCTTCTGCTAGTACCT
>NW_011888787.1:12627670-12636382 GCF_000151845.1 Pteropus vampyrus | reverse complement strand
AGCAGCTTTACTAGTAATAGGCCAGACAATTCTTTGTCATCTGGGGCTGTCCAATGCATTGTAGGATGTTCGGCAGCATTGCTGGCCTTTACCTCCTAAATGCCATAGTAACCTTCCAGGAAGGACAACCAAAAATGGGTTCAGATTTTGTTAAATGTCCCTTGAAAATCAAAATACCCTTGGTTGAAAACCACCGGCTTATTTGAACATGTGAAAAAACACATTAAAAAAAATAACAGACACAATTGTTAGATATTTATATAATTTATGAAGTGATCCTGCTGATTGCTCTAAACCCATCTGCCTCTACATACAGCCATTACAATACTATTAACTATATTCCCTGTGCTGTACTCGATGTCCTCATGACTGTTTTGTAACTACTAACTTATACTTCTTTGTCTTTTCACCTTTTTCACCCAGCTGCCCAACAGTCTCCCCTCTGGCAATCACCAGTTTCTTCTCTGTATTTGTCAGTCTGAAACTCATATAAAATAAAATTTAAAAAAAGTTTAAGTATCAAGGTAAGACTTTCTCTATCATTTTATGACTTACTATAAAGCAGAAGAAATAGTGACATTGTGGTATTAACATAGGAATAAACAAATTAATCAGTGGAATAAAATGTAATACTAAGAAACTCAGACACACAAAGCTCATTTGTGGCAGAAGTGGCTTTTTTTTGAAGGTCAGTGAAAAATATGAGTTTTTTGAGATATGTAGATAAAGCAATTGGCAATTCATATACCGAACTGAAATGAAAGGAAAGGAATTAGTTCCCTATACTATATTAGTATAAGGAGGCTAAAATTAAAAAAGAAAAAGTAAATTTTTATAATTTTTGAAAGCAATATATCACTGCTTAAATTATTCAGGTAAAAATTATCTCTGATTTTAATATTAATAAAATAACTGTCACTTATGAAGGATCTTTTATGTACAAGTACTTTTCATTACTATTTCCAGTCTTCCAATAATATTTGAGGTGGGAATTCTCGTCCGCATTTGGAGATCAAAATAACTGAGTCCCGGTGAAAAGAAGTAATGTGCCCATAGTCATCCGAATGGCAAATGTTCCAGCAAGATTTCGATTTCATGAATGCTTGCCTTGGAAAATCATGTTCTTTGATAATAAACACATGAACCATAATCTCATCAAACTGCCTATCATTTTTTCGATGTGTTTAATTTTTACTCCTACCTTAAGCCCATCAATTGTCTAAACTTTGGGATTAATTCTTACTCCAACACATATTGTATCAGAATGTCATTGATCGGTTCAAAAGCTTGACTAAGAAACAAATTATTCTCTTCTGCTAGTACCTTCATGGATATTTACTGTTCTGAGTTTCTTATCCTCTAAACATAAGATTTCCGGCTTAAGATTCTTACATGATTACCCTACCTTTTTGCTCCCACTCCTGGTTATAGTTAACCACTACCATTTTTGTTAGTTTTTAACTTTTTAGTTCTGAAAATTTTCTTAATGTTCCTGCAGTCTGTTGTAGTCCGCTTGCCATCCAGCCTGGTGTCTCCTGGCTCCTTCTAAGCTGCTTCACTAATGTACAACTCCTGTTTGCAATCCTACTTTCTTTGTTCACCAATTTTAGGCTCTATGCTCTCTGTAGACACGGACTTACAGATACAGTGGATTCCAATCTAACTCCAGATTTGCCTTGACTTTTCACTTGGTTTTGTTCCATAGCTGTCTTCTGTCAGCGTCCTTTCTATTGCAGAGTATGCCAAGAATTTACTTCAGCAATGGTAATAGTTGTACGCAAAAGGAAAGTAAATAAAAATCCTTAGAAATAAAAATAAAAATGACTAAATTTACCACAAAACAGGTCCACATTGGGGAGCAGAGTACACAAAAGAATAAACATTACTTATTTATCAAAATAGACAGTTCTCAATTTAAAAAGATGTTCTAGCAGGTGAGTAGAATGTTATTTAGTGCATCAAGAATTGTAGTTTAAAGATACTGTAGGCCCTTGAAAGTGAATGCATCTCCTGATATTGAGCAGTATCACCTAGAAGTGATACTGATATATACCAACATCGGTATCACTTCTAGGGTCTTATGACTTCCACTTATTTGAGTTCTTAGCAGCATTATGCTTTGTGTGTGTGTGTGTGTGTGTGTGTGTGTGTGTGTGTGTGTGTATTTGTTTCAGAGTAGAATTGAGAATCATTACATCAGTTGACCCCTGTTAATACCACATAAAATGAGCAAGGATTAAAATGAAAAGAAAATAACCTAACTACATATAAGATATGTTATTGCTTTTTCTCTGTGAAAACACTTTTTTACAACTCAGCATTCTGAAAATTAAGTGCTGTTATAAACCTTTTTGCTCATGCCTATTAAAGTTGCCATTAATGCTGAAATTACAATGATTACTTATTGACACTGGCTGGGGTAATTGCAGTGAACAGTCTTGCTGTGGGCCAATTAAGCTGGAAACACTAGATACGGTTGAGGTTAAGACTCTCAAAATGACATTAGAAATAGAAATAAAATGACAAACACCAAGAAAGAAGAAATTTATTGACCAATAGAATAGCAAAGGGCATGTTATAATATAGACATATTTGTTGTAACAAGTCATTTTATATGTGAACTCCTCCTTCATTTATGGTGATTAGTTTTGAAATGTAGACTTCAAATAATGGCCACTAGAATAGTGTACGATGAGCCATATAGACATTGTATGTTTTTAGTTGAGAGAGAGAGGAGAAAGAGTGAGAGAGTGAGAGAGAGATTGAGATTGAGATTGAACTAATTGAGAAGATCTGAGAATATTAAATTGTGTCTATCTGACAAATTATGACTGGTATAACCTATAGCTCTAATTTGCGATTGAGCAATACAGTTGACATTTTCCTGGGGACACAGAGCTGCTATTTTAGAAGCAGATGCTGTCCACAAAAAATAGAGATATTGTTTTTATTAAAATTAATTTATTAGTTTTAAATAAATTAATTTATTAAAATTTTAAATAAATTTCAGAGATATTGTTTTTATTAAAATTAATTAAAATTAACTGACTTTTTTCTCAGTAAAAAAGCAACAAATGTAGAAGTGTAGAAATTCTAGCAAAAGTCATATTAAAACAATAAAAACATTACTTGGCATTCAAAGAATACTACTTTTAATGTAGTAGTGCAATTCATATGTTTTGTTTCTAAGTACTTTTTACATCACACACAAATTTAGGTATCCCAATTTTATACAAATAATAAAAAGAGCTAATATCGTTGATTGATTTCTGTGTCAGGCATGTTATAATCATTTTATATGCAGTATTGCATTCATTGCTCATAACAACCAGATGAGGTAAATCACATGATTTCCCTCATTTTATAGATAAGGAACCTGAGGTACAGACAAGTAATCCACCCACCCAACATCACTGAGATTAATTGGGATTAGGAATTAACTGATGGTTAATTAACTAATTAACTAGTAGTTAATTGGGATTAGGAACCTGCTTCAGAGCCTACATATGGAGCTGCCATTTAAGTTACATTATATTATTTCCTATTTAAACAACCTTTAAAATCTTTTACAAATGTATTTTCATGTATTTGGTGTAATATTATGTATTAGTGTATGTATACCACAACTCACCTAACTTTGTTACTGAATATTTTGGCTGTTTTCAATTTGCCGCTATTATAAATAATATTTCAACAAAAAAATTGGGCAGAGTTTTGTCAGCATTTTATATTATATAATAGAGGATGAAATACAAGGGTATAAGCATGTTTAGAGTTTTAAAAACATATTGCTGAATTGCTTTCCAAACATATTTTATTGATTTAGGATCCTGCTGGCAAAGCGTGTGATTTCCTGGTTCTCTGTTTCTTAGCGGCTTTATCAGCACTTCAGTGCAATTTGAAGAAAACTAGAGATCTTTCTGTTTCTTCTTTGTGGTGAGAGAGCATGATATTTTTTCCCTTTCTATTTCATAAATCTTCAATTTCCTACAAAAAAGCTTTTTATTTAGGGGAATACTAACTAGATAAAAAAAAATTTATAAACTCTGATTTTCAGTAAAAAAGAGGCTCATGTTAATTAGTTCTTATCCCACAACATTCATCACTCTTTGATATACAGTTTGAGATTTGCAAGGAAAATTAGTAATTAGTGCTGAAGAGTCATGTTGCTTTATGAAGCTGATTGTGTTTTTGACACACCTGTCCCTGTGGAAATGGTGACTTTGAGTTGTGCAGAAAGTAGTAATGCCGAAAAGATTATAATGAGACGATCACAATGGGTAACTTTGGTGTTTTTTCGGAGGGTGTGCTCGTTTGCAGTAAAGCAGTTTTGATCTTCTGTGGCTCCCAGACAATGATCTTGACTGTGCACTTCCCCACCTTCACCCTCCACCCACACCAAAGATCACTCAGGAATTATAGAGCATGGAATGAAAGACACTAATTCTTGGCATATCCACTGGTGTTTGCAGCTATGAAAATATAAAGATTCGGTGTAGTTTTGAGATTTTTAGAAAATGTTAAGCTGTTTTGTCTTGAACAGTTTTCTCATTTTAAAATGCTCACAACTAATGTCCTATTTTGGAGTACAGGTGGACTAAATATAGAACCCCCTCAAAGAGGAAAAGGTAATGAAAATAAATTATAAGATCATATTTGTCAGAAATGATTGCTGCAAGTGGTAACCAGCCACAGCTTTTGAGGACTACTCAGTGCCAATCTCCACACCAAGAACCTATGGATGTCATCTCATGCAATCATGGTAGCAAGCTGGTATATATTACATATGTTATTATATGTACAAATAGAGATTTAGAATGGTGTGCAATGAACAATAGGTCTAGGTCACATGGATAGCAAGTGGCACAGTGGGGATTTGAACCTAATTTAAAAAAATTTTAAATATCTTGATATTCAGACTTCCACTAGAGAGTCTTCATTTACAAAATTATGATCTGTATCTGACTCAAGAGCTCATATATCTTGAACTTGCGTTGAGTATGAAGTAAATGTATTTTGTTATATGCAGTTTTGAGAGAGAGCATGAATGATTCCATGAGCTGTCATAAAAGCCTAATAGTTAAACTCCCAAAGGCTCGAAAAAGAAAGAAAAATCAATGATCTTTCCCAGTATATTTTTTCTTTGTTTAAATAATTTATATGTCCTCTTTATTTTATGTGCAACATTTTATAACTTTAGGCATCTGATTTCAAGCAGATTTCATTTTTATTGTCTTTAAAAAAATCATTTTTAATTCTAAGCAAATAGTGTTTTTCTTAATATTTATTTTATGCATGGTGGACTTGTGCTTATGCTGGTAGTACTGTTATTTTACATTTTCCTAAATCAATAATCAAAAGTTGAATATGCTTATTTATTTATTTTCATATTGTTCTTCAAAATGACTTCTACTGAAGTTGTCATCTTTTACTAAAAATAGCAAAACATAAAGATGTGTTTGTATTTTAAATTTTCTGATAATCTTAGTCCCTATGTCAGTTCACCATTGTATTTACTTGATCAGCTAATATCTATCTTTTACATTTTATTTATTTAAAATTTGAACTAAATGTAACTATGTCTACATACCAGAACGATGATGGAAATTAGGATTTTAATTATGTACATTGGTTAGTTTTAACTATCTACATTAATTAGAACATTGCTCTATTGCTATATAGAGTCAACCTAAATAATTAAAAAAAAAAACCTCAGAATGTGATTATATTTTTTGTAACAGACAACGCTTTCAAATTGTAGTTTGTATTAACGCTCAATAAAATTATCTTTATCTTCTTGAAAAGTATATTTAAGTAGTATATTTAAAATACTAAGTACCATAAAGATACTGAAAGTTCCTGTCTTTAAGAAATTATCTTTTATTTTTATTTTTGAAAATATAGTCATTATAGAGATGTTATTGTTTAGAATGATTTAGTTAAACTAATTAGTAAATGTTTTATTAAAGTTTATTGAGTTGAATGTAATCAGTGGACAAAACAGCATATATGACACTCCATTTCCTGCATGGATTTAAAGAGATTCTTGATGGTGTGCATTTAAGACAATAACAGCTAGCTTTTATACTTGCCTGAAAATCAAATACAAAATAATGTGAGGAGACGTAAAGGAAATTCTTTTGAAATTCAGTTTGTGTCTGATAAACTTAACTGGTCATCATATCATAGAGCTCTTGGCAGAAAGTCCTGATCTTGAATCTTTGTGCAGCTGTTGATTTCACTCTGTTTCTGTCCTTTTATTAATGAGGGAATATTAAATAAGCAATGCATATCAGTACATTGTTATATCTAGGAAAAATGCAGGTCGCTTGGAATTAGTTGGAATTTAGGCAAAGCAACATATGAGTTCAATATTCCTGGCAGAATGATCGTAAACTGACTTTTAATTGGTGTTTGTATATTTTAATATGCTACATATTATACATATAATATATTGAAATATTATATAATGTATTATGTTTATATCATATCAGAATTACTAGGCATATCAGAAAGAGAAGTAAAATAAGACAATTACATTTATGATTGCATATAAATGATGAAATACCTAACAATAAATTTAACCGAGGAGGTGAAAGATCTGTACACTGAAAACTATAAGACATTGGTGAAAGAAATTGAAGGAGACAAAAATAAATAGAAAGGCATTACGTGCTCATGGATTGGAATAATCAATATTGTTAAAATGTCCATAACTACCCAAAGCAATCTACAGATTCAGTATAATTCTTATAAAAATTCCAATGGCATTTATAAAAGAAATGGAACTAATAATCCTAAAATTTGTATGGAACCAAAATAAAAAAAAAGTTTAAAAAAGAGATAACCCTGAATAGCCACAGTGATAATAAGAACAAAGCTAGCAGTATCTCACCCCAAGATTTCAAACTATATTGCAAATCTATAGTAATTAACACAGTATGATGTTGGCATAAAAACAGACATATAGATCAATGGAACAAAATAGAGAGCCCAGAAATAAACTCATGCATATATGCTGAATTTATGACAAAGGAGTCAACAATATACAGTGAGGAAAGGACAGTATTGTTAATAAATGCTGGGAAAACAGCCACATGCAAATAAATGAAACTCAACCACTATCTTAAATCATACACAAAAATGACCTTAAAATGGATTAAAGTCTTGAATGTAAGACCCGAAATCATAAAAGTGTTAGAAGAAAACTAGTCAGTAAGCTCCCTGACATACACTTTAGTGATATTTTTAATCTAACAGCAAAAGCAACAAAAACAAAAATAAATAAGTGATTTACATTATTCTAAAAAGCTTCTGCACAGCAAAGGAAGCCATCCTGTTGAATGGGAGAAATATTTGCGAATCATGTATCTGCTAAAGGGCTAATATCCAAAATATATAAAGAACTCGTACAACTCAATAGCAAAAAAAAAAAAAAAAGATTTAAAAATGGGCAGGAGATATGAATAGACATTTTTTCAAAGAAGACATACACCTGGCTAACAGGTACATAAAAAAATGGTGAACATCATTAATTATCCAGGAAATGCAAATCAAAACTACAATGAGCTGTCACCTCATACCTGTTAGAATGGCTATTAACAAAATGATAAGAAATAACAAGTGTTGGTGAGGATGTGGAGAAAAAGGAAAACTTGTGCATTGTTGGTGTGAATGTAAATTGGTGCAGCCACTATGGGAAAAATGTATGGAGCTTCCTCAGGAAATTAAATACAGAACTACCTTATGACCTAGAAATTCCACTTCTGGGTATATATCTGAAGAAAACGGAAACCCAAACTCAAAAAGATATATGCACCCCCATGTTCATTGCAGCATTATTTACAATAGCTAAGATACAGAAACATCCTCAGTGTCCATTGATGGATGAATGGACAAAGAAGCTTTGGTATTTACATAAATACAATGGAATATTATTCAGCCATAAAAAGAATGATATCTTGCCATTTGCAACAACATAGATGGACCTAAAGGGTGTTATGCTAAGTGAAATAAATCAGAGAAAGACAAATACTGTATGACCTCTCTTATATGTGGCATCTATAAACAAACAAACCAAGGTCATAAATACAGAAAACAAATTGATAGTTGTCAGAGGTGAGAGGTGTAGGGGAAAGAAAAGGGTGAAGGGAGGTCAAAAGGTAAAACAAATAAATAAGTAAAACAAAGATTTAGGAAACTCCAAGCAATCAAAATGGATAATACCAAATCCGTTTCACAGAAAGTCCTTAATTTTATTTTGTATACATTTCTAACAAGTTTCATTAATTGTTGCCTAACCTATAATAAATCACTAGTAAAAAAAATTATTAAGCATAAATCTTACCTTTTGTTTTTTTATAGCAGTACCTGTGAATAAGTGGTCATCTGTCTTTATTTCTCTGGTCTGCTTTGAGGTTGAATTATATTTAAATATGGTGACATATCTCATTTGGTATAGTGACTAAAGCAGTTTGTGGTATTCTGATGCCATTTCTATAATCTTTATATATGATGTTTCTTTCCTATGTCATGGTGTTTGAGGTTTTGAAAGAGAAATAGAGTTGTGGTTGGGATTTGACTGGTTATAAAGCTGTAATCTAGAGAATTTAACCAGAAAGAAAATACTTTTAAATTATAAACTAGAATAGAAAGAGCATGGTCAGCACCTTATTTGAATTTGCTTTGCTTGCTGTTCATTTTAGCAGACTC
>NW_011888787.1:12563061-12627620 GCF_000151845.1 Pteropus vampyrus | reverse complement strand
TTTTTTTATAGCAGTACCTGTGAATAAGTGGTCATCTGTCTTTATTTCTCTGGTCTGCTTTGAGGTTGAATTATATTTAAATATGGTGACATATCTCATTTGGTATAGTGACTAAAGCAGTTTGTGGTATTCTGATGCCATTTCTATAATCTTTATATATGATGTTTCTTTCCTATGTCATGGTGTTTGAGGTTTTGAAAGAGAAATAGAGTTGTGGTTGGGATTTGACTGGTTATAAAGCTGTAATCTAGAGAATTTAACCAGAAAGAAAATACTTTTAAATTATAAACTAGAATAGAAAGAGCATGGTCAGCACCTTATTTGAATTTGCTTTGCTTGCTGTTCATTTTAGCAGACTCGAAAGTGTATCTAAAGGATTTAAAACTTCAAAAACCATATGCCCAATCTTTTAATTTCTTAGGACAGTCAGAAAAAAATGAAACTTACTCCAAGTATTATTTCTTAAGTCCAGTAGATCAGGCTTCTTGATTTTTCTTTTTCTTTTTTTCCCCTAAGACCTTAATGAAACAATGAAGACACATAAGGCATTTATGAACTGTTAAGCTTTAATATCTGTCTGAATGTTTTCTTTTTGACTCACTTCCAAACATGTGTCTCTAGCTACCCCTCCGTATCTTCATCTCCAGTCTTTTTAGGTGTTCTTGCATCTTTCTCACCCACAGGAAATTTAAGCCAAATAATTTAGGTTCATGAAGGGTAAGACAGCACCAAATCAATAATTTAAAGATTCAACTAGTCATTTTTTTTTTTTACCACCAGTTACTAAAGTAAAATAAAAATATCACAAATATTTCTTAGTATTATTTTGTATAAAACACTGCAGTAAGAAGTTTTTACTTTAGGCCATAATGGGATATAAAAAACTGAATTTACTCTTCCACTTACACAACTAGAAATCTAGACAAAACACGTGAAAACAACAGTTCTCACATCTTGGACAGCAGGCAGCTCAGGACTGTGCTCGGGAAGAGAAGGGAGAGAAGCTAAGACTAAGATTGATTGATTGATTGATTGATTGGTTACTCCAACTTAATGCCTAGAGATAGTTTCCAGTTAGCAGTGCAGGGCAGGGGAACCTAAACAAATCTTGGGTGCTTGGAGTAGAGGAGACAGATTCCAAGTTTGAGGAGACCAATTTGTGAAGCAGAGTAGCAGAGGAAAAGGAGAAGAGCGAGGGTGGGGAGAGGGGAGAGGGGAGGGGGAGAGGGAGGGGAGGGGAGGAGAGGAGGAAGGGGGAGGGGGGAGGAGAAAGAGATTAAGGGAGAGAGAGATCGAGGGAGAGATAGAGAGAGGGTGAGGGAGGGGGAGAGAGAAAAAAATGAGCAACTCAGAAGATCTGCAGAAGAGTCCATTGGTCTTTTGAGCTGAGTCCTCTGCATGAGTAGACACTGACCAAGGATGGGCAAAGAACCACCAAAAAGCAGGAGGCTGAAAATTCTCCAGGACTCTCATAAAACTGGGGATAGTTTGTTTTCCCACCAGCCAGTATGTAAAAGCTGCGTTAATGCCAGGGCCTCATGTAGAATTCTCAGAAGAGTACTGCCCTCCAGGTGGGGCTAAAGAAGCCCTAGGATAAGGTCTCTGTGGACATGACTTATTAAAGTTTATCATCTAGCCTGAAAAGGACCAAATTGATTCCAAGTAACATAATTGTGGTCCAGAAGAAAACACAGCAATATTTAAAAGAATACAACATTGAGTGTGCAGCAACGTTAAATTTGCAACATCTGGCAACCAAATAAAATATTACCAGATATGAGAAGCAGCAGCAAAATATGACCCACACATAGGATAAAAGTCAGTCAATAGAAATAGACCTAGAAATGAGCTCGAGATAATGGAAGTAGCAGACAAGGATATTAAAACTTATCTGAATATGTTCCGTATATTGTAGAATGCGAAGGAACACACAAATATAATAAGGGAAGAAATGTAAACTATATTTTTAAAAAGGCTAATGAAATTTCTAGGGATGAACAAATAAAATATCTAAAATTAAAAATACATTGGATGAGGTTAAAGCAGATTAGACATGGCAGAAAAAAGATCAATGAATTTGTAGAGATAGCAATAGACACTATTCAAAATCAAACCCAGAGATGAAAAAGACTGGAAAAAACTGGACAATGTGAAACTGGAAGCGGTCAGAGCAAAGCACTGATAGGCATTCAGCTCCTCTTAAATGCCAGATGCTGTGCTGAGCACATCACATGTATTATCGCATTTGCTGCCCGGAGGTAGATGCTACCTTTGTCCCAATTTTTATGTGAGGAAAGTGTAAAATTACGAAAAAAAAAAATGATTTTAAGAAATGTTAAATTATAAAATAGAACCTTTTATTTGTAAAACACTTAAAAAGTTTCAGATTTTATTTTCTTGTTATAAATCAAAATATAGTATTTTTTTGAAGCTCATATAAGAACTGGATGTCAAGCTGAGAATTATTTATTACAAACTATTAAGTATGTATTTAAGGTCATAAAATTAGTAGAACCAAGAATGTGAATCAAATTTCCTATTTCTTATTTGCTATTCTATTACTACAAATCCTACCCTTGTCACAGCAGGTCAAAAAAAACCCAAAAAACAAACAAACAAAAAGCATTTCGCCTAAGGCCAGGAAAACCTCACAGATGAAGTTGGATAAAGATCTGGTTTTAAAACACAGATCAGAATTCCATAAGCAAAAGAAGGTGTATAACCCAGTGCAGGCAGAGAGAACACTCCAGGAAAGGCACAAGAGAGAAAGCCCTCCAGATTTAAGAGGCAACAGATAATATGCATTGGCTGAAACAGAGATTTCATAGAGGGACATAATACAAAAAAAAGCCAGGAAAATAGATTGAAACTAAATCACTGAAAACTTTAAATCTCACAGAATTTAACATAGAAGTATAGGCATTTAAATCTCAATTATTTGAAGTCTCTCTTTTAGGACCTTTAGGTCCCAGGAAAACCTCTGGTCTTAAAAGTCATCCCAATAATCTCCCTGAACACCCAGAGATAACTGAGCTCAGCTTGAAAGGTTTTATTTATGTCTGATAAGATTTGATGATCAGATAAGAAGGAAACATGCACTCTATTTTATAGTGTAAAAAATTTCTCTATTTTACCTATAAACCAGAAAGAGCGGGAAAAGTGACACCCGCAGGAGAGACAAGCATGAAGAATTGTAGGGCTGAAGAGACGTGGGACTGCTAATGGTATTAACAGAAGCCACATCAGGATCAGAATTTATGAGAAACTGATGGAGGCTATAAGCAGAAGATGAGCTGATAGCAAAAAAGAGAAAATGTTATGAAGGGGCGGACATGGAAGAGATATGGTAAATACGTAATCACCTACATTTCATCTATTTTAAAATTTGTCATCGAACCATTCAATCAAAAATGTAGAAGTGCTGTAGAATGTCGGCTTTTTTGGTCTCATAAAAACACAGTAGGAAATTGTCTCTTTCCTGGTTTCTATCCAAACTCCAACTGAGAAAGGTCATATTTAGGAAAGATTTTTTTTTAGACTTAATGCAATTTAATATGCCGAGGTAGTCTGTCATCAATATGACCACTAGGGGGCTACATGTACTAACCTTGATAACTTAGCTCCTAGCACAATTCCTTTCTTTGTAACTTGTGCTGCTCTTGGGTATTATTTCCTGTAGCAGCAGCTAGCTGGGTGGACCCCTGTTATCTTGCCCTCATGTTTTCCTCGAGAAAACTTCTACTACCATTCAGTATTAAAGCGATAGTGTCGAAGTGGCAATATGAGCCAGTTTTCTTACTTCTCCACATAAGCGCCATTCTATCAAACTTCTTTCAAAGGTTAGAACTTTCAACATGCTTTAGAATTAAATTTTGACCTTAACAAATATCTACTACTACAGAATATATTTTAATAGACTAAGATATTTCCTTATGTTTTAATGACTCAGTGGAGTTAAATCTGCAAATCAGTTACTAATCATTGAGATACAAATTTTCTATTTAAAATGCACTAATCGAAGTGCCCTTTCAGCTCTTAAAAGAGTTCAATTTAAGGTGGAATTATTTTACCAAATTTTCTATCAGTCATAATTTTATTTCCATATTTACACTCTTGTCCTATTACCCATTCAATCTGTGGAATTCTTAAGGTTACTGAGAATTAAAACCAAATTAAAGGCATTGACCATTTTTTATCTATACACAGTCTTAGGGTGGAGGAGCTAGGCAGTTTTCCTTTGTAATTCTTCATTCTTAGGGATGTCAATATGAGGTTAGAGTTCCTTTGCAGATTAGTGGGAGCTCTGAATCTAGGTGAATTTCATGAGTAAAGGCAGAATGTACAACCTCCATGGATCTATTTTTCAGACAATGGGATTGATTCTTTCCTACCCTCCTGCCAAACCAGTAAATTGAGTGTTGGTATTCCCAAAGTAGTTCTCCTTTCCTTTAAGATGATGCTCATTAAGATGACATGTTTCATTAAAGAATGACCTTTGTTGCTTAAAGTATGAAGTACGAGGCATTCTTTTCTTCTACTGATGGATAATATGACTTGACAACTACAGAGCTTCTCTGGGGCTCTGTAGTTGGAGCTGCGCATTGGTTTGGACAATTTGGATTGTGAAGATGATGATTTAATTCACAATTCTTAGAGTTTCATGCTTCAGTTTTCATAACTTCAAAATAATTTTAAGTCCTCCTCACCACAATTGAGGTCACTTAATCCATACGTTGCAATTCTGTATTGTACCAAATCCTGTAGTTAAGCAAGTGTGATGTAAGGGGCTCTAGGTCGATACTCTAAGACCCAGAATAGTCACTGCTGTCACATTTCCAGAAATGATCTTTGAAAAGGAGTTGTAATACAAGAAAGAAAAGCATCTGGCTTGGAGACAAGTAAACGTATTTTCAAGTGCCAGTTCTTCCCTTTATTAGTTGGCCTTGGACATTCCACTTCTCTTGAATCTGTTTCCTCATCGAGAAAATAGTGGTAATAATACCAGTTGCACAGAGAGTAAATTAAACATAATAACTGTAATATATCTTCTTTCCCATTTCGGTCCTTTGGATTGTTCAAGTCTGTAATCTTAGACCCCACATAAAATCTGTCAGCAAATCATGTTGGGTCTGCCTTTCAATTATACTCATTATTTGATTACTTCTTACTCTCTCCGCCACTACCGTCTTGGTCCAAAACTTTTCTTCTCTCACTAGATTACTGTGATGGCCTCAATATATTTCCCTGTTTCAGCTCTTTTCCCATAGATAGTCTGTTCTCTAGACAACAGACAAAGCTATTTTTAAAAAACGTAAGTCAGGACGAGCCACATTCCCTCTCAAAATCCTCCAGAAGCTTCCTGTCTCACTTAGAGCCAAATTTCTTAAAATATACTTCAAAGCCCAACATGATTTGGCCACGCTATACCTCTCTGGCCCGCCCTGATCATTCTATTTAAAATTGACTCACCCACGTCTGGTGTCTCTATCCCCCTTTCTTGCCTTTTTTTTGTTCCATAGCATTTATTCAGTTCATCTTATCTTGTTTCTGTTTACCTTTCCCTCTGCCAACCACTATCGTGTGCCACTTCAGATTTGCTCAACTGTTTTGCTTCCCCCATCTCCTCATTTTTACTTCCTGGATTATACTCCTCAATAAATTACTTACATTTCAATTTTCATTTTAAACTTTGTTTTGTTGGGAAATTCAGGCTAAGATAGTGGTCCCCAGAGTTTCTGAGAAAGCTGAATTTTGTGGGTGGATCACTAATCAGCCATTTCACAATAAGAAACTTGCTGGTGTTAAGAAAATACTGAAAAACCTTGTGATAAACACCAACTTCACAATTCTTGTAATTCTTACCTATGATGGATTGGGATAAAGGAGAAATAGAAGGTAAGCCTTATATTGCACTATAACTCTGGTACTTTGGAAGTAGAGAGGCAATACATATTACAGAAGTTATGAAGAGGGATCATTGAAAAAAGAAAATTATAGGCTAAGTTGTATAATCTTGAGCTGAAGACTAGAACCTCTGTATGGCAATTTAAGGAGAGCTTCATCTCCTTCAGTTTCAAGAAAGACTATGGAAAATTGGGCCAAGATCTAAGAGTAATGGAGACAGAATTGCAAAGAAGATGAATCCATAGCCTTAACAAGTGTCAAGTTTTCTTCTGCTACTTCCTTTTGTTCAAGACCTTGATAGGAAGGGTAAGATTCTGAGAACAGGATGGGGGCATTTGATAGATTATTCTGTGGAACTTCAACCACTAAATTTCCTTGAACTTCGAATGTGTTGAAAAAAAGCCCCTGCTCCTTCACAGAGAGAACCTCCCCTTTCCTAAAAACCGCTTAAATACCTCAACTGAAGCAGTGCTTTGTAAAAATGCTTGAACTCCTCAACCTTCACCCCTGTCACCCCTCATTATTCTAAGCCAATCACCCAAATCATATTTTAGCACAGTGATGGGGGAATATAGGTGATGCTCCAGGATTAAAATGAAGCAACAAATGAACATGACAAACAGAGACTCTCGGATGTGGACAGCAGTTTAGTGGTTACCAGAAGGAAGTGGGGCGGGGTAGGTAAGAGAAATGGTGACGGAAGGAAATTTAACTTTGGGTGGTGAACACACAATGCATTATACATATGATGTACTGTTGAATTTTACACTTGAAACCTGTATGATTTTATTAATCAATGTCACCCCAATAAATTTAATTTAAAAATGGTACATAACAAATAAATTGTAGGACCTGGCTATTATGTATCAGCAGGAGAAAGAGAAATGTGAGAAACGATTTTTTAAAAAGTGTCAGACTAAGAAGGTAGGGCGGCCTCCATTGGGGATAATTTTTTGAGCTGGTGGCACTCACGCATGTCTCAGGATTTGATATTCTGGTGGGGATATCTGGAACTGATTTCAACACTGGTAGGGTGGCTCTTTGAAGTTTGATTATGGCTTTGAGTAAACAAAGCAAAGATGCTAAAACAACCACTGATGCATGGTGTTCTGTCTCCAGATTCTAGAAAATGTAGGTCCAGGAACCCAGAGACGGAGGTGCCCTTAGCAATCTCTATTTCCTGTCACCCCCACTTTAGGTTTTGTTAGATCCAAACTCTGATTCCTTGTGATGGAAAGGATGCTTCTGCTCAGGGGAACACTATTTGTTCCCTAGATCATTAACAGTATTACCTATTTATTTTGATTTTTTCGTTCCACCAGACCAGCATGCAAATAAAGGAGTAACTGCACTGTCAGGAGTAATTGACACTTAGAACAGTGTGCAATTAACTTATGAATTGTTTATTTCTGGAATTTTCCTTTTAATATTTTCAGACTGCAGTTAACCATGGGTAACTGCAACTGTGGAAAGAAAAACCACAGATAAGAGTAGATTACTGTTTTATATATATGACATATAATGTAATGTATATTATAAACATTTTTTCTTGAAGTTTACATGTAATCACTTCATTACATGACTAGGATATGGCACAGAGAATTCAAAGCAAGTTTTATATTAGTAAAAATTAATCTTAGAAGAAGAAAATGTACTTACATAAATAAGACAATCCATTAGAAAGACTGTATCTATATCTAACTATATAGATATAGATATAGGTATAGATATAGGTAGATATAGATATAGATATAGATATATAGATGGATATAGGAATGTTGATCATGATTTAATAGCATATAACTAAAATTATACATATGTATATATAATGATATGTAGTAGGTATGTATATAATTATATGAGTATGATATGTATGTATATAATTTTTATTATCTCTTATTAAATATGGATCAATGTAATTATATTAAGGCAAAAATAGGAAACAATGATAGTCATTTTGTTAATAACACATTGTTTAGCACTATATAATTTGTGAACAGTGCTCATAAATATCATCTAATAAAGAATCAAAGGGAGTGATACAGGAGTCTGCAGTAAGTTCCTGACTTTGAGACCTCTTGAAATAGGCCAAATATCTTTTTTTCCACTTATTATATAATGATCATATTTTGTGCATGCTTCTAAGTTTATATAATACTTTCAAAATATGTTCTCTCATTGGATCCTACAATAATCCTAGCGGATGTGTAAAAGTAACTACATTTTTCTAAGTTAAAGAAAAGCAAGCTCAGAGAAAATTGACTTGAACAACGTCAATTGGGAAAAGACTAACGGCTTGGTATAAAACAATATTTTTTAACTTGGAAAGCTCGTACACATTCAGTCTACCACACAGCTCTTCTTTTTCTTGATAATAGCCAATCATTCACATATAAACATAATTTTAGTTATTATGTTTTATATTCTTCTTAACATTATCAGATAGAATTGCCTAGTCAGTTGAGCAGAGACATTTATATGCATATGGAAAATTTCGTAAAATATACTTTATTTCAGTAATATAGACATTTCTCTACAATTACAATACTTTTAATTCTTACAAAGTATTCTTTTTTATTTTTTCTTGTGAAAGCATTTTAAATGTGTATGAAAGTTGAAACATTTGAAGTGAACATAATCTTGATTTTAGAGTTAACTTTTTTTTGCCATAGCCTGTTTATTGTATATCTGAATATACAAAATCTTGCCATTCCTCAATTAATCTATCAATCCATCTTCCTCAGCAGTTATAATTGTGTTTTAATCTTTTTTATGTATAATTCTATGATTTGTTTCATCTGCTGTTGGTCTCCATTGCATTGATTTGTTTTTTTTTCTCTTAAGAATGGCTCATATTTTCTTGTTTTTTTTCTATGACATGTAAATTTAAAAGTTGTCTTAGACATTGTGAATTCTGTGTTGTAGAAAATTTGAAATAAGTTTTGTTCTGCCAAAGAGTGATTTTTAAAGCAGCATTTACCTTTAAAAAACAAACCTAGTTGTCTGCTTGGAGTCTGCCCTGCGTGTTTTTGGGTCAAAGGTCAATCAGACGTTTGGCTGTTACCCTAATTCTAGATTCCCTTTTCTGGTGTCCTCTTTTCAAGGATTTGCACCTTTCCTTTTTAGTGACTGTGCCGACTGGACACCATTCTCCAATTCTGCCAGCCAGCATGACCTTATGCTTTCCACCAGTTTTAGTCAATCCACACTGTGCAGAGTGGAGGGCTTAACCATTTGGCTAAAAGTGGTAAAAATATTAAAATTCTCAAGCTCTGTTCTCTTTGTCTAAGTCTCAGCTTCTCTCCATTTTCTCCTATATCCTCACCCTTTAGTGCATTCAGGTAGCTCTTGTTTTCATTTTTTTTTTCTTAAATATTTTGTCCAGACTTTATAGTTATTATCTGCTGCACGGTTGTTCTTTTAGGAGTTACTTGGTCATAATAAAAGAAGAGCTTCCATGGTCACCTTTGAACTCACTACATTTCTGTGACTGAAAACCTTTTTTATTTTTATGAGATTTATAGTGATAAGTATTAAAGATCTATTGAAGTCATGTAGTTTATTACAGATAAAAAAATTAACTGTTTATATTCCCCCTTAAGCTGGATCTCCTCTAATAAAACAAATTTGGTCCAAATTTATGATAATTCAAAGGTACAATCAGGAGCTATTCTCATCTTTTATCTGCAGTCTGTGGGAAATGTAGTTAAAGTATACATAGAAGCACAGGCAAAAGAAAGCTTACATATCCCTCGTTGAGCGAACACTGTGGGTTGAGAGAGAGTTTAAGGATGATCATTTCATAGATGGCTGCAGTGATATGAGAAAACAGGAGTCTCCACTTTAACCTAGTGGGTAATTTTTGCCTATGCCACACTCTTTCTTGATGAAATAAAGGACATAAACTTTTCAACAGTCATGAAATCTTTAAGTAGGATGGTCATTTAAAACAGAGTCAGTTAGGTCTAAGAAGTCATTTATTGATCTGTCAACATCTTCAGATAACCTCACTTATTGCCAAGAAAACCGCTGTGGTTCTTGTTTTGGTTATAGCCTTCTCTCCTACATTCAGAGCACAACCAGAATGAAAGGGGTTATTGGTTAGACTGTCTCTATTCTCCATCTTTTATGCTAAGAGTTCCCAGCCAGAATAATAAAGCTACTTTGACATTTTTTTCTAAGTTAAACAACTTACTAAATCACACAGAAAGAGCATATTTGAATTATTTCAATGCACTCTTATTTATTGTCCTTCATGATTTTTATTTACATAAAAGATGTCCAGTATTTTAAAATATTTGAGGAATTATAAAACAATAAAATAAGGTCTGTCTGGCACATCAGCTGAAAGAGCATTCATAGACATTTTATTTGTGAATAGAAATAAGCTTTGCAGTAGAGCATTTCAGAAATGAGTCCTGATGGCTGTTTGAAAACTAGTTCACAGACACGTTTTCTGATGATTACAAATCTTGAGCATAGATTTCTTACAGCATATTCCAAATGGGAACACCTACACTACAGCAAACAATTTTTGTCTTGTCATCAATTTACTAATTAAATGTCAATCCTTTCTCAGGATCTCATGCCTGATCAACAAAGACCTAAATAAATTACAGCTGCAAATACCCATCATGGCAAGCATTTGCCAATCTCAGTCCTGTGACTGACTGGCTTGGAGCAAAGTGCGCCACTTCTGCTAAAAATCCAAGTGACATGAACCTTCTGAAAAAAAATTATATGAGATGATCTATATGAGAAAAATTATTTGCATATTCACATTTTAATGAAAACAGTGCTTGTAGTTTGTTACTCAGATGTCATTGAACGTTGCCATATATGACCATATCATTTTAGAGAAAATGTGAAGTATTTGCCAAAATTTCCTTCTTTTAGAATGTGATTAGCCCTCTGACCTTGGAAATAGAAGTATCTTTAAATTGGTCCATGCTTTGCACATAAAAATATTATGGCAAAAATTAAAATTTTGTGAATTAATGGCTTTTAACTCTTTTCTACACTTAAATAAATTTTAAGTTCAATTTTATTAAAAATTTCCCATTTTACCGTATGCAAGAAGATATATATCTAAAATTTTTTAAATACCTTGAATTTTTGGAAGGCATTTTCAGACAATGAATTTTTATGGAACACCTAATATGTACATAGGCATGGACAGATATTTTTACCTGCATTGAATTTCTAGATGATGCGAATAAAATAATGATTTTGAAACATGCTTATTTTTGTAGCAAACACAAACTTATTGTATATTTCCTTGAATTACTTAAAATCTAAAAATATTCTCCTGAATATATGGAAACCTCTAGGTAAAATAGAAACACTCTGTGGAAATATTTTTTATCTTTTAAACATTATGATTAAAGTGTTACAAAATAGTACCTGGGTCCATTATTCATTTCTTGTGTATGATAATTAACCACTTGGAAAAGAACATAGTTTCCTCTCAAGTTCCCCGTTATTAATATCTGAGAAAATACAGAAAATGTATTTCTGTTTTGATTAAAAGAAGCAGAGGCAAGGAACTCAGAAGCTAGGTCATGCTGTGTTGATGTCAGGCAATGTCAGACGTCTGAATTAATATATATTCTATTTGGAAGCAATGCGAGAGTATAACAGTACATAATAATAGATCTCTCTACTTTTATATTTCATAGTTGATGTGGAATTCACTGTAAACCGTAGTAATTCTGTAGAGAAGGCGTTGTGTTCCTAAATCATATAAAATTTTTATTGCTTGTCTTGACTAATATTTCTTTTGCTCTGAAAATACTATCAGCTTAAAAACAAGAAAAGAACTCTGCACATTTCTGCCACCATTGATATTGAACATGGTCTCACCTAAGGGCTCTAATCATCCTTATTCCAGTAGAATTCCTTAGGTGACTGTAACTGAAAGAAGTGAAACATGCAAAGAAAATCATTAAAAGAAAGCATCTTTCGGAATTATAATTAAATAGATTGGTTGTACGGAATAAATTAAGACCAAAGGGGATTAAAATCAGTAGAGGAGATTAAAATAATGTAGAGGAGATACAACAGAATGAAAACCATGAAATAAAAAGGTAAATACTCTTGATCCTTCTGTTATATTAGTAAACATGTATTTTTCATAGCAATTTGCCCTCGGAACATTTCCACACAATGGAGAGTGACTAGCTTCCTTGGCCACATTCTATACAGAAGGGGATTGAAGAAGACTGTTTTTAAGGAATGGATCTATTCTAGTTTCCTTATTTTAGATTGGCTGCGGAGTTAGCAACATGGGAGCTCTGGGTTATTTAAAATGCTTACTTACAACTAGAAATGGGTTTATCTTTGCTGTGGCAAGCTTCATGCTTTATTCAGCACCCTTCTCGAATGCCTAACCTACACCAAAGATGGAGACAGGAGCAGAAAACAATGTTTTAAAGACATTTCTATACCAGCATACTTTCCTACAGCCTCACTCAAGAGTTTGTTTTGTATATAAAAAAACATTCTGTTTTAGATTAATAGGCTATCCAGTTTTATATTGTATCTTTTGCAATAAATCTAACATATTTTTCATGGAAATATTTATTGATGTTTTTCCCTCATGGTCTCAACCTTAGAAGAGATACCTGTGAAGTTTCTAACCTCAATTGGTTGATGCTGGGACTATCATTTATGAATTGGCCCAATCCCTACACCCTTTTGTGTAATGCAATAAATCCTGACAATAGTATTAATTTTATTATTTTAGGAAGTTATTTTATTAAAATAGATCAACAATCATATGACAAGTGTTTGTCTTGTCGTCTAACAAAATCGTCATAAAGGACTTATATTGTACTTTCTTACACTGTCAGAAAGAGACATTTCCGGGTTATTGAATTTTGGAGTTGGTTTATAAGTCCACGTTGCCCTTCCTTTCTCTATCATAAATTTATATATAACTTCATGTACAGAATTATATTATAACTTTCTTTGGCATGTTATTTATATTAGAGGTATGTCAGAGCAAAATGTATAAAGCTATTTGGATATTTATTGTTTGTCCCTCTCCTGAAGTTCTTTAGTTTTAAAATACTGTGAAAATGACCTGAGGAGATTTCTTGTTCTCTTTAAACACATTCAGTGAAATATTCATATGACCCACATAGGGTGCCTAAGAGGAAAAGCTCAGGAATACTGCATTTCAGTATCATTAAAAATCTTTTTCTCATTAATTTAATTTTCTTTTGTAAAAATGTTCCCACTCCTGCTCAAGTAACCTGCCTTGCAGATCTACAAGCTATTTTTATGTGAGTATTGTCTTAAAAGATAAAGCATCTTGATCAATTGCCAGGTAACTCTTCCAATCTCCTTTAAACACCTCATTATCTAACACATTAAATTATTTTTAATTAAGTAATCATGTTATCATGAAACTTTTTGTTATGAAATGAGAAAAATTTCTGACATTTTCTAAATGGATAGACCTGGGAAAGTATGTAGATAGGAGATACTACGGAAACTGCTCTTATCAATTTTAAAAAAATAGGAAGACTGGGCTAATTAATCTCTTACTTTAGAAATACAACCACCAGTTTCTAAAGAGGTCCCACATTATGGTCCTTTACTAATGACTGACTGTAAATGAATTCCGTTGGCTCAACCCGAGTGGAAACTTTTTAAAGAATTCTGTTATAAGTTTAGTTTCAGAGAGAAGGAATAAGATATATTCTCTAATTTTAATTGGCATGTTATTACTCTCTGGTTAAAAAGCAAAGCAGATTAAACCAAATCAAATAAACAATCAAACTCAAAATTCTTGGTTTGAGATTTGTGATCAATAAGACAATTCTTGCCACTATGAAATTGCCACAGAACAATTTTGGAATAAGGAAGTAAAATAAAGAGTTGGGGTTGTGAAGTGGAAAAATATTCTATGTTAAGTTCTGAAGTGAAAAAAAAAGGCAATTTGTGCTCTGTTCGCTGTTTGAAGCTATCCCTGTCCTTTGAGAAAATGAGAGTAATAACAGTATGGGAGAGAAAAATGAAAATACCATCAAATTCTCAGCAAAACTCTAAAGTTTGCAACTGTCTTAGGCACTAAAAGAATTATCAGTGTAAAAAAATTATCCACATCTTGAAAATAAGGCAAAAAAGATGATACATTTATTATCAAATTAGGAGAAAAAAGGCGATATAAGGATTGTCTAGTGAAAGTACTAAATTAATTTGTTTGCTACTATTGTTCAGAAGTCTGATACATAGTGGAGTTATTTGTTAACTTGTAGATTTTTTCCAGTAGAGATGCAAGTAATTTCTGCCCAGTGTTACAGATAATTACAAATGTTTATGACCTGTTGTGCGTTCGGTGTTATATGTAGCTCAGCAGTCTTATTCCAATATTACCCTTGTCTATTGCCTGTGAACACCCTTCTTAAATGCTTTGAACCAGTAACATCTTCTTGGTTCCTTCAGTAATCAGCAAAATCTTAAATCAAATCTAAGAGACGAAGAGGAAAGCGAAAAAGGAAATGCATTTTCTTATCAAAATGAGAATATTCTGAATAAGAATATTGATGTATCCAATATAATCTTATGAAACATCATCTTAAAAACCTGGACTGATTTCATATAGTTCATGTGACAAAGAAAAAAATGAAACAAAAATCAAGTGTTTAATTCAAGAAATTTCAACTATAAATGCTACAAGTTTCTTATATTTCTCATCTCTTCCTCTGAAAGAGTTGTTTATATTCTAATAATTTTTTTAGTAAGCATTAATGTATTTATGAAAGGACACATCTCCAGGAAAAAAGTGTCTAGAATCCAAAACATTTCAAGAAAGTAATTTATTGTACTTAAGAGTGTTTGAACATGAACTAAATGTCAATATATAGTAGACTCTTTTTGATATATAGAATAAAGGTGATTTCCATTAATAATTTAATAGCAGGAATTTTAAAAACATTTTGTGATTCATTGAAATAAATAACTTTATTCATTTAACTTTACAAATGATTATGGTTGATTTTCTGTGATTTCTAACATTATCACATTTACTTGGCTTCAAATATCTGCTGTATTCTACGGAGAAATATTTGGGTGTAGAAAACATGATTTTAAAATATCATGTTCTAAAATCCACAAGTAATGTTCACAGTAACAAAAGATGCAAAAGTATTTTTTGAAATAGCATTTTTTTAAAAAAACAAAAACATAATTTAATTTTTTAAGCATGTTCTATTATTCCAAAGAGGAGATTCTAGAACATTCTTCCTAAAACTGCTTTCAACTAAACGAAAAGTGACAGAAACTCTAATCATTGGAGCTTCACTTGCCTGTGAAATTCACTTTTTCACAAAGCAAAGTCATTAATATGCTGAGGCTTTTTTTTTTTTTTTAGTTCAATTTGAGGTGTCTGGAAAAATATATGGCCACTGTAATTGTTGTTCAAACCATTTGTAACATTGAATGGACCAGATATTTGAAAAAATCTTAATGTTTTCAATCAGAAAGATTAAAAGATAAATTATTTTTGTAAGAAGAGCAAAAAAAAGAGGTCGAAGTTTCCTAAGTGAAAGAAAATGCCTTTGAAGAGCATAGTTATTTTTTTCTAATATCTCTGTGGTAAAAGCCTATGTGTTTTTCGAAGTTCAGATCTAATGCTATTTCTTAATGATTTCTCTGATTTTTTCCCCTCAAGAGCTGAAGGAAGAAATAGATCATGGATATTCCTATAATAAAATGCTTTCAGCAATTAAAAATTTTTAACATGCTGGGATCATATGAATGAACATGAGTAATTTATAAAATCATAAAATACATTAAATAGGGCAAGTTGCACATTTAATTGTCATTACAACTCTTATTATCACCATTTTACAGATGAGAGTATTGAGACTCAGAATAAATGATTTTTTCTAAGGTTATTGCAGTTTTTAAGTGCAGGAGTATTAAAGCACAGACAAAAATATAGGAACACATTTTTATTATCTCCTGGAGAATATGTTAATTATATTGGAGTTAGGGAAGAATTTCTTTAAAATATAAATGCACAAAAGGATAAGACAAAGATTTGAAAAGCTGTTTAGTCTTCCTAATAAATCAATGAGATACATGTCAAAGTAGTGAGACATTATTTCCCAGTCACCAGATTTTCAGAAACCACATCTGCTGACATCCAGTGTTCGCTTGCAAGTGGGGACAGAAACTCCAGTGCAGTGCTTGAATAAGAGAAAGTTGGCCCAACCACTGTAGAAATAAGTTGACCACAGCTAGTAAAATTGAAGCTTATGTATTCTGTGATCTAGAAAGTCTGTTTATTGATAAGAAAGTCTTGCATTGATGGCCAAGGTGATGAGTAAACTCAGGTAACTTCTGTCATTCTTTGTCCCAGAGTAGAAAAAATGGAGGCGAGTAAATGTTCCTCTGTAAGGGAAAGAGATAAGTTATCATTCATTTCAACTAGATATTCAATTGCATAATCAACTTCAATGAAGAAGTTTAAATAAAATTAATCTATACGTATCAATATAAAGCATTGCAAACATATATTAAAAATCAACTTTTAAATTAAAGTTCAGAAAGTTGCTCTGATCAAAACTTTGAGTATAAAGTTAAATGATGGTAATACAAAAGAAAACTTCCATTTATTTCATTTTTCACTTTGCTTTCTAATGATCCTTCCTTAAGAATAATAGTGATTTCTAATTTACATATTCTTTATTTGTGCTAATCTTTGTTGTATTCATTTTATCAGATTAATTGTTGAAGCTTTTTAATATGTGTTGATACTTGTGAGTTATTAGCATCTGTAGATTAAGTGAAGTAGTAGTGATAGCAGAATAGTGAGAAATTGTCAACTTTGAGTAGTACACTTTGGATAGAGATAACAGGACTTTCTAATTGATTGGCTGAGAGTGTGAAAGAGGAGGAACCTGTGATCCAAAGTTTTCTGCTTAAGCAATTTATGTTAAAGTTGAGACTGCTTACCGAAATTGGAAACACACATAGAGAGAAGTTTTTGAGGGACAATTAATATTGTGGTCTTGCATGTCGTTAGTGTATTTCCTACTAGACATCTAAGCACAGTTGTTCTGCAGACGGTCAGATACCCGGGTCTGGAATGAAGGGTGAGGGCCTCACGTGGGCTTAGATCTGGAAGTCATTATCACTTAGTTGGCATTTAAAGTCCTGGGATGGACTTATTCACCCAGCAAATGATTGTAGTTACAGAAGGGAAGAGGTTCAAGGAAGGGAGCACTATGGTTATGAGAAAAGCAGAAAAGTTTAATATCTCAGAAGTCAAGTGAAGGAAATGTTTCCAACAAGAGGCAGTGATTATGATTAATTTATTCAAATGATACTGAGAAGATGAATAATTGAATATTAAATTGGGTAATGTAGAGGTTATTGGTGACATTGAGTAGCGCAGAAAGGTGTTAAAGTTCGGGTTGAAGGTGGAAAGCGTCTTTGAGAAACTGTAATTTCTCCCTCTCAGAGAACAACCCTCGTAACTTTAGATTAGAAAACGTCAGTCGGTCCCCTTTGATTTTCCCTTTACAGATGTCTTTGTGGATTCTCAGGAGAAATTTTCTGCCATTCTCTCCAACCTTAGCATTTCATCTAGATGCCTTCTCCAGAGGATCTTTCACTTTTTGAAGGTGTTATTTTTGGCATTGTTATCTCTGGGGGTGTGTGTGGGGTGGCGGGGGGAGAATTCTCCTCTCAGCAGCTGTGTGGCATCATTCTTGGATGAGAAGAGCTTCTTAAACACAGCTCTCATCACAGTTCTTCCTTACGTGAACAACCTCGTGGCCCCCTTGCACTCAGACTTTGAATCTCGAGTTTGAACTTTTTCCAGAACTGCTTTTACCTTTGTAGCATTTTTTAAAAAAAGGCATTTTAGGCTCTAGATTTCTCTGAATTTGTTGTTCTATGAATTCCATTCATTCTGTTTTCTATATTCATGGAACTTATCAAAATGGAATTTACCAAAGCCATCTTTTCTTGCTATTCTGTATTGTTACTATTGATCTCTATTTACATTATATTTTATGACATTTTGAGTGATTTGGTTAGGGGGAGAAAATACCCTTTAAATTCTCTTTTAAAATGCTCCTTTAAAAATAGTTTATAAAATAAACATGGTATTTACAAAATTTTGACTTCTAGAAATATATGCAACACAATTACTTTAAGTGATGAATAAATTATAGCTGAAGCTTTAATCCTAATCAAAAGCGATGTAAGGGAATCATATGAATTCACTTAAGCTGAAAAAAAATATGCTTACTGATGCCAAACAATAGATTTTATTTAGATTGTTATTGAGAAGTCAGTGGGCTCTGAATACAATTATTGCATTGAATATGAGAAGCGGTATTATAAGATGCAATTCTGATTATACAAATTATAGTTAACATTGATGATGAAGAAAAAGGGAAATTTTTATTAGTCCTCTGATCAGGTCAATGTTAAAGCAATGTCCAAAAGACATGCCACAGACTATTAGAAAAATGTTTGATAGTCTAGAATTGTTTCAGATATTTTATAATATTTTGTATTATTTGTGTAAGAGGTCAACAAAACACAAAGACAAACTTGTTTTATTATATATAAACAGTAAGTGTAAAAGGAGGTTTAAAAATTTTATGCTTGAGCAAACATGAAATAGAAAAACGGCTTGTGGTAAAACCTATAATGTTAATATAAAATGGCGATGACGCTTTATATGAAACATTATATTACACTCTTCAGTTCTCACAGCACTTTGAGATGCATCATGTTGTTATTCTCATTTTTAAAGAGGAGATGGCTAAGGTATAGAGCATTTAAGTAGCTGGTTAGTGTCATAAAGGTTACTGGGGACAGAAATGATGTGAAGCAATAAAGCCTGGCTCCAGAGTTCACACTCCTTTCAGAGACTATATGAAGATTCTTTATACAATTCTTTCTTTTGTATTTCTAAGCAACAGACTTCATCGTTAAAATAGAAATGATAGAGTAATGAATGCGTAATTAAATGATAAATACACGGAGAAAGTATAGTCATTCACGATCAGTTTATGTGTTGAAACACAGGGGAATCATACGCCTGAGTACTGAAGGAGCTTTTCAGCGTCCCCATAGAAGCACCAGTGTTTATATTTGAGAAACTGTAAAAAGAACCTAACAATTTGCCAGACTCCTCTTTTAAAAAAGAAACAACAAAATCAAAATTTGTAAACTGAGTATATGAGACAAACCTTTGACCAAAAATCTAGGCTTGTTAGAGAAACTTTCAGCACTTAGAAAAACATAGCATGCCTGAAGTGTCACTATAAATTCACTAAAAAATGATGTCAACCAAAGAAAATAATTTTAATATTATTTATTTTGCATTTAATGCTATTCATAGGTGCACCAGAAAGAGCAAGTTATATCATTAGTTATATATCTTGAATTTTATAATTTACTTAACTAAAGACTTATGGTTATTTTTCTAGTCATGAGAAAAAAATTATGACTCATATTGAGAGTTATTTAATATATTTGCATTTGATCAAGCGTAACCAAAATATATGATAGGTTAATAAAAGAAGTTTGTAGTGAGCCTTCACTTTTCAACATTTTTATCAATATCTATGAGGAAAAAGATTCTCATTTTTGCTTAATTTGCAAATTTGACTTAAAAAAAAAAAATCAAGCATCAGCGCTTTTAGAAAAGTGTGTGTAAAGGAGACCGGAGAGGAATCTGTATTCAACCAATTCATGACAAATAGCTGTCTTCCTCAGTGGTTTGGGATGGAAGAAGGAATGTCCCTACTTAAGAATCTATACTGTTGGTGGACTTGGCTGCGTGCAGTGTGAGGAAATGTAAGAAGGCAAATAAAGCTTATCAGCCAGGGAAGTGGGGGACCATTGATAGTGGAGTCCAGATACAGGGCACATGTCAGAGAGACAGAAAGTGGTAGTTTTCTTGTCGTCAGGTAGAAATCTTATTTCAGTGAGGGGAAGTTTGGAGCAGGTGGCAGAGTGAAAACAAAGATGGCAGATGTTCTTTACCCAAGAAGTCAGTCAGCGCATAGCAAGGTCTTTGCTCCCGATCAATTTCTTGTACCCAGGATGGTTTCTTTATAAGTCTCATTTGTCATAGAGAATTAACTTATTGTTTTCTTCTTTCTAGGGTAAAAACAACACATTTTTTTCACCCTGGGTTTCTGTCTTTCCAACTATAAAGTCAAATATATTTTCTTAGTAGCTTCTTTTCTTAAAATCCCAGAAAATTAGAACATAGGCTGTTCTTCTTTTCAAATAGTTTACCACTAATAATTGTCATCCTAGCTGTAACACAGTAAGTGCATGGCCTCAGACAAGGGAAGAGGTGGAGAAATGAATTTCCCATAGTTTCAATTCTGCCCTGGGTAGCTCTCGTTAATATGGGCCTCATGAGCAAAATAATGGAATTAATTAGTCATTACATGTTTTTTCATCCTGCTAAAACACATAAACAAATCTTGAAATCTCTTTAGATTTTTTTTAATTAGGTAAAATTAGTTTTTTGTAGATATTCTAGATTATCATTAAGACGAAGTGCTTAAAAATACAGGACACTGTGTTCTTTGTGTTTCATTTTAGCCTCATTTACTTTTTTCATTTCTAAAATTTCAAATAAATTATTCACATTTTTTGTACATGCAGAGTTTTTTTTTTCCATTTAATTAAATACAGGATTTGTACCAAATTTCCCTATAATATCACATATTTCTGCTTAAAAAATTTAGATGCCTTTCGTTTCAGTTCTTAGTTAATACAGATATGCTTAGTGGGTTATTAAAAAAAGATCATTAAAGAAACCAAAAGAAATTTAAATCAGCTCAACAATCGGAGACCATTTCCTACTGCTGCATATTTCAAGATTTACAGGATCACATACATATATGCATATGTGTATATGTGTACAGGAGTACACACATGTGTGTGTGTGTGTGTGTGTGTGTGTGTGATGTCATCAGTGTACATATACACAGATTCGAGCTGAAATTTTTCATCGTTAAGTACCATGGCTGATCCTATTGATAATGTAGGTGACCAACACAATTGATAAGCAGAAAAATTTTAACATAAAATTGATTTAATGGCAAAATGGTTTCTTTTATTAATCCTGACAGTGTTTCTCAGAATTCTTTCATTGTCTCCAGCACACAATGGCAAGAAATGTGAGTGTAGAAATTAGATGTACCAAGTAACACAGGGTTATAATAATGAGCTTTTCATTAGCCAACCAACAAGAATTTATTGAATGCCTAATTTGGATCAGAACATGTGAGGTATCTCTCAAATAACTGAAGTACATAATTAAATACCAATTTCAAATTTACTTATATATAGAAGATGAACCATTATATCTTTTAAAATGTCTGTAGTAGTTTTGTGAGATATCAAGTAAAAGGGTGGACCTGCACTTGGAGTTCATTTATGAAGGTATGTCACACATTTCAGAAACATCCATCATGCTCGTAGTTCTGGGAAATTTCTTTATAGCATTGAAATTTGTAAGAGAGCTTCACAATGGATGAATAAGAGAGTGGTAGAGTTTAATTGTTAAATAACAATCAGACAAAAATTTACAAATGAATAAAATAAAAATTAGACAAAATTTTACATAACTGAATGTTTATGGATTTATATTTCAGTGAAGAATTCTATCTTCGATAAAATCTTTAGCCACGAGCTCTTCTTTTTATTAATGGGAAAACCAAATTGCCCTTGATTTGATTGATTACCTTGTTCTCCTTCATTTTTTATTTGAATTAATATTTATAGGCACAACAAGTAAGAAAAGTAAGAATTATCAGACAGCTGTTTTATGCCAGGCTTGTGCTGTGCACTTTGTTTACATTATGTTATTATATTTTGAATGCAGTGCTATCGACATTATTAAACATCATTAAGAGTAAAGACCTAAGTTACTGATGGAGTTACAAGTAGCTATAAAACTCAGTGTCAACTATCAAGAGGCCTATAATATGGATAGAACAGGAAGATATTGACATAAAACCACAAATAATACAAATTAGTACATGCAAAGTGCTAAAAGAGTAGTAGTCAAGAAAACAACAGTGTTTAAAGTTATATTTACCAAGGTCAGGGAAGGATTCAAAGATCCACTTAATGTTTGCCTTAAGTGCAATAAAATCTCGGTTTTCGGCCTCATAGTCTCTAAAATTTTCTGGAAATTCTTCCAAAACTTCTCTTGAACAAAATGTTTTTGCTCTTGAGGATTTACCACAGTTTCCTAATCTCCATCCAACTACCTTGCTTCTTAGGCCCCACTAAAAGTGACTCACAGAGTAGTAGCGAGATCACTTGTTTCCTCCAGTCAGTAAAACGTGCAGTTCATAGTGCCCCTTCTTGCTCTAGATGTCCAGCTTGGCCATGCCACTTGCTTTGGCCATTGTGATGCTGAGATATGATGTGAGCAGAGGCTTGAAATATGCTTGTATGTTTAGGTTTACCTCTTTGCATTCCTGTCTTTTGCCATGAGGCACACTTGCCTTGATTAGCCACTGATCCAAGGAGGCTGAGACAGGTAAAGTAGACCTGGATCTAGTCTGCGTTTTTGTGCCAATCCCATTTGTGCACAGCCTGCATCAGCTGAAGCCCATCTTATCCATAGATGCAAGAGCCAAAAATAAATGCTTATTGTTGCATGCCACTAAAATCTTAATGTTGTTTGCTAGTGCAGTGTTATTGTGGTGATAGATTATTGAGGAAGCCCCCCACACCATTTTAAAATTTTTCTAAACACAGTGTCTTTCTATTCTATCTAGATAAAATATACCGATGGTGAGTTATTGCGTATTATATACACGCATTCAAATCATCCTCTTGAGTGTTAAGTAAAAATATCTAAATGCCTGTTAATTATATCCTGTTTTCAAACTTAACCAGTTCAAAATTGAACCAATTATTTCTATTCCCACCGCTCTTACAAGTCATCATCTTCACAGTTTCCCATCCCAGTTGATATCATTTCACCTATTGCCCAAACCAGAACCATGGGAGACATCACCAACTCATTCCTTCCTACATATCGCTTCATCTAATTATTTACTAATGATTCTGTTTGATTCTTTTTCCTAAACATCTTTATAATGTTTCTCCTTTGTCCTTCCTACATTATTGTAGACTCTTGTTACATATCTTCTATCCTCTGCTTCTTGGCCCACTCTGTGTGACCCTCCAATTATTTCTCTTTATTGCTGCTTATAATTTTCTGAAAACCTAAGGCCGATCATCTCATTGTCTCTGCTGATATCCTCAGTGATTTCCACCCCAAGTCATGTTAAGTATGCTCAGCAAGTCTGAGGCACCTTAGCTTGGCGTGCTGATAGCACAGGTAACTAAGCCTAACTTTATGGCTTCTTGCATTATTTGATTCTGCCATCAAGAACTGCTTACTCTGTTTTAAGTTTCTGTGCTTCTTTAATCTCTTTAAGCTTTTATGTATGCTCTGCCTATAACATGCTTCTAAATGATTTGCTTTGTAGTCTGATTATTATTAAATATTTTTAAATATTCCAAAATCAATTTTCCAAAATAATCTTATCAAAATTCCTTCTTTTGGAAGATTTCTCTCAGCAAACCCTTTCTCACTTCCCCTATTATCCTGACTTTGTATAAAGTCAGGATAGGGACCTTTCTGAGTGTTTTCCTGTCTCACTTATAATCTTGTTATTACCTTCTTTATTCTAATTATTGTATTATATTACCATTATAATTTTACTTTGGTTTAGTATCATAGCACCCAGAGTTTCCTTTTATTCTGTTTCTCCTAGTACCTACAGCAATGATTGGCACATAGCTGGTGCGATGAATGAATGTAGAAAGGGAAGAGAGAGGTTAGTAATATATGAAAAAAGTCATCAGATTCGTCCCTTAATTTCTTTAAATGGTAGTTGTTCACATGCATTTCACCTTCACGTTCTCCTTACAATTAAATTGCCAGTATATTGGAAAAGAAAATGTAATTCCTTTTGATAGATTCTACCATTTTGCTTAAATATAAAGTGTCAGATGTTTAGTAAAATAAAATTTTGCCTCTGACAAACATGCAGTTGATATAATAATACTGACAACCTAAGGATAGAAGGGGAACTCATAGTTGTGGAGTGTCTGTTATACATCACATGGTTTTTAACAGAGGCAAATCTTTACTTTACCTTCTTAGAGGTTTTTTTTTTGGACTTGGCTTGAGAATTAAATTGACATAAAACTGATCAATATGAGGAAAGGCATACAGATTCATTTAATATAAGTTTTGTGTGACCTGCGGGCCTTTAAAAGGCATGAAGACCCAGAGAAATGGTGAAACTTACTTGCTTTTGTATTAGGTTGAACAAAGAGAGGCAACTGGAAAAGTAACTAAACTATGTGGGGAGGCTGACTGATGATACAAATTATTTTAACAAGATCTGTTTCTATAGACTTCTCTGTTCTCAACTTCCCTTCATTGATAAGAATGTTACTTTTCTTTCTGCTATAAAGAAGGCATCTTTCACAAGGGAATTTTGTTTCCTGCTTTTTAAAAAAAGGACAGTCACAGTGTTTTTCTTGTATTTACTGTTTTTTAAGTGCCTTTAAGTCAAAATTGTCGACAGGCCACAGTGGCATATTTTGGGGTGGCATGTTTGCATATGCTAAGTATGCATAATCCTTAAATAATGTAGGACAGAGTCAAAGTCCACATTTAATATAAATAATTATTCATAGGAAACTGGAAGGACAAGGTGATGTGTAGTAAAAAATGAAGAGGAATTCTAAAGAACTTAGGAATATAAAGCGCAGTCACTACCCCTTGGGCTACGATAGAGCACCCACTAAAGAACCTTGCTTCCGGGGCTGAGATCAGAGCTTTTGGTGAGAGTTCTGCTCACTAAAAAGCAGAGAAGTTGCTCTGGTGGCATGGTGGTGGAACATGCTGGAAATGTGTCCTTTAAGGTGCTAGGATAAACCATTCATGGGGAAGTGTCTTGCTGGAGACTCTTCTGTAGGAAACTGCCCGAGGGGGTGCCATGGGAAGATGCTGGGTGCTGATGGTCACCATGCTCTGTGGGATCCCAGTGCTCGTGAAGGTGCATGTACCACAGCAGCAGGACCCACACGTGCCGCACAACCCTTCACCAAGAGACACTGCAGAACCAGTGAGCAAACTCTTCCTGCAATATCTCTCCAGTGCCCTTTCCTGAATGGTGAAGGGAAATTATTTAAGGATCCCAGTTCAATTTTCTCAAAGCAGGCAACTAAGAGTGAATTTGGAGGTGAGAGGCAGTCAGTTAATAACTAGTTCAGTAGGTATGTATCACCATCTAGTTTTTAAAGGTGAAGGCAGCGGGTCTTAGGTATAGAAAGGCTCTAAGCTCATATATCTTTGGAACTAAGGAAAGATTATGGTGGGGAGTGAGGGATATAGGTTGGAAAATTACATATAGGACGTTTTGAGACCTATGGAGTTATTCCTCAAGTGCGGAATGCAATGCCTTTAATATAAAAGACTAATTTGTTTCTCAATAAGAATTACCTTATATAGTGGTACCACATTACCTTAAGCTCAAAAACCTCAAAGTATCACTATTTCCTTTGATGAATAAGTATTGTAGGAAGTTTGCAATATTAACTACTCTAAATTAAATTCACATGTTCATTCAATGAAAATTGCTGAGTAATGATTATGTGACATGTTATTTTGGTGTCTGTGATTTTATTTGTGACATTATTTGATAAAAAATAGAATTAAAAATATAAATATCGTGTTCTCAACTTGAATTATAATTCTAAAACTCAATTTAACTTTCCATACTAGATATTATCATTTTGTATTCTGGGTGATAAAAAAGCAAAACAGAAACAAGGAAACAAATCAGAATTCTTCCATTTATCAGGTCCGTTTGTATAGAAAGTAAGGGTTGAACCTACTTTGAGATTGCATGATGGATGATTGGAGGTTGTCCGTTTTGTTTCTTACAAGGTTTTGCTTTTAAGTTTTTGATAATTCGTTTTTGCTTTGAGAATGTGAATATGTTCAGAATAAATGAAGTAAATCTTTATCAAAAAGTCTTTAAGAATGGCACAAAATACAGTAAATCTCAGAGTACAGTATTCTAAATTGGTTTAAAAGTAAATGATACCTGTGACCAGTGCAAATTCCTTTATCTTAATGAGGAAGTTATTGAAGACTAAAATATTTTTTCCCACGGAGAACTTAATATATTCTTAATAGATTAGAATTCACTCAAATTTTTTGAAATACCTTTTTTCCATGAATAGTGTAATTATTTTCTGCCATTTATAATTTTTAAAGATAAGGTTTTTTTTAACTATAGCCATTTGGTCTCTTTTCTTAGAGGGTGCATTATTTCCTCAACAAAATAACTGTTGGTTGTGCTTGCACTTTTTAAAATAGAGAGACTAATAATGTTCTATTAAGTAAATCTTGTTCCTTGTCAAACTGAATAAGGTCATGATAGTTCATCTGATTGAGCTAGAATTATCATTTAGATGTGTCCTTTTCAAAAGCAATGAAAAGTTTTCTGTATTTTTCCCTATTTCTAGGGCTTGTCAGTCTCAGGTTATATTATCATTTTAGGAAGTAAAACTTTTGATAGCTGCAAAAATCTACATAGTCACCTGAGCCTGTGGCATTTGGTACAATGTATCATTTATACTACAGTACTTAAAATTCATATAAAAGGCATTGGGGAACTGTAGCTACTCTGAAAGTAGCTTTTTCTAGAAGTTAAATGACTTTGAAGTGTCAACATTTATAATAAAAGGTAGCATCTAACATTAAAGATCATCTGAATTATTCTATCATTTATATGATTGCAGGAATAGAATCTAATCTGTAAAACTTCACTAGGATCCTTAAATGTATCTTAAAAATTGGAATTTATAATAACTATGCATCAACCTTTAAGAAAAGTGGTTTCCTAAGAAGCCATATATTTCATCTATATTATGGATCTACAATATTCATCAGATGTACTTTTAAACTTCCCTTACATTTTAAATCTTGCTCGGTGTCCTTTCTATCTATTTTCACTGGCTTCTCAGATACTCAGTAAAATATTAAAATTTTCATTAAAAATGGTCTGCAAATAGAATGTTTGTTCAAATATGCTTGTTCTATGTGCCCTTATTCGTAAAAATCAATTCCCTTTCAATATGCAGGATTTAAATTATTTCTATGTTTATTCTTCTGTTTTATGAAGTATTAAATTGTATAATTAAGCTGTTTGTAATACTTAATGCATAGTCACACTATTCTATATAGTACCAACTTTTTCACAGCAATCTTTATAACAGTCTATAAGCATATGTTTTTTCTAAATTTCTAACACAAAAAAAGCTTAATGTAGGTGCATCTATTAATTATGTGTTCCCTAACATTTAGTGCACAGTATCTGCCCTCAAAATAAATGATCTTACAGCAGTTATGTCATAGTCATTATCCACTGCCCAAATTATCCAGAAAGTTGCCCAGAACCTGGAGTAACAGCAACAACAACAACAATAATAATAACCCATCTATGTAGCCTCATGCTAACTGAAAGCCCGTGCACTTAAACTCATACTCTGCGTTTAACAGAAAATCTAGTGATTGTGAACAATTAATTTCTTTGCTCAATTCATAGCAGAACAAAGTAAGCAAGTACAACGGAAGGAGGAGAGTGAGGAACTATGGTTTAGAATCATAGCACTTTAAAGGCAGGAAGCATCTCACCAAAAACCCTCGCTTCACTGCCTATGTTGGGTGCGTTCCCAGGGAAACAGGCATTAGGATAGAGATTTGCGTTACCGATTGCTCTAGAGAGGACAGCTGTGAGTGAATAAAGGCAGCAGGATGGAGCAGAGAGAAATTGGGCTGAGATGAGGTTGTAGACGAGCCCTAAGCCAGCCCCCAGGGGAGCTCTGGAACTGCGGAGCTCCCCGGAGTTGCTCCGAGTTGCAGTAAGTGGACAACACTTGGTATCCTTGGTCAGCTAGTCACTGGAACCAGAAACGGAGCCTATTCTTGGGTGAGGAGGCTCCCTTCTGCAGAGTTCCACTCCCACACTGGGTCTCAGCTATGAACCGGCAGCAGTCAAACACTTCTGGAATCCGGGAGAATGAGTGCCCTACTGAAGCAGGGGATCTGGGTGGAGCCCCCCAGCTGTCATTAATGATATGGGACTGCACCGTAAGCCACATTCCTAATGTGGATGTCAGCACAGGCGGCATAATGGCACCTAGAAGGAAGCTCTCTGCACCTGCTTTTCTTTTGTCCTTTCCTAACCCTTGGAGAATAGAAGCAACAAGGCAGAAGGCCCTGTGATTCAGGAGGGCCACTGCCAAAGAATAATGAAGGGGAGTGTTAGCCACAAATATTTCCATGCCTAACGGAACATGAGAGTTTAGCAGTTGGAAATACATTCACCGAAACACTGTGAGTCCCCTGTTGATCTTTTGAGAAGACTGTAATCACTCTGGATGTTCTATCAGAGGGAATTCCGACACCAGCTGATTTTTCCCCAAAGCTTTTTTTTTTTTTTCTTTGAAAAAAAAGAAAAAGCTTTGGGGAAAAATCCAGAAATAGCCAGAGGAGCTGGAAAATAACTTGCAAGTAGAACAGGGAGCTCCCAATAAATAATTTTAGGACTGACATTCAGAGCGTTTGAGGGTTTGTTTTTTTTTTAATAATGGATATGCATAGGAAATCCAAGTCGATATTAATTTTAATTTGCTTTTATTTTAGTATCCTACCCAAAGGGAATTTTTCTTGATTCACCCTTTCTAATTAAACAACACCGTGAGCACTGTATCATTTAATAAAGTTTAGTGTTTTGATCGTAGACCATGATAGCATTTTATATAAATCAGCACGTGCCTGGGAACAGGTCTCTCTCTTTCTCTCTCTCCTCCTTTCCCTCTCTCCCTCCCTCTCTCTTTCTGTCTTTGGTTCATTGGGATCCAGGGTTAGCATAAAAGAACATAAACAGTCCTGGATCACAGAATTTTTAACTTACTTTTTCTGTGTGTTGCATGTGTACTTTCCCTTCTACTCCCCAGTTTAAGTGAGATATATAATTGACATAAAACATTGTGTAAGTTTAAGGCATACGACATGATGATTTGATACATGTATCTATTGTGAAATGATTACCAAAATAGGATTAGTTAACACCTCCATCAGCTCACATAATTACCATTTGTATGTGTGTGTGTAGCGGGGTGGGGAGTGAGATCATTTGATTTACTATCTTAGCAACTATCAAATATATAATATAGTATTGTTAACTGTAGTTACCAAGCTGTACATTGGATCTTCATGACTTATTTATCTTAAAACTGGAAGTTTGTACCCTTTGACCAAAATTTTCCAATTTTCCCCACTCTTCATCCCCGAGCAACTACCATTCTATTCTCTTGTTCTATGAGTTCTTTGGATTCCATATAAAGTGAGTTTTTATAGGAGTTACCTTTCTCTGTCTGACTTATTTCACTTAGTATAATGCCTTTGAGGTCTATCCATGTTGTTGCAGATGGCAGAATTCCCTTTTTCTCATGGATAAATAATATAACATGTTATGCTATGTTATGTTATATTATATTACATTATGTTATGTTATATACCACATTTTCTTTATTAATTCATCTGTCAGTGGACACAGGCTGTTTTCATATCTTGGCCATTGTGGATAATGCTGCTTAAATATGGGAGTCCTAATTTCATTTCCCTTGGATATATACCCAGAAATGGTTTTGCTGGATCATATGATAGTTTTTATGTCCTAAGGAAGCTTCATACTGTTTTCCTTAGTTGCTGCACCAATTTACATTACCATGAACAATGCAAAAGGATTTCTTTTTCTCCACAGCCAACACTTGTCTTTTGTCTTTTTAAAAATGGTCATTCTATGAAGTATGAGGTATTATCTCATTGTGGTTTGATTTGCATTTCCCTGATGATTAGTGATGTTGAGCATTTTTTTTTTTTTCATGTATCAATTGATCATTTGGATGCCTTTTTTGGAAAAAAATTTTAATTGGATTATTTATATTTTTGCTATTGGATCTTATGAGTTACTTATATATTTTGGATATTTACCTCTTATCAGACAGATATTGGTTCACAAATATTTTGTCTCATTCCATAGCTTGCCTTTCCTTTTGTTGATTGCTTCTTTTGCTATGTAGTAGCTTTTAAGCTTAATGTAGTCTCATTTATTTTTGCTTTTGTTGCTTGTACTTTTGGGGTCATATTGAAAAAACCATTGACAAGACCAATGTCAAGAAGCTTTTTTCTTATGTTTTCTTCTAGACATTGGTCTTGTCAATGGTTTTTTCAATATGACCCCAAAAGTACAAGCAACAAAAGCAAAAATAAATGAGACTACATTAAGATTAGGGTCTTATATTCAAATCTTTAATTCATTTCAAGTTAATTTTTTTTGGAGTGGTATAAGGTAGGAGTCCAATTCCATTCTTCTACTTGGGATTATCTCGTTTTCTCAACACTATTCATTGAAGAGACTGTCCTTTTCTCATTGAGTATTGTTGGCTTATTTATCAAATGTTAGTTAACTATATGCAAAGGTTTATTTCTGGGCTCTCAATTCTCTTCCACTGGTCTACTTGTCTATTTTTATTCCAGTACCATACTGTTTTGATTATATACTAAAATGTAATGTAGTTTTAAATCAGGAAGAGTGATGCCTCCAGCTTTGTTCTTCTTTTCCAGAATTGCTTTGGCTGTTTGGGTCTTCTGTGGTTCCATACGAATTTCAGGATTACTTGTTCTATTTCTGTGAAAAATGCCATTACAATTTTGATAGAGATTGCTTTGACTCTGTAGATGACTTGGGAAAGTACGGACGTTTTAACAAGATTAATTTTTCTGATCCATGATCAAAGAATATTTTTTTATTTGTGTCTTCTTCAATTCTTTCATCAGTGTCTTATTGTTTGCAGTATACAGATGTTTCACCTCCTTGCTTAAATTTATTTCTAAGTATTTATTGTTTTTGATGCTTTTTAAGTGGGATTACTTTCTTTGTTTCTTTTTCAAATATTTGTCACTGTATAGAAACACAACTGATTTCTGTATGTTGATTTTGGATCCTGAAACTTTATTAGTTTATTAGTTCAAACTGTGTGTGTGTGTGTGTGTGTGTGTGTGTGTGTGTGTGTGTGTGTGTGTAATCTTTATAGAATTTTTTTTGTATATAAAATCATATTGCCTACAAACAGTTAAGTTTACTTCTTGCTTTCTGATTTGGATGCCTTTTCTTTCTTTTCCTTGCCTGATTTTTCTTGCTTGGATTTCCAGTACGAAGTTGAATAGGAGAGATAAGATTGGGCACCTTTGTCTTGTTCTTGATCTTAGAGGAAAAGTTTTCAATCTTTGACCATTGAGTGTAATGTTAGTTGTGAGTTTGTCATATACGGTGATTTCATGACGAGGTAAGTTTCTTCTACATACAAGTTTTTGAGAGTTTTTGTCATGAAAAGATGTTGTATATGTTCAAGTGCTTTTTCTGCATCTATTGAAATGATCATATGATATTTGGTGTATCACATTTATTAATTCATGTATAGTGAACCATCCTTGCATCCCAGGAATAATCCCACTTGATGATGTATGATCCTTTTAATGTACTGTCAGTTTGCTAACATTTTGTTGAGAATTTTTTGATTTATATTCATCAGGTATATTGGCCTATAGTTTTCTTTACTTGTAGTGTCCTTATCTGGTTTTGTTATCAGGGTAACGCTGGCCTCAAAATGAGTTGAGAGTATTAATCTCTCCTTTTGAAGTTTTTGAAAGAGGTTGAGAAGAATTGATGTTAATTCTTTAAATGTTTGGTAGAATTTATGTACGAAGCCATCTGGTTTGGGGGTTTTCTTTGTTGGGCGGTTTTTGACTACCTATTCAATCTCCGTAGTTATTATTGATCTGTGCAGATTTTCTGTTTCTTCATGATTCATTCTTGGTAGGTTGTATGTTTATAGGAATTTATCGCTTCTAGTTTGTCCAGTTGCCATATATTTTTTTATAGTAGTCTCTTATGATCCTTTTTATTTCTATTGTATCAGTTGTAAATGTTCGCTAAATGGATTTTTTTTAAGTGGGTCAAATATAAATATTTGGAAGAGAGAAAGGAGGGTACGTCAAAGGAGGTAACCATTTTAATTAGAGTTATCTTGTTGGTGAATAATGTCAAAATGATTTCATGAGAGATCATTTGCTAAGAAATCTCTTATTAGTTTTGATTAGGCTGGGCCAATTACACAACTATGAAAAATATAGAATAATCAAAAATATATAAATAGGAAGAGCTTGTAAAGGAGGCTAATAACTGAAAAGACTTAAGAATGGAAATGATATGAATTCCAAAGACATCGAAATTGATAATCTCCACTTCCAAATATCTATATTCTTGGTCTCTCGTTGCAGGTTTATTCTGAATATTGCTATAGAAATGCCTCACTTCAGTTTAAAATTTCAAAAGTTAGATAGTATTTCTTTAAATTTTCCTTCATATTGCAGTATACAGTGATGATCATTGAATTTAATTATGTTGTTCAGCAAGTGGCTAAAACTTAAACAGTGGTTTGGAGGAGCAGGGCATTAAAGAGAGAATTCATCAGCACCAGATGTTTAGGGTTTAGATTACTGAAGTCTGATTTAAAACAAATCCACGATGAGTCATTTCTCTACAGTATCTCACTAAATGAAAGTTGCTCTGCCCTCTCCAGCAACATAAAAACTACTAGCGACTCCTTTTAATTCTCCAAATTCTAAATGTAGTAGAAATCCTTCTATTCCTCAAAAGTGCCATAGAATCCATTTTTAGCTAAATTTTGTGAAAGAAACACTGCATTGAATGGAATGAAACAGGCAAGAAAGACTTTATTTAATATTGTTGCAACAGGGCGGGGGAGAGATTAAATTCAACTCACTGAAACAGAAGGCAAGAGGATTTTAAAAGCTGTAATGAGCTAATGGAAAAGTACTAGAAGAAGTTAAGTGGGAGATGATCAGTTATTAGCCCATCTGTATTTGATAGTTATTCATTATCTAAGTTAGGCTCCTATTCTCCCACAGAGACTGGGAGGTAGTGGTGTTATCTCCTTCGATGATTACGTTTCAAAGGAATGGCTCCCAGATACTTGAGAAAGACATACCTGATTTGTAAAATGGGCAACAGGCAGTTAGATTTTTACAAAATGCTCTAAGGAAAGGCATGTGTCAGGAGTCAGGAAAAAGCCTATCTAAAGTGTAGTCAAGCAGAGAAGGATGTTAAGGCCATCTTGGGAGGTTTACATATTTTTTTATCTTCTTCAAATACATTTTTCCCTACCTGCTGCCCAGCTATATCCTTCTCGTTTTTCAGGTTTCGGCATTGGTATGTCCCCACAGTTTCTCTTCCTCATCTCCAAAGCTAGGATAGGTCTTGAGTTATACTTTCCAATTGTAGGTTTCCTTTTGTTTTGTATCCTTCATTATACTCATAATTGTTCGGTTGTTTTCACTGTTAGTTTACAAGGTTTACGAAGGCAAAAGTTATGGCTTTCTTAATTTCTGTGTAGCCTGAGGGACTTAGCGAATTGCCTATTATATTGTAGTCATTCAGTGAAGCAATAAATAAATGTATGCAAGAATGCATTCTCTGAGTCTGGTACTAAGGTCTTGAGTGATTGTGAACTTGTTTTGCCTGGTTTATACCTGGTATCCTTAGCATCTCGTAAGCTTAACACTTGTCCCATGTCCTTTCACTCTCAAAAGGACCCTAGTGTAGACAATATATTATATTGTACTCTGAAAACAGCTTTGCCCATTCTGAGATTTTCTTTTTCACAAGAAACTGATACCCACTCAGATCAAATCAATAATCAGTGAAACTGAACCAATAACCTATAGTGAGTTATGGATCTCCCTTATTTTCTGCTCTTGGAGAAATCTTAAGCACTTGACATGCAAAATACTTGCTAATTGAAAGTGAGCACTAATGTCCATCTCAATGAGCGTATTACTTCGTTATCCAAGGAGAGTACCCAGGTACGACTTGCTGGGCATCCTAGGTAGGGGTGGGTGAAAAGAAATTAATTAGTTCCAGGTGACCAAGGGACCACAGAGATTTCTAGTGAAAAATACCCAAATGGACATAGCAAGTTGAGGTGCATTTGGGCTAATCCTAGAAACCTAAAGTTGTCTAATGTAGTTGGCAATGGCTACCACGATCCTCTATAGAACAGGTAATATTTGGTAAAAAATAACATCATGGTTTCAGACAGTCTTTTCACTCATTAGAAGGATATCTGTGGCCAGGGCTACAGCAGATTAGAACATGCTGTCTGGGCATCGCTGTTGTTGCTCGAGGACTGAGTTTGGTGACTGAATTGTAGTCCATAGTACCTGTCTTAGATGTTACAGGCTGCTGTAACAAAATATCATATTTATAGATAATTCTGTTATTTATAATTGGCTTATAAATAACAAAAATTTATTACTCAACATTCTGAAGGACTAAGTCTGAAGTTAGAGAGCCAGGATGGCCAGGGGAGGGCCCTCTTTCTAACTAGATTTCTCGTTTCTCATGTGGTGGGAGAGGCAAAGGAGCTCCCTCAGGCCATTAATCATTCCCAAATTTGTTATTCTTTACATTGGGCACTGGGATTTCAACATAAGAATTTGGGGGAGACTATTTGGGGAGCTATTATAAACATTCAGACATTCAGGAACTAAATTTTTGGATAAGGAAAAGGTAGGAGAGATTGCAAGATAAGAAAGAGAGGTATAAGAAATGTTTTGCCCTATCGGTCACTAAATCTAAAGTTGCACATTTATTGTTTGACTGTATCTGGACTGGCTCAGAATGTAGTGAATTTAAGTTCACTCGGAAGACACCAGTAACTCTAGGTAGAAGAGACTTGGGAAAGCAGGGGCTCACTCTTTCCTAAGATTCTGTAGGGAGATTCTCTTGGAATGTTTTCTGCAAATTGTGCCTCCATCTTGTGTCTTATAAGGTTAGATTTATAAAGTTTTTATCTAAATATCTGTTGACCAGTGATTAAATCATATCTTCTTTTAATGGTTGCTATCTTGGGATTTCAACATAGTTTCTAAAAGTATAGTATCGCAGATAGCAAAAGAGAAGCACTGTGCCTTGGGGACCCAGTGCTCCTGTATGCCCCCAGCTGCTGTCATCTGCCTGCTGAAAGGGTGACATGTTCTGGAAGGAGCACCAGCAAACCAGATTCTGACCAAGAAATGTGAATTTATGTTCTTCCAGGCTCTTTTCTGTGTATGGACTTGAAAGTCACACTTTTATTTTTTTTTAAAACGGTCTCTGTCGATGAGTGAAATAGATTAGTAAGGAGGGGATGCAAAGATGCGTGTATTTTATGATTCATTTTCTTATTCCAACTAAAATTTAACTCGTCTGATGTAGAAGTTTATATAACAACATTGAAACCTGATGCTTCTGCTCTTTCAGCATGCATGCAAAGGTCTTGGACTTCCATTTGATAAAAGAAGCATGATGTCACTGAACATTAACAATGTCCCAAATTCTAGATAAAAAGAAAGATACATACATTAGGAAAATAATGGAGTCTATATTAAATATCACTCTAGACCTCAAAGCTATTACTCACCGCATTCCACTTGTTCAACCATGACCTTCATGGCTCTTTTATTGTACTGAATTCTGATCACCCATTATGCAAAGCGTAATTGCAACTCAGGAAAGTAAAATAATATCAATCAGGGATAACATTGTAATGGACTTTGACCCATAGGTATAAATCTAATAAATGTATAGGTTACCCCCCCCACATAACATAATGAGTTCTTCTTTATATCATTACTCATGGGACCAATGTGAAATCATAATAGGAATATTTGAGACATTTAATGAGACAGATAAATGATTGTATGGTTTTAATTTCCTAATTATTTTAATGCCCCAAATTAAGAGTATACATTAAGATATATCCATTAAAGCCCACCAGTCGTATTCCTCTTGAATAATGTGATAAAAGAGTAAAAGTAGAGGAAATCAGATAAAATTAAATTTTAAAAAATGTTAGGCTGACTATCAAAGAAGCAATATCCAAATGATTAAATCAGATGATTGGTGAAACAGTCTATTAAGTGAAGTGGTTAGAAGTGTCATCTCTTGGGTCATAAAAATAGACTGCACTAGACGTTTTACCACCAGGAACCGTTCCTCAGTGGCTTGACCAGGGGAGCACAGGTCACCTAGATTTCTGATTCCAAGCCACCCTATCATCTGTCCCTTCGTTTCTGGCATCCATTAATCATTTGTTCAGTAATCTAAATTCAGATCTTTGCCAATCCATATTGCTTCTGCTCTGAATCAACCAATTTTAGTAATGTAAGTAAAAATACTTTAAGCAGCACCCCCCCACACACACACGGAAAAAAAGTTCTTTTGAGAAAATTATGCATTCAGACTATTTAACTGACATACAAAACATTAAATAGTGAAACCAACTGATTCATAAAATGTTATCATTTAGAAGAAAATATTTAAAAAATATTTTTGGCCTGTCATATTATTTATCATTATTCATTTCCAGTGATCAATCTATGACTTATTTTATCCAAATTTAAGAGGCTTATAAGAGCCTGGCATGAAGTAATTTCCTAAATAAATTGTTGAGGAAAATATAAAAGTATAGGTATCCAAGGAACAGATTACTGTGGTTTCCTTCGGGGATCAGGACTGAGAATTATGGGTATAGGATAAATTGGATCTTATTTTTTCATTTTATATTCTCTTATGAAATTGGTAGTCCTTATAATATGCATATATTATCTTAAAAATCTTTAAGAAAGGGTATCTAATCATGAATAAATGTGCAAAAAAATCCTTAAAAGACAAAGAATTAAAAAAAAAAAAGATACAGCCTCAAACTCATAGGGAATTCAATTAGGAATTCTATTTATAGAAATAACAAAGTAGAAACAAAATTGATTGTGAGCAATTATTTGAAGGGAGAAGTATCAGGAGACCTTGACTTTTCTAATAAAAATACTTTCATGCAATAATTGGTATTAGTATTCTCACTAGTATTTCACTCAACTGAACATCAACTTCAGAAGCTGACTTCAATCTCTTTAAAAATCAAAAAACTGAGATTGTCTTTATAAACATTGCTGTTGATTAAGCATAATTCAGCCTTTCAAAGTATTTGTTTATTTCTGTGTGGATATTGAGGATATCTCTCAAAGTGGTTAGCAGTTTTCCATTTAACTTTCTTCATTATTATCTTGTCTTTTGTCAAAGCAATTTGGTAAGTTAGTATTTAGGGTTATATTCACAAAAGATCTAGACACCATAGAATAATAAATAAGTGGCTATCTATCATGGCTAACACTATTGATAGTTTATGTTTTTTCTCCTTTTTATTTCCTTTGATGTGATATTGACATATTTGGTTTTGCTCTTTCTAAAGTTTTCCTTTTTTTCTATTGTGTTTTGGACTAGGGAAATCTTTAGAAATGTCTTGGATATAAAAGTGAATGACTGGAGACCCTGAGGGGTATTCAGGATGTACATTAAAAAGCATAAGTGATAGGAGGCTTTCAAGGATTACTTATTGGCTATTTTGTTCATAATTGCACCTGCAGCAATCAGCACATCATCTCACATCTCTTAGGTGCTTAATCAATGTTTTTGAATGAATAAATAAAAACGAGATTATTAGAGTATTCTAGCGATGCACTTATATTTCAGATATGCATTAACCCTTTAAAATGACAGGGAAACTTTTTTGGTTGTTGCTTTGTTTTTGTTGTTGTTATATGGAATTGCCAGCAAAAGAGGTAAGAGAAAGGAGAGACAAGATGCCATTATGCAGAATTGGGAAGTCACACCAAAACCTTCTAAATTTCTAAACATTGAGACAATGTCTCATTTCTGTTTACTCTGTTCTTAGATTTTGACTTCCTGACATTTACTGTTTCCACATCTTCACCTGCTTACACTCTTTACTATCTGCCCATGACTTTGCTCCTCAAGACAGTGAATAAAACCATTGTCTACTCATGAAGATCTGTACTGACCATTCATTACCTGCTTAGCCCCTGAAGTAAACTGTACCTAATTTTTATCTGCTAACAACTATTAATTCTGGTTTATGGTATGTGGGAGATTTGGGGTTTCTTTCTGCCCCTTCATTTTTGCCCTTAAATTATTGCCCCCTCTTCCAAAACCTTACTTTCAGCTGTTACATAGAAAAGGAATTAATGGAATATATTAGGGAGCAGGAACTATGTATCTCTGGAATCTAGAAGAATGCTAGAAAAATAATAAATATCCAATATATTTTTGCTGAAAAGGTAAACACTTCTGACAATTTTCTATTATCTTTTCACTTTAAGCTCTTCTCTCTGCAACTATAGGCAAAGATATAATACCCTGTTTATAGTCTATATACGTAGAAACAAGTAGCTGAACTCCCTGCTCACCATTAGTGATTTGACCAAAACAATAAAAATTCCTATGCTTTCTACCTGTTACTGGTCTTCCAGAAATATATTCTTGGGGCAGGGCAAGGCTTAAGAATGTCACTCTGTTTTTTTGGCCTTAACCTCTTACAACACAATGGCTCCTCCCGGTGTTTTAACACTTAACACATTATTGGCAAGAATTTGAGTAGAATTCCTAGACCTGTGCTTTATATTGTTTATTTTTATTTTTTGATTTTCAATTACAGTTGACTTTCAATATTATTTTGCATTAGTTTCAAGTGTACAGCATGGTGGTTAGACATTTATATAATTTATGAATTGATTCCTCCCAATTAGTCTAATACCCACCTGACACTGTACATAGTATAACAATATTATTGACTACATTCCCTATGCTGTACTTCACATCCCCTTGACTATTTCATAACTACCAGTTGGTACCTCTTAATCCCTCACCTTTTCCACCTAGACCTGTACTTTTGACTGCCACAGACTGGTACCCTGTCTGCATCACTTTTTCTACTGCCACGAGTAAAATATTTTTAAAAGAGAAATTCCTTAGGGATCTTATGCTCTCTGCTCTAATACTAGAAATGATGAGTCCTCACCTTGTGTGTAGCTATAGAGAAACTCCTATGTCTTCTTGGCAGGAAACAGTAACTTGGCTTCTTCTTATAGCCAAAAGATATAATATGGGGGGTATAATAAGGTCTTCAGATGGTATTAAACAGTTTGATTCTTATTCTTTTAGCTACTCTGATATTTCAGAGTGCTCACAAAGATGATGGTTTGGAAAGTATTCAGGGGTTATGTGAGAAACTGTTCAGTAAAATATCAACATTTTCAATTCATCACTATATACTTCAGCATTTTAGATTTAATAAACTTCAGTCTGAAACTAGAAACATGAAAGTGCCTATCACCTCCTTATCAGACCTACTAAACTGAAGTGAGAAATATATTCATGCTGCAAGGTAATTAACCTGGCTACCTGTTGGCAGGTGCAGTACAAGTATGCTTCCAGGATGTTGAATTGTATTAAAAAATACACTTCATTATATTTTCCATTGGAGTCCTTGACAATCAAGTCAACTCAGTGAAGATGAAAAGCTCAACTTTTTTACTTATTCAGATCATAACCAAGAATGTTGTATTTCTTTGTTTCATGTAGTAGTGAATTACTGACATTGAACATAATTCAGCAGGAGTTTGTCCCAAATCTGGAACAATATTTTTAAGTATCTGCTCTCTATGACAAGTAACCTCTGGCCAAGAAATTTCTTGGAGGAGATTGAAGGATTGTTACATGCAATCTGGACCCCATCTATCTGGAATTCCATCACACAAGATACTGGAATTATCCAGGACTTATTGTGATTATTTTTACTGCAGATGACAGAAACGCAACTAAACCACCTATAAACAAATAAACAAAATAACTGTATTGGTTCACATTAGCCTGGCATGGTTAAATCCAGAAGTTCTAATTGTTCTTCTCAGGATCTTCTGGCTCTACTTAGTTTTATTCTCAGAAAGATGGCAAGATGTAGTCTTCCAAGAATATATCACCTTCAGAACTTACGATATTTGAAGAAAAGCAGTTTGATCTCTTTGACATTTATATTAAGCCTTGAAAAATAACAGTGATATGCCTTGTCTTGGTCATGGCCTCATCTACAAAAAATCATGCTAAGAGGAGGAGGCTATCTGATTGGATCCTGGAATACAGGATCATCCCTATGACAGGGAGAGTTGAACACTCGATGAATGGAGGAACAGCTCCCAGAAGGAAGGGATGAGGTCAGACTATGGAGGAAGACATATCTACCATCATAACTCATTCCAGTACCAAAAACCATATCGATCCAGTGGCGGTAAGTTACTACCACTGTTATTAGCACTTTGTTCAGCATCTACATCAAAACTTCAATGCATTTCAAAGGATAGAGGTACTAGTTTATATTTCACATTTAGGCACCACATCGAGCTTCAAGCTCACTTTTGTGTACTGTATATCTTCCCATTCTCCACAATGTAATAATCAGAAATAATTAAATAGTCAAATACCTCTGCTCTACCATCACTGACCACCAACACAGCTCTCAGGTTTTTCTATAGTTCCTGAAATTTATCCACGAGAATGTTCCTTTCTAAAACAAAGACGGCTTTCATCTCATGTCCTTTACCTGGGGAACTATAGACTGTGCAAAACAATAATTATGGTATCTTATAAAGTGCTAAAGATGACTCTAACTGGAATAAAAATATATTCCACAACTGAGAAGTGAGGGATCGAATAGAAGTCGTCCACCTTTCCTTCAGAAAAAAGGGAGGAAAATAACAATACCAATCCTTTTAAGAAACTGAGAGGAACGTCTGGTGCCATCTAAATCAAAGGAGTTGGCAATTCCATGGCAACCTTCCCTGCAACTCTATTCCCCGTGTTCAGTTGCTCTGTGCTCTACTGGCCTATTGTGATTTCAGTCTGCACCTCTGTGGTGTGATGCACTGTGCCCTGGGTGGAATGACTCAAAGAAGTATGAAATTTTTGAAGCAGTATATTGAGCCCCAGTGATTGATTAATTGCCAAGGCTACAGGAGTCTTAAAAGCAGAGATCAAAAATTTAAGTGCTGTTAGGGACCATTGGGTAATGAAAACAAGTAAAGCATATCTGATGTAACATAATAGGAAGGGATGAGAACTGTAGTAAACTTGAAACCATAGTCCATGTCTAAAATGATCAGCCATAGCTTGCTCTTTCTAACTGATCATATGCAGAAATGCAGACCACTTGTTTCTAGATATCCTACTTCTCATGATATAGCATAAGACTGGATTTTTCTGTATAATATTCCCAAATTAAAATACCAAGTCAAAAACTATGTATCTGAAAGTTGGATTCAGTATGGAACTGCCAATTTGAGATTCCACTACCCTCCTGAAATAGTTGACTCTTCTGGAGCTTTTTGGTACAAATTCTACTCTTGCTCTACCTGAAGTTAGGGGGATGGAATCCCTCTGCTAGTGGTGTCTTTCCCCATTATCCATATGCAAGCCCAGGGGCTACACTGAAAGAAAGCCTGTGTCGGGGTTTTCCTAAAGGTTTCTTGAGGATTTTTTTTTTTGACTTTCACATCAGTTGGTCTTAATTTTGACTCTCAGAATTGGCAAACGTTTTCTGTATTCTGTTCCTTTTGGGAGATTTCCTTTGTTAATTGTTTTTCTATCATTTGTCCTTCACACCCTATGTTCAGCAACTGCTGGTCTGATAACTCAAAGGAAGTGAGCAAGATGTGGCCCCCTGGGCTTAGTTGTTCATCCACCCAGAAAGGAGATAGGACATTGCCCTTGCTAACCAGTTTCTTCAGCTAATTTTGAACCCCAAAGCTAAGATTCACTGTTTAAAAAATAGAAACGCAGTCTCATGGGCAAAAGCCAAATTCTCTTTACCGCTTCTCTACCAATTTGATTTGATGGAGAAATCAGTAAACTTCTGATATTTCATTTAAATTAGTGAAAATCTGGAGGACCTTAAGTAGCTGTTTAAATGTGGTCCTTTAAGTCAGGTCGTGAAACAGTGAAAATGTGTACCTTGTGGGTGTAACAATACCTGTCTCTAAGGTTCAACTCAGTTGCCGTAACCCTTGCCATATTGACGCTATTTCTTACAATTTTCCTCTGATTCTCTGGAAGCCAAGCTTGTGTCTCAGCAACTTCCTATCTCCAGGGGATTTCCTTGTTTTAGTAATTCACTCTCCCTGCCTCTCGTTTTACCGTGCTTAATTCTTCATTTATTTCTGTGAACCCAGAGTTGACAGCATGAGGTATCCATCAACAGCTTCAGCCCTTATGATGCACACTGATTGAGCAACTTATCTGTCTCCTTTACCATGAAGGTTGTTAAAACTTTAGATGTTTCTCTGAATTTTGTGAAATATCTATTTTGTGAAATACACAAAGCTCTTAACCAATATTTTCTCGAAACTTTATATGAGCACTATAATGAAAGTAATTATCTCTCTCTATTAAAGAGTGAAGACACTGAAAAATACAGAGGTTAAGTGCCTATGGAATAGATAATCTAGCTCTTCTCTAAATGTAGCTCTTCTTCCTGGGCACCCAGATAACTGCGTTTCTCAGATTCCCTGCATTTAGGAGTAGCCATGCAACTGAGATATGGCCAATAAAATGTGGTTAAAAGCGATGTCGCTACTGCCAACAGTCCATACCTCATCATACATATTAATTTACCCTATTTCTTTGGCTGTCTATGTAAGAAACCCAGGAGATTGAGCAGTTCATGCATATATGACTTTCCAGATATCTAGTTCAATTGTTTTTCAGTCTGTATTAAATGTAAAATTTTCAAAACCATTTTTGGCCATCTTAGATTGAGAAATTTAATTCAACTCTTCATGCTAAATCTAAATGTGAAATTATTTCTCTTTGGTCCTTAAAGAATTGTTTTAGCTTAAACTTCATTTAGAACATTGTCCTTAGCAAGTATAATTCATCAGGCTAATTAGTATCCTCCATGTATATTTAAGCAGGTGTGTCTTAGAGAGCTCATGCCAATCACATTTCATTATGAATAATAAATGACTTCCAGTGTGCTGTTCATTTAATTTGACTTCAGAATATCGTATCATTTTCTGTATGTAGTGAACATAAAAAATTATAATATTTATTTAGCAACTTTAAGTGTTCTCTATAGAGATTTCAAAGTCAGTTGTAAATATTGTTAATTATAAAGTCATGCTCAATGAATTTTCACAGTTTATCTTCCTCTTTGTGTAGTGTTGCAAATGACAGTAGAATTTTTAAGGTTAAATAGTTAAACCAATGTATTGGTATTTTTCAAGTGGCTATATTTTTAGTGTATTTTTTAAATCATCCCCTTATCAAATATGAATATTATAACATTTTCTCCCATCTTCACTCAGATTAATTTTTTATATTGGAGTGAATTTGTAAACTCCTAGATTTTTGAGATCATCGCAAGTGTTTTAAATTATGAAATAAAATTCCAAAGACTATGTTGAAAAGATTAATATGGACATTTAAGTTTGGAGTATGTGACTGCAAAGACATTTTGAGTATTATGTTGATTTCCAACCTGAGGGACTTTTGAACTGGTGGTGGAATTCTGAAACGACTTAGACATCTGAGCAATTTAAGAGAGATTTCAATTAAAATCTTTACAGATTTCTCCACCAACAATTACCTACAGTAACCTAGATATGCCTATTTGTTATGATGACATTAAAACCTCAAAACAGACTAGACGATTCAGAAATGTCAAGTTTATAATACAGGCAATCCATCATAATAGTCTACGGCTATGCTTCTTTGTTCTTTCCACTGCTACAAAAGGGCATTGTACTTTACAAGACACTAGGCACATAAATGATTTTTCTCTGGAGTATTCTTTCTAAGGCTTACTTAGACATTTTTAATTGGAACTAGAACTAATGCAGAAATCTACCTGCCATGTGAACACTAGAGCCTTATTATTTCCCAGTCATAATTCCAGTTTGTTTTTGAGCACTTGTGAATTGCAACTCTGTCGTAAGATTAAGCAATATAGGATACTCATACCTGGATTATGAGATTGCCACAGAAAAATTTCGGTTAAGCCAGTTATTCCAGTGGGCCAACTGGAGTTTGGGGACAAAGAGATAACAGCCTCCTACTTTAAGTAGGAGTTTCCTGTTACTATTTTCTAAGGATGTTTGAAACTAGAAACGTATAGCATTTTCTGTAGAAATCTTTATACTGACCATTTTCAGTTCTTTTTTGAGATTCCTTACTTCTCTAGGTACTTCTGGTTGGGTGAGGAATCACAAGGTGAAAATTGTATTTTTTTAATGGAATATTTTTGAACAGATGTAACAATAATTGTTTTAGCGGGAATTCAGTTTTAGCTAACTTGGTGGACTAGGCATTCATTTAAACTATATCTAGGTCTTGGTACCACAGCTTCTAAAACTAGTAGAGAAAAAGAACTTGAATTACTGTAAATGAAGAGTATGGGACTAAGAAGTTCACAGAAGTAGAGTTTCTCTTGATGAGACAAATACTACTGTACAAACTATTGCAGATGAGAGGGGATGGTAAAGCATGGATTAAAATGTGCCATTCTCTTGAGAGTGTCTCCTGCCATTAGATGTTGTAACCTGGATGACGTATACATATACATGCGCGTGTACGCACGCGCGCGCACACACACGCACTATAAGAATATCGTTCAACTATGAAAAATAAGGAAATTCTAGTATTTGTCACAATATATATAGACTTGAAGACATGAGGGATAAGCTGAAATTATTGTGATAATCATTGGGTAGAAAATCATTCTGCTGTATGCCTTAAACTTATATAGTGATATATGCCAATTACTTCTCAATAAAACTGGAAGAAAAAACACATTAAAGATAAAAAAAAAAAATCTGCTCTTTTTTTCTAAAGACAGAACCAATTTAAAGATGAACAAATGGGGAAGACGGGCAGATAGCAATCAGATATTATCTCTATTACTAATAAAACAATAGGAGAAGTGGGCCATAGATTGGTAACCAAGTGAATTTATTAATATGTCATCCTAAATTGACAGTAGTGCCCATCCCTGCATCCTGTCCAAGTAGAGCCTGTGTTTATGAGTTTATGGCATGGAGGAACAGTGAGTACTGTATGAACACTCAGAAGACAGCATGCTTTGCAAAGAGAGGAAGTGCAGGGAAGTGCAGTTTTGTCCTTTTCAAAACTACCATTCAGGGAGTTGTGTAAAAAAGATTCGGGAGAGAGGACACAAGAGTTACTCTAGCAGACATTTCCCATTATTTAAACAGGGGCCCAGGGAAAGCATGTTCTGTGGGAGAGTGTCGTATTCGTTGTATGTATAAACTGCAGTTTTTTAAACATCTCGCTGTCCCCTTTTTTGGGCATTTAAGTTGTTTCCAGTTTTTCTCCAGAATAAATAGCATTTCAGTCACAACACGTGCACATACATCTTTGTGTCTATCTCTAATAGATTTGCTGCTTGATAGAGAAAACAGAAAAAAACACATGAGTTTTGGAAATGACTGTCAATAAAACTGAACAGAGCACTCTTTCAAATTTAAGATCTCATCTGTGAAGCATTCCATTTCACATTCAGTCTTGTCTAGCAAGAAGTCACATATAAAATAATTTCAAACAACACGTTACGGAAAACAAAGCAACCTGTGTATTTGATAGAGATCCTGTTTTTCTCACATAGCATATGCTCAGGAGTAGATTAAGCAGTCAGTGCATGCACTAACATGCAGAAATGGAGTCAGGCTTCTCAGTTATCACGGTACACAGAGTTCATCCTGCTGCCTCGGTTATCAATTCAGTTGGCCAAAGTGCCCCCGTTGACGAGCTTCCTACCGCAGCATCTCATCCTCCCATCGGTTATCTTTTACATTCCAGCAGCACACAATGAGACCAGACAGATTCCAGCAGACTTCTCTTTCTCCTTTGTGAATACAAATTTCTGTTGATGAAAAATAAATGAGCATCTAGTCATCTAATGTTTCTGACAGAAAGAAGACCAGGTGGTCCATAGATGATGAAGAATCAGTTGTAAAATGACCACGATTGTCAGGCTGCCGATTTCCCCATTAGCAGTTCTGGGATGATGCCTGACAACAACTGGCTGGATCATAGCAGTGGCTACTTTATTTTTGTCCATGAATACTAATTTTTTGAATTTTTATAATCCATTCTGATTCAGCCTGAAGAATCTTCATGCATTAGACATTTCTAGATCAGAGGACTCGAGAAGACAGAGACAGTAGAGTTTGACTACAATTTTGAGATTACTCTAGGTTGACTATATGTGGGATGAAATAAACTCCAAGGGCTCAATTGACTTTGATATTACAGTTCTCCTTTGAAGAAGAAATGCTTCAAGATCCAGATGGATTTCTTTGGGTCACTTAGAACAAGTTTGGGCTAACACAGCTTTTACCGTGAATACCATACAGAGTTCAAACTGCATATCTGGTCCTAATTACAAGGGACTTCTATTTTAAAACATGTATTTCGTACCTGCGCTCTTGGGGCAGCCTACCTTCTATTGATATTATTTTGTTCATGGGTAAGAATGTAAATCCATTCTGAATTTTCTAGCAAGGCGGTACCTTGAGAATAAGTGTCCAGCTGCCTTCTGCCACCTACCTTTCAACTTCTTTTGAAAAGTGGTATCCTGGTCCTGTAGAATTTTGTCTTCAGATCCATTTTTCACACTTCCTTTATTTGGCTACCTAACGTAAGGTCTGTGTCAAGGGATTGGTTGATTCCCGCAAGCTGTGTTTCTCAGGTTCTTGTTTCAACGATCTTCTTTGTTAGGGTCTCCATGGAAGCCCCTAGTGAGAGACTGAAGCGCAGGAGAAGGTAGGAAATTTCTTCTCCCAGTTTTTGTCTTTGGCTGCATTTCCTGCAGCTCCTGACAGGCTTGCTGAAGTGAGGTGCAGCCATGGATCACTGGATTTAAGTGAGAAGTCAGGAAGTTAGAAACCTTTATCTGTATGTATTTGAAATCAGTAAGAATTAAATGAAGAGCAGTGTTGGGGAGAGGGACATAAATCTAGGGTTATTTGAAAAATAGGAAAGAGCAACTTGGGTGATGACTATAATAGTTGGCATATTTTGACTATGAGAGTGAAGCTGGGCATTATTAGGAAAGCGGGGAGGAGAATATTCTAGAATTAACAATAAAGAGCAATGAAGAAGCATTCCGTAGTTCCTATTTCAAGGGCATAAAGATAATGGAAGATGTAGACAAAGTCTCCTATTGTAGCCATCATGCCTATGGTTCTTGCTCTCCCAACCTCCCCCAGGAAAAAATTAGACACTACATCTCACATTTGACTATTTACTGCTAAGTTTTACTCATTTTCATCTTCCCTTCACCATGAAACTAAAGAAATGAATGAAATATAGTCTTCTAGATAAAATGGAACTAACAACACAAAAATAAGAGTTCAAGAAATAGTTCCTGATTTAAAAAGAGAGAACTTAGACTGAAAAACTTAAAGACATAAGAAAGTCCTTTAAATGTAATCAAAAGAACTTTACTACATTATCATAGTCCTTTGGAATTTTCAGGCTACAGCAACAAAGAAAGAAATCTCCAATAATAAAAGAAACAAAATTTCAGTTTGCAAACAAAAGAAACAAAAATCACATTGTTTTAGAAGAGCTAGAAGAAATGGAACAATAGAGCTTCAGAGCTCTGGTGGAAAAAAGATTATCTGAGAGTTCCAAATTTAGACAAATTTACACCTTTGAATATATATTCTGATATTCATGAGTTTAGATAGTATAATGTCCTGGTATTATACCGTAATAGATAGATATCAGAATATCTATTCAAAGGTGTAAATTTAAGTCACCATAAAAAACAATTAAACAAATGGAAAAATAAAAGGAAAAATCATAAATTGCGACTCTAGTTACTAGTGAAAAGACTTGAAATCAGTAAATATCATGTATTACCAAATTTAAGGGAGGTATTTTTTCCCATCAAATTATCTAAATTAGTAAATTGGCGTTTTAAGTAGACATTTAACAATATTCTATACATTGTCAGATCTCTTTGTGTTCATAATGGTGAAAAATATCACTGAGATCTTTTCCTGAGGAAAATGTAGGATGTCTCTATTTGTGGTCGTGTTATATTAAAAAATATATGTTATAGTTTTCTAGCTGTTTCCAATTATGCTGTTTAATGCCTTCTTTAAAAAATTTGTTAGCAATTTCTCAGATTGCTGTTGCCATATATTGAAGCATATTTAGTATAAAAGTATTGCACTTGATATTGCTATGGTTGTAAACTGATTCCTATTTTACCTATGTAAAAGAGGTATGATGACATATATTATCCCCAGATGCAAATTTTCAACAACCAAAAAGTGCATAAAAGTATTTTAAAAATTTAATTTCCAAAATGTAAGTTACATTTATTGTCTTCTTAAATTTTTGCATATATGATTATCAAGGTAAGATATTATTTACGAAAAAAATGGTGTTATGATCACTAGTGGAATTGAATAATAAAGGCTAGGAATGAAAATGCAAGCAAATAAATAATCATAGAAAACATGACATAAAATCAAACAGTAGTTATACGAGGGAGGGAGGGGGAGGGGCGAGAGAGAAAAGAAAAAAAGAACGAAAAAGAAAAAAGAAGAGAAGGAGGGAAGGAAGGAAGAAAAGAAGGGAGTGGGGGAGGAGAGAAAGACCAACAAATATAGTGATCGACATTATCTTTTGCTGTCAGAAGGCCTTGAATTTGAATGTTGGCTCTGGCACTAATTGACAAATTATTCAATTTCACTGAGTCTCTTTTTTCTCAGGTGTGTGATTTATTATCATTTAACCACGCTGAACTTTGATTTTCTGTAAATGAAGATAATATTACCTACCTCATGTTTTTTATAAGTATTAAATGTATAGTCCTTATTCCAGTACCCTCCTTAAATGTTAGTTATATGTCTATTAATTCTAACATTAATCATGAAATTATCATAGAGCAAGTTTTTTTTCAAATGATCTTAAAATTATACCTTATTGATTATTTGCTAACTCTGCCTTGCACACAGAATTTGGGCATATAAAAGAGTGTAAACGTGTCATAAAGCACAAAAACTTGTGGTCAAGACCCAGAGTGCTGCTGTCTCCTTGCTAAGTGAATTAGGTAACTCACCTCAACTACAGCATATCAGTAATAACCTCTTTAATATGGTCATTATAGGTCATTCTGTTAAGAGAAAGTGTTATAGAATTGTCTACATGCAGACACACTTTGCACATCACAACTGTTTTTTAGCTTATAGCCAGTGTGTAGTACAGAGGGTTTGCTAGCATCCTCTTTTCCATGCAGATCACTCCTCCTCTGGAAGATTACTACTACTTAGGAAAAAAGTATCATTCTCTAAAGTGGAATCTGGATATTCATGAGGATCTATTTTGGTTTATGCTGATATCTCATGAGACACAAACGTTTGAGTTAAGAGATTCTTTTAAGTGAAGAAATGTGAGAAGTGAGACCAGGGATTTGAAGCTATTAAAAGTTGTGGAGAAGTAAGGAAATAGAATCTTAGAACTAACAAGACAGCACAAATTTCCTCTGATGTGATACGAAAGGTGGAAACCTTTGCTTGATTAAAAGAAATCAGATGACAATTATTGTTCTTATTTTACATGTGCAGCTGTCAGAACTACAGTAATTATCACAAAGAAAAAAATGAACTACCATCATGTGAAAACAACTGTAAAAATTAAACATGACAAAGAAAGCTATATATAATGCATGATAACATTATAATTCTTAAGTGATATGGGAATTTAGGGAAGGAAGATATCACCTAACAGGAGTATATGAGAATATTCCATAGGTAAATTACTAAGTACTTTGACTGCTTTACGTGAAGAAAAAAATGCAGATGATGTGTGGGGAAGGTAGAGAATGGCAAAGGTAAATGCATGAAGTATTTTACTTTAATGGGTTTAATGGTTCTTAAAATTAAATTCAAGCTCTAAAATACTGCTTCCAAAACCATTGGAAATATCACTTTCATTCTGGAATGGATCCAGGTGCAGATAACAGCAAATATAATGCACAGCAATATATCTTAGATAGAGCAAATAAATAAAACTAATTTTCAGAGAGAAAAGAGCTGATTCTATCAAATATTGTGTAATTTTAAACTTGCTGGTGAGAAAGAGAAAGGCAGAGGAGAACCATTTTGAGTGTGGACAGGAAAGAGACTTTACATTAAAAAAAGCTGCCGATTTCTGTTTCTAAGCTTATGAACTTATCTAAGACAAAAAATAAAACGACACAAATGTTTTAAGATCAAGGACCGTCACATATGCTATTAATTCATCAGGCACTGACTATTGAAATAATCGAATAATAAAAAAATGAGGACACATTTTTGATCTTTAGAAGATATTGTAAGAGAAACTATCAAATTTATTATACTCAGTGTCAGAGTAAACTAAGCTGCGCATTATGAGGACACATTAAAGAGACTAATCTAGCATTTTAATTTTTTAAAGATTTTTATTAAAATATCGCTAACATACAATATTGTATTAGTTTCGGGTATATACCATAGTTATTTAGCATTTATATACCTAAAGAAATGATCACCATGATAAGTCCAGCAACTATCTGTCACCGTACACGCTATCACAATGTTATTGACAATGCTTCCTCTGCTGGACACCGCATCCCAATGACTTACTTGTTTTATGCCCGGGAGTCTGACCCTCTTTTTCCCCTTCACCTCCCTGCCCTGCTTTTTTGATTTTTTGATTATAGTTGACATTCAATATTATTTTAGCATCTTTTTGAAACAAAATATTGTAATTTAATGAGTTATTTCTTTCAACCAGTTCTAAAGATTAGTCTTAATTTGCTCATTGTATGGCATACAGTGTAGTGACTCATGAGGTGTTGGTCTATATTCTACCATCATAAAAATCTCAGTATAGGGTGTTCTGAAATCTATGATGTATGTTGTAATCTGTTGCTTATGACAGCTATTGCAGCCAGTCTTTTAGTCCTGAAACAAGTTATAAGGATTGGAGCAGATTATCATTAAGCCTTCCTGAGCTTCAGTTTCTCGCTGTTATATTGCTTAATTATATCCCAAGGATATTTGAAGGAGTAAAATGAATTGTATGCTGTTAACTAATATTTAAAACTATTATATAAATAGTTACTGCTACCACTGTTGATACTTCTGTCATTAATAATAATACCATATGTGGTTCCATCTGCTTGACTACATAATGTCTCTGGGTATTTTAATATTTTATGCCTATATGTACAGCCAGGCACACTATTCAGACCATCCACATATTTGATTTTATTATGACAACCGCTTTCCATAAATATTCTTAGAGATTAAAAAAAAAAATCTCTTAGGTTCTACCTGGAATGATAAAAAAAATCGTGAGTGTAAATTTTTTATACATTTTACTCTTTGGTGGAGTAGAAAATAGGGAATGAATATCATTTTCAAAGTGAAGTAGACAGACAGGCAAAGTCACAAGAAACGACTCTTCAAAAATATTTCCTTCGACCTTTCACCAACTGTAACAACAGACCCCAGGTCTAAGGCACAAAGGAATGAGCCACTTTTCTCTAAGTAACAAGGCCCTAGTAAGACTCTCATCCACAGTGAAGAGAAGGTCTCTATCCACTGGAAATACTCTGAGTTAGAGGTTAACTTTGGTGAACACTCTTCTTTTGAGAGAGAAATTTTTATGGCCAGCCTGGCATAACTCTGAAATTAGCCCGAGGTCTAACACATTTAATGCTCCCAAAATTTTTTTGAATAAATAAATCATCACAACCTAATAAAAATTTGGATAAACAAGGAGAAGAAAATTTGGAGAGGATTCCTTAAAAATAGAAAAGTTCGTCTGATAGAGACAATGATAATGGTAGAAGAAAATAATTGCATAAGTATAGCATACATGTCCCAGATACAAGACACATAGTGATTATTTAGTTAATTATTTTTTAAATGAATAAATGGGAGAAGAGTCAAGATTAAAAGGGTATTCAGAAATATAGTTATAATTAAATATGAAAGATTTCCTTGTAATTTCACAAATGAGTATTGAAGGATCGTTTAGAAATCTACAAGCATTAACTTCTCGTATGCCCAGTTTCTCAAGCTTATGGTCACCTATTTCAACAACAAGTTTTTAGTCCAGGTCAGGTAAACCTAATCCATTTCTTCTACTTAACTAATTGGAAGTAGGTGATGGAATGAAATAAAAATATAAAATAAAAATATGTACAGGTTGACCCTCTTCAGCTCATTTTCAGTGTGGATCAGCTACATGATATCAGTTTTGTCATCTGTGTATGAAAAGGAAGATATTTTACAAATAAACACAGAAACGAAAATTATATCTCTGTCTACAACTTTATGCGCAGTATTTAAGGTGCTAAAACAACACAACTCAATTAGTCTGTTTTTGTTATTGTTGCTTTCACAGAGATTCTAAGAGTAATTCCTGGTGTGGATGTAGTGTCTAATTATAATGTTTTTCGACAATAGCTGAAGGTGAAAATTTCCATATAGAAAAACAATATATTTAGAATTACTTTATTTTATTTATACCATCTCATTATTTTAAGGAAATAATGTGGACTTATAAAAATGGACTTATAAAAATGATGTGTGAAGCAGTAACAACCAAGAAAAAGGATAAGCTTGCTACTTCAATATAGTGTAGTGTACAATTTGTTAATAAAGGAAGCTAAGGTTAATCTTATAGTTTAAATATCTCTAAAATGACAAATACACCAAAGCAGTAGTTTTAACTACTTGATTGTAAATTAGAATCACTCCTCAAACCCTTGATATCAAGGTCACCCCCAAGGCCAATTAAATCAGAGATATAATAAGGAGGCACTTAAACATGGGACCATTCAACCATCTGTAGATAATTCAAATTCTGCAGGTAAATCTCTGCCAAAGAATGTATACAAAAGCAACCCCTCCATGGGGAATAGACCATAGCAAAGTGTAATTATATTTTACAATATACTATATTTCAGACATCATTTATAAATCCTCTTCAAATTATCCTAATTTGTGTGAGCCCTCCGTCTTCTGTTACAACTGTAACATGTATGCCATTAATTCCACTCCTGCTCTACTAAGACAAATACCAAGTCTAAAAGGAGGAGGAGTTGGCATCTTGATATGCCTGATAATTACTTGTCTTATAGAACTTACTTTCTACTCTAATTGGCTATGACTTCCATTTTAGGGCACTCAAAGGCTAATGGGATATTAAGGCTTGAAACAACTTGAGAAGTCATCAGATCTAATTCACTAATTTTCTAGATGGAGAAACCGGGACCGAGTTTGTGTTTCCAACCTTGCCTGCAATAGTTGGTTGGCATTGGGCTGCTCCGACCCACTACTGTCTGGCTTCTCCATTGCAGCCATAGCCTCTCAAATGGTCTTCTCTCTTCCACCTGTGACTACCATGAGCTACACTCAGCTTAGCAGATAAAGATCACTTCTTGGCTCAAAATCTCCCAGCGTCTTCCCATTTCATCATAACTTAAAACCAAAGTTCTTGAACTCATTACGTAATCTGTCCCCTACCTATCTCTGAGACCTCCTCAGTCTTCTTACCATCTCTCTCTCCTCTTTCTTCACCACCTTCTTTGTTCCATGATAGGATTCCTATGTGTGTTAAAGCCTTTGCACTGGAAAAGTATCTCCAGATATCTTCATGGATTACTCCTTCCCTGGTAGTGAGATGTCACTTTATCAGTAGGGACTTCCTTAACTACTCTGTTTAACATAGCACCTTCACTTGTGTTACATATTCTTTCCCCTTGTACTACTTTATTTTTTTTAAAATTTGTCACACTAATCATCTTATATAGAGTATATTGTATTTAATAATCTATTAATTTCTATTTCCCCTATTCAAATGTAAGCTCAATAAAAGGCAGAAATATTATTCTTTTCTTCTGTTTTATGTATTACCAAACCCCTAGTGTCTGTAAGAATCTCTGGCACATTAGAGACAACTAAATAAATGTTTCTTGAATGAATAAATAAAAGAATGAATTACATAATTTTTTTTTGTATGATGGAATAGTCAACGCTGATAAACAATTCTGTGGTTTTACTGGGATGTTTGTAAACACACACGGACTCTGAGGATCTAGTTCAAATCTATTGTTTTCTGTTACCAGCAGGATCACTACTATTCTACTACATGACAAATTTAACTCTATAATACCAAAGAATTTAAAAAAAAAAATCCCTGATTTTTTTGGGTGTAGATTTTTTAAAAAATCAATCAGCTGAAATATAATCAAGCAAGAGAGACTGTAGGTTACATTGCCTCGTTACTTATCCATAAATTATACCTGAATATATTGGCAATAAAATAGTAGGAATGCAAATTGATGTCGACTTTCTTGTTATGTATTTCCCACACTTAACATTACGTGTATCTAATTAGGATACGAAGCTTGTATTACAAAGAGATGATAGAGAAAAGAAATATATTTTGTTCTCCAGGAGAAATGCACAGGGATTTATTTTCTATTTTTCATTACAGAGTCAGAGATTTATAGTGCTGCTTGTTGCATTTTGCAGACTAGAGGATCAGAGAACAGCATTCTGCTCTTAAAGGTTTGCCTCATGGAACCAAAAAACAGCTACTAGTAAATATTTTGTGCAAAGTGGCAGATTCTGGTATTCGTATACTTATTTCCATTTTGCTCTGTAAAGTGGCATCTGGAAAGAAACCTATCATCTAAAAAGTGTTCACAAATTCTACTTTTATAGAACTTGGATTTGTCATATTTTTAAAATTTCATAAAAATGTGTCTCCTTTTATCTTCCTGCATGGCAGCTCAACAGAATCTCAGAAATTTAGGAAATGGAGCCTTTGTTTTCTTCTCTTAACTTTTTTTTATTTTGATGTAATTTAAGACTCACAGAAAAGTTGCTAGAACAGCACAGAGAATTCTGTATAACCTTCAACCAGATTTCTCCAAAGTTAACATTTTGCCATATTAGCTTTTGTTTTATCTTTCCCTTTTTCTCTTTCTTTTTCTCTCTCTCAACCCGTGTGCATATGTATATGTACACACACACACACACACACACACACACACACACACACACACACACACACACAGAATTTTCTGAATCTACCAAGTTGTGGACATGATGGCCTTGTACTTGGACCTTAAATTGAAGATTTAATAATCAAGGTAGTGAGGCAGGATAAAGTTTAAGGTTTAAAAAGATAAATGTGTTGTTGATTACTCTAAAGAAGGAGAGTACAATGACATCTCTGTTAAATGTGCATGATAAAGATATTGATATGGTATTTTTTTATATGAAGATAAACGAGGATAAATTTTCAATTATATCTTCTGGCAAAGACCTGCATTACCTTATTGGATAAAATGATCATCTGAAAACCATGCCATGCTCCACTAAAAGAGAAAAACCACACCTGGATAAACGAAAGTGTATTACCAAGTACCCCATAGGACTTCATGCCTTCCTTTGCCTTTTGCTCTATTTAATCTATCTCTAAGCTTTACCTGGTGCCAGAAATAAAAGATATTAGCTCAGTTTAGACTACCAAGTGTCCTTTATTCAATTCTTATTAGCACTGTTTGATATGAGTTTGTGGTTTTATTAACCTGCTGCATATCTCCCCAGAGCATTGTTAAAAATAATGATGGTAGACAGCCTAATCTGAGTTCCAAGTTATTTTTTGTATTTCAACAACATACGGCATCGATAGGCAAACAGTCCATTATTATGGATAATGCTGAATAATTTTGCTTTATGTTAAAAAACAGCATCATATTCGAATTAGCAGAAAGTCCAAATTGGTCTTTCTGCTAATTCGAATGTGACCAACTCTGTGACAATGAGAGTTACAGTATTACCACATCTACATACCAAATGAAGCTCTTAGACATGCTTTATAAACAGTTTTTCAATTTTAATTTCAGTTGGTTCCTATGTGTGTCTTCAGAAGAATTATTGGATGTGGACTGATAATAGAAATGATTGCTTTTTGTAATCTCTAAGATGATGTAAATGAATAAAATGCAACACATATTAATGGAAAGTACTATAAGAAGGTGATAATAATTATCACATTTAGGTACAGTAAGTAAAAAAATACATATTATTATGTGATCTATTTCGATTTAATATAAAATTAAAAGTAGTCTGAGGGGGAAAAAATAACCAGAGAATGAGATACTGTTAAATAATTTTTTGACCAGACTTTAAAAACATTTAGGACTTCGGCTAGCTAAAGCAAAAACAAACAAACAAACAAACAAAAACAAAAAACAAATACATTGAGTGGATATAGGAGCAATAGGAACACAGAATTTCAAAACAGGTCACATGCAGATAAAAGTTCTTGAATTGTTAATACGGACATATTTTCATAATTTTAAATGTGACTTAATTATATGACTAGAATTGTCTTCTAATATGATCGATAAACAATAGTGAGAGGATGCAGATATTTAAAATGCACAAGTACAAAACTCAGTAACATGAGTAGAACTGCAATTTGGAAAACTTCATAATGACCCTTAAGTTATTGCTTATGAAATGTATTGTTAGGATTTCTCACTTTGGAATAGTAATAGTAGGATATTTGTTCAGTGAAGAATTAGAATCTTGTGAGAAGTGATCCTTCCTAAAGAAAGAAGATGTAGAATCAACTTGGTCTATTGGAAAGAAAGAAAAAATTTGTGCACAGTATATTTTTACTATAACCTCTTTTTCTGCCTTACTTGCCCTGCTCAGCATTCATCTTAATGGGCACATGCCAATACTCTGGGAATTAAGAATTATAAACTCTCTTAATAACCTGAAAAAATTTTTCTCTTATTAAAATATCTTTAAAGAAGTAAAACTAAGATGATAATATCTGCTATAGAATATGAAAATAAAAAAATAAAATATCTTTTAAGTCAGATAGTTAAAAACTACTTTATAATGTCCTCCATCCCTTCCCTAAAGGAATTGCTGTCTAAATTTAGTTTTTTATATCATGGAAGAGGTATCAGTAAACTTCTATTCTTTTTTTCATGAAGTGAAGGTTATAGTATTCAATATTTCATCACAGAAATGAATTACACTAATAGACTTTCAAATATAAAGCAAACATTGCAATTATGGGATAAGCTTTATTTGGTAATGAGCTGGTTTTGCTTGATTCTGTTTGCTGGTATTTTTTATGCATAATTTTGGGTCTGTTTCTATTGACTGATTATGCTCCTTATTACATTGATACATGCTTCTTTGCATGTCTAGTACATTTTGTTTTTATGCTTATCATTGTCATAATATGCACTGATTGCCTAAATTTTGTTGTTTTCTTTTAGAATTTATAAATTTTTTTGACTGACATTTATTTGTATAGCATCTTGCTCTTTCTCAGGCTTGATTTTTTAATTTATTTTTTAATGGATATATAACCAGCATACCATAAAATGTACTCCTTTAAAGTATAGAATTCAGTAGATTTTAGTATATTCTAAAGTTAAGCAAACATCACCAATATCAAACATTTTCATGATCTCCAAAACAGATCTCATAGCCATTAGCGGTCATTCCTCCTCTCCTCGCCAGTCCCTGACAAATACTAATCTTTCCGTTTCTATATATTTGCCTATTCTGTATACTTCATGTAACTGGAATCATACAATATGTGGCCTTTTTGTCTTAGTTCTTAACATTATGTTTTCAGGGGTTATCCATGTTACATCATATATGAATGTGTCATTACTCATTATGGCTAAACACATTTCATTGAAAGGATATACCAAATTGTGTTCATCCATTCATCAGTTGGTAAGCATTTGGCTTGTTTGTGCTTTTTTAGTTATTATGAATAATGCTGCTATTAAAATTTGTGTGCAAGTTTTTTTTGTGTGTGTGAGTATATGATTTCTGTTTTCTTGGGTGTATATGTAGAAGTAAATATGCTGGGTCATATGCTAATTATGTTTAACATTTTTATGTATGGCCAAACTATTTTCCAAAGTGGAGGCAACGTTTTACTTTCCCACCAGCAATGTATGAGTGTTCCAATTTTCCCACATCCTCATCAACAGTTGTTGTCACCTATCTTTTTGATCAAAGCCATTCTAGTGGGTGTGAAGTGATATATGATTTACTTTTCTTTAATAAGTAATGGTGTCAAACATTTTCATGCACTTACTGGTCATTTGCATACTACTTTGGAGAAATATCCATTTAAATCTTTTTCCCATTTGCTGACTGGGTTGTCTTCTTTTATTGTTGAGTTGTAAGAGTTATTTTATATATATATATTATAGGTAAGAATCCCTTAACAGATTTATGATTTGCAAATTTTTTCCCATTCTCTAAATTGTCTTTTCGTTTTCTTAATTGTGTCCCTATCTAGAAGCTGCAGTAAAATGTTGAGTAGAAGTAGCAAATATTCGTGTCTTTTTTCTGATCTTAGCACTTATATTTTCCATTTTTTTTTGCCATTATGTATGATGTTAGCTATGGATTTTTTATAGGTGCCTTTTATCATGTTGAGAATATTCCTTTGTATTCCTGTTGTATAGTGTTTTTATGAAGAGTGTTGCATTTTTGTCAAATGCCTCAATGATATCTGTTGAGATAATCATTTATTTTTTGTTTTTTATCCTACCAATATGGCATTGATTAATTTTTATATGTTGAAGTGACCTTGTTTTCCTGAGATGAATCTCACTTGGTCATGACATGTAATGCTTTTTATATTTCTTTTTGGATTCAGTTTGTTCATATTTTGTTAATGGTATTTGTGTCTATAGTCTTACTGGATGGACATTTGTCTGTATTTTCTTGCTTTTTATGTGTTTGGTTTTGATATAAAGATAATACTAACTTCATAAAATTATTTGGTAAGTAATCACTCTTCTTTTAGAATTTGGGAGGTTCTTCCTTAAATGTTTGGTAGAATTCAATATTATATCGTCCTGGGCTTTCTTTTGTTGTAAGTTTTTATATTATTGATTCTATTTCTTCACTAGTTATAATTTTTTCAGGTTATCAGTTTCTTCTTGTCAGTTTCTATGATTTGTGTTGTTTTCACAATATGTTCATTCCAATAAGTTATCTAATTTGTTGGCATATATTTGTTGATAATATTTTTTTATCCTTTCCGTTTCTGAAAAGTTGATAGTAATTTCTCCTAATTTATTTCTGATGTTAGTAATTTGAGACTTTTCTTTTTTCTTGGTCCATCTAACAAAAGATTTCTCAAATTTGTTGATGTTTTCAAATAGCTAACTTTTGGTTTTGTTGATTTTTTTTATAGTTATTTTATTATCTATTTTGTTTACTTCCACCTAAATTTTTATTATTTTCTTTTTCTGTTGCTTTTAGTTTAGTTTGCTCTTCTTTTTATAGTTTTTTTAGGATGGCATGTTAGATTATTGATATAAGATCATTCTTCTTTTTCAATATAGACATTTGCAACTATAAATTCCCCTCCAACCAATGTTTTAGCTTTATGTTCTTATACGTTGTGTTGTCTTATTCATTTGTCTCAAAATATTTTCCAATTTCCCTTTGATTTTTTTTTGATACATTGTTTACTTAGGACTATGTAGTTTAATTTCCACATACTTAAAAATTTCTCAAATTTCTTTTTTTAGTTATTATGAATTCTACTGATTTCTAATTTTGTTCCAGTATGGTTGATAACTACTTCAGTTTCAATTCTTTTAAATTTCATGAGGCTTGCTTTTTATAGCTTAATATATGGTCTATCTGGACAATGTTCCATATGTATTTGAAAAGAATGTATATTCTGTATGTTTTCTATATGTGTATACTCTATGGAGGGTTTTATTCATGTCTTTAGGTCTAAATGGTTTCTAGTGTTATTCATACCTCCTATTTCCTTACTAACCTTTTATTCATTGTTCTATTTCTCATGCTAATTCTATCAGTTTTGTTCCATGTATTTGGGGCCTTTGTTGTTATGTATTGTTATACCTTCTTGATGGACTAACCCTTATCCTTGTTGTTATGTGTTGTTATACCTTCTTGATGGACTAACCCTTATCCTTTTATTATTATTAATTGTTATACCTTCTTGATGGACTAACCCTTATCCTTTTATTATTATTAATTGTATTTTTTTTTACTATAGTAATGATTATTTTTTTCTTAATGTCTATGTTGTATGACATTATTATAACCACTACAGCTTCTTTTGGTTACAATTAACAGTTTGTCTTTTTTCATTTCTTTCTTATTTTCAAGATTTATGTTTCTTTGAATCTACACTGTATCTCTGATGGACAGCATATAGTGGGATTGTGCTTTTTTATTAATTCTTTTTATAAAATCAATCCCCATTACTACCTTTTTTTGTGTTACATTTTAATTTCTGCAAATTACAATTAACTTCTTAATTTACAATCTAATTCTTATTGATACTAAATTAATTGCAACCTCAATACTTTACAGAAATTTTACTCTGTACAGCTTCATCCCCTCTTTCTCCTTTGGACTATTGTTGTATACATTATATCTTTATCCATTGTAGTTCTATAGACATATATTTATAATTATTGATTTATGTAGTTTTATTGTTTATTTTTAATTTTTATCTTTATTTAAAAATAAGCTGTTTTTCAGAGCAGTTTTAAGTTTACAGAAAAAATGAGCAGAAAGTACAGAAAGATTTATAATTAATGCTTTATGCAGTTGTCTTTTAGGTCAGAGAGCAGAAAAGAAGTATTACTAACAAAAAATACATTGCACTGTCTTTTATATTTACGTATTAGTTACTTTTATCTGTGCTCTTAATTTCTTTATATGGATTTAATATATTATCTAGTATTCTTTAATTTCAACCTAAAATATTACAATATTATATGTCAATGATATTTCGATCAAAGAAATAAATAAAGCATATGCTTGGAAGTTAGGGCCAGTCTATATAGTTCTCTGTACTCTAGGGAAACAGAATAGTGAATGCAAATTACCATATTTAAGTTCTTATGTGTTTGCTGAATAAATCAGTAAATTATTTTAACACATTTTCAGCTGTAATTGATGATTTGGGAAATTCAAGTAAGGACATTTTATATATGGTTTATATGTTTATCTTGTGCAAAAAAATGTTTAGTTAAAATAGACTCTGAAATTATGAACAGAAAAACAGAAGGATGGATAAGTAAATATGATATATAACAACCTTCACATATCTGTGACAAGAGTCTGGTAAATTATAATAATATATTTTTAAATGACTTCAAAATAATATGAGAAAAAAGTTTTATAGATGAAATACAATGACTTCAATATTTTGATATTGACAATCTACTATGTAAGCCATTTATGAAAGTATTTAAAGGGATTCAAATAATATAAAATTACAAGTATAGTGTAATAAAGTAACCCTCAAAATTGCAGGTGAAATTGGAATGGCCAATTTGATGTCATCAATTGCAATTAGTTTGGATTAATTATGTAGCTTTTTGTAAAAAAATCAATATGCTATTTTATAATGTTAATATGAATACACTTTTAATGTTGCTACTGTTTTAAGGTCAAAACTTAACTGAGGTATTTAATTGGAAATGTTGGAACATGTGCCTTCACATACTTGGTACAATATTGATCTTAAACCCTTTAATTAGACAACTTTATTACATAACATAATTACATAATAGTATATCTTCCTAATTTTCTCAGGTCATCTAATTTCACTTTTCCTTTGCTTTCTCATTCTAAAATTAATTTTTCACACCTTGAAATTATTTAATTATCACATCTTGAAATAGTAAAACATTTTTCTGAAGACACTAAAAATCAATAACTAATATAAACTATGTAATTGTACAGCATTTCTAGTCATTTGAACTTTGGTCATAAATAAAAGTGTTAAGCTAACACCCTAAATAAGTGTGTTTAATGTATTTAATGTTTGCCACCCACTTCATCCCCACATTTTTCACAGTTATATTACTACCGAAGAGGAAGATTATTTAAAGACATTTTAATGATTGAAATTGTCCCAGTTTTTAAAGACTAAGGGCTTCACCTGAAAGTTGCAGTCTTTACCATCGGCCATCACAGTATATGAACATCCTTTCCTCAGGTAATGAATGGGTTTGCTTCTGAAGGTCTTATTCTCCTGCTGTCTGTTACCTACTACTTGAACCCCATACTTTGGATCTCGCCCTCATTTACTAGGCACATGGCCTTGTTTCACGGGCACCCCTTACTCAAACCTTTTTTTCACGCTACATGACCATTAGTTTTCTAGCTGTCACTATAGAATCTAAATATCTGTACTGTTACTCCTTAAACTTACGTTAAGAACCTGACTTCGCATCATTATGAGGCTCCAACTTTAGCTCTTGCACAGATTTTCTGGATTAAAACTCCTAGGCATTAACTCCCTGCTTTAGTGTTCTTCCTCGTCTCTGCTTCCCTTGAAATAAACTTTAACCAAGGCTTTAACCAAGGCCTCCTGCTTCTTACCATACTACATCTTCTTACTATCTTCTCCTTGCTGTGGAAATACAACTGTAGAAATAAATTTCTGTTATTTAAGCCATATATCTGACTATCTGAGTCCCATATCCTATTTCACAAACACAAATCTCTTTCTCAGTTTCTTCCCTGAATGTTTGTACAAGATGTACAAACTGTATTTCTGGGTTCTTAGATGCACAGATGTAACTTTATTTCTCTCTTCTTAGTCCCACTTGTAATTTTTCAGAAATGTAAATGACATAATGAGTTTATCAATGTTAATTGAATAACAATAATTTGACTAGAACTGTTCAGAACTGAGAGACTGAAAAAAAAGTTTAAGGTGTGACAGTTAAATAATAACCAAGTGTGTGACTGGGGGATAATGAAGGGAATGTCACCTCCTTTACTATATTTTTCTTTCCCCCTTTATACCAAAAAACTACGTTTGGCCAAGAAAGTACAAAAGCAAGCCATTAGATTGTCTTAAGGTGGTTAATATTTTCATACACGTTATAAACCAGGAAACACTATTAGAGTTTACTATTTAAAATACAGTAATATTTACCCAAGGTTATAACTAAAAGTTTACCGGAGGAGAATATCACTTTATTGGGGATAATTAAGTAGAAATTTAAAATCATGCATTGTCTCCTTAAAAGTTATGTGAGGTTTATGAAAATAAAAATACATGAATAATACAAAACATGTACATTACTTTTATTTAATATATATGACTGTTTTAACAGTTCTGTCATCAAGAAATAGCATGAGCAATAGTCATGCATATTTTAAGAAGCCTGTTTATTTTATATATTTCTTTTTTTAAAAAAAGCATAATAAGTGCTTAATATGTTCCATACATACTTCTACATGAATTGATGGTATGCAATTTATATTAGGGAGCTTTAATTTATTTTTACATTCTATTGAGAAGGAAACTAAAGTGCAGAGAGGTTAAGTAATAACACGTTTGATAGTTACAAATAAATAGAAATTCATAACTATGCTTGTTAGAGGCAGAACTTGTTTTATCTCAATATTTTTTTGGACAAACCTGATTGTTTTATCTATATTTCACAGTCCACATATACTCAGGAACCAGGCTAGGGTTAATACAGTTAAAACTGAACAGGACCATGTGTTTAATTTGATATGTTCTAAATTTGTGACTATAACATTAATTCTATTATTTTGATATTAGAAGAAGTACTTCTCTATAAACTGTGGAATACAGAATAGATTTTTTCTTTCTCAATTGGTTTAGGTTATAGCCATAAATTAATAAGCTCAAAGCCCTTTCACTTCAATCATATAATATGTTACTTTTTAATATCTCATATTTCTTTCATTTACTGATAATGCAAAAGTTAATTTAACTTAGTCCAATTTCTTTACATTCTAAGACTAACAGGTAAATAAAATATAATAATGAATTTGACATATTATAAGCATGCATCCATACAGAGTAAAGAAAGTAGGATATGGATATAACTTTTTAAAAATTTCTCTTTAAAAATTCTAGCTTTAGCATCTGATATTCTACAATTCATTTCCATTTTCTATTTTATTTCAATTTTTTGCTTTGGTTATTATTATTTAACTTTTGATTTGAAAATGTATATTCCTATACAAATATTTATCTCAGTTGTATCAAACTACAACTATTATTGGTTCTGTTAGGTGCCATCGTTCTTTCTTAATTGTTCTATCTAAAGATAGAGGCTTATTTTCTGATTGATATTCTACAACATGCTTCAAATTGTTTAGCATTTCATTTGTTCCAATATCAAATACTCTTTTTTGCCCAGGATATTCTTTCTATACACTTCCTTGATTTCATCTTGTATATTACCATCTGATATGTATAATTACATTTTATAACTGACTTATTACAATATGCTTTCCTCTACCAAACACTTCTCTACTCCCGCCTTTATAGATGGCACAGATAATGTTTCTCTTATTGTTTCGTAATGAATTGTCTTGCACCCTAGTAAATAAATGTCAAAGTTCTTCTCAGTGAGATAAAACATTTTCTTCTATAAAATAGTAA